>NC_142797.1:60596776-60965427 GCF_049724085.1 Artemia sp. Qi Xiang Cuo | reverse complement strand
CGTAAACCCCGCTAGAGTAAACCAAGCTTTAAATGGTTACCTGGAGAAATCTGGGGAAGGTAAACAGGAAGGGCGTGCGAAAGCACAGGTTGGCTGTCTCCCAACCCCCCATTGCACTTCCTGACTGAAGGGCCACGAAACGGAGATCAGCACCGCCGCTAGGGACTGTAAAGTCCAATGCCGTATTCTTTACCTTTACCTTTTTGTAAATTACATTATAAATAATGAACATATAAATTATATAAATAAATAAAATATATAAATAATTATAAACTATACAAAACGTTTGGCTTCTTCGGCATCTTTTTCCTTTTTCCTTTTTTGTGTAGAATTGAATATTTGATCAATTTAACTTTTTCTTCTTTTTTTATTTTTTTTTTTGGTTAGAAAAGTTATTATATTTATAATTTTTTCTTTTCGATTTAGCGGTTCAGTAACTCATAATATACCCTTCCCCTCTATAGGCCTAAGAGCCTTTTGGGGATTAGTAGCCTACTGTGCATTCATGTCTGTTTAATTAGTTTTGAATAAATTTTATCGCATCTAATAAATAGCAAAGTTTAACAAATAAATAGTAAATAATTGAAACCAAAATAAATAATACATTTTAAATTTGAAAACAACATGATGTTAACTTTTTTGTATAGTGGCTCTTAATTAATTGCAAGTATAAATTACATTTTAAATAATGAATATATAAATTGTATAAATAAATAAAACATATAAATAAATAATAAATTATAAATACATAAATTACGTTATAAATCGTCCGTTTTTCCCGAATGGAAAAGCCTCGTCTTTCTTAGAAAGGAACCAAATAAAAATCACTAACCGCACAAAACGTATATGGTGATGCCGTCGTCAAGGTCATATACAGGGGGAGTTAGAACCCCCCCCCCCCGAAATGTTTGTTCTACCCGTAGAATTGTAACAAAATGTATATAAACAAATTTTTGATGCGTTTTTTTTATTTTTTTGCTTACATTCCCCCCCCCCTCCCAAAAAAAATAACCCTCTCTGAACAAAACCCTGGTTATGGCCCTGGTTGTCGTAAGTGTATATCGCATCAAATGATACGGCTTCTTGAAATGTGGTATTTAGGCCTAAAAGGAAGGTTGAGAAGTCAATCGGTTTCATCCCATGAGTTGCAAAAAAAAAATGATTTAAAATTACTTATAAAAGTAAAATTACTAGATAAGACGGACGGATTGATTAAAATGCAGGTTACCCGACAACTTATTGACATGTTTGGTTTTCGCTGAACATGGTGGAAATGTAGTTATACATAATTATATATAAAAAGGTAGATTAATTTACTTGTGTATTCATGTCTACTGGTTAGGACTTTATTCCGGATAAAACTTAGGGTTTACGATTTTTGAAATTTAATAATTTAGATTTTTATTATTTTATGTAAAAGATGATCACCTAGATTTTCTCTACGCTTAGTTATCCCTACTAGATCTTATTTGCGTCAGTTCAAGAAAATTGGGGGTAGGGGACAAATGGATTTTTTTCAGAATCTGGGAGGAGGAGGAAATTATGTTGTTTTTTATCTTTTCAACGAAAATATGGTGGGTACTGGTGCATAATAACGACACTTCTATATACTAATGAGAGACAAAACCCGCCAGACGGGTTATTTTCAAGAGACCGCTATTGAGAAATGGAATGCAAAGCGTAGTTTTCATTGCGTTTACGATATTTAAACAGTTGTCTTTTTGGGTTTAGGAGGGGGGAGTTACCTAGGTTAGGTTAGGTTACGTATATAATATGGTATACTTTACCCCCCCCCCTCTAATGTGCAAATATATAGCCCAAATTTGTTTCTAAACTATTATATATACATCTTATTTTATTTTATTTCATTAGCAATAACTAAAGTTGACTTCTTTAGGAATGTCGTTATAACGCACCAGTACCAAAAGGTGTTTTTTTTTAAATCAAGAGGAAAGAATCTAGAGAGGGCACATGCCCCCTCCGCCTCCTCCCAATTGACGCCACTGCTATAGTCTTGCCAGTTCTGCACCATCACAATGCCAGTGCCATATCCAGTGTGGGTTTACCGCGTCTGACAAAAACCGAAAAAAGCTTCTTATTCTAATCAAACGGCCCTTGTGTTTCAGGAGCTGTTCTTAAAAAATTTGGACAATCAGTCAAACTTTAGGTTAAAAAGCGAGGTATTGAGGTGGTGGGTGGGTAACCCCCCTCATATACGGAATAATTTGTTCGTTTTAAGTTTTAATGCTGCTCCTTATACTTGCAGTTAATAAAGTTTTCTTTTATTTGATTCCTGATGGTTTTTTGAAATAATGCCAGGAAACCTGGCTCTCCCTCCAGTTAAAATTCTCTCCCCTTACGGAAATCTTCTCCGTGGAAAATTTATTCCGCGTAAAATGCCTCCCTCCGGAACATTCCCTCCGGGAAATCCCCCCATGGAGAATTTTTCCGTAAAAATACTACCCCCCAAGGAAAAATCTTCCAGATAATTCCAACCCAACTAAAAATTTCCATCGGGTTTTTCCTCTGGAACATCTCCACGTGCAAAATTGAGTAGGCAAACAGAAAGTAAGGCAAGTAAAAAGAATTTCATGTAGGAATTCTGTCAAATTCCCCCGGTTTAAAATTCAGTATCACCCCCGAAAACTTCCCTCCTCACGGAAAATTCTCCCCGTGGAAACCCAGCCCCCGCCTAAAATACCCCCCAACCCCCAAAAATGTCCGAATACTTCCCAATAACGAATACTATACATAAACAATGAACAATTTTCATAACTTACGGCCCTTTTCCCCAGGAGCTGGGAGGGGGGTAATGTTATCCCCAAAAGCATAGTTATTGGACCTTTCAACTATGCCTTAACAAAGTGGCTCTATAAAAATTTTTATCAAACGACTTTGCGGGAAAGGGGGCGTGGTAGGGAACTATCTGAACTCAAATCTTTTTGGTCACTTAAAAAGGGTACTAGAAAAGGGTACAATTTTCGTTTGAATGAGCCGTCTCCCGATATTCTTAGACCATTGGTTTGACACGATCACCCCTGGAAAGAAAAACACCTCCGTAATCTTTCTTCTGGCAGAAAATACAAAATTCCACATTTTTGCAGATGGGAGCTTGAACTCTACAGTATGGTTCTATGATACGCTGAATCTGATGGTGTGATCTTCATTAAGATTCCTTGAATTTTAGGGGGTGATTCCCTCTTTTTTCGGAAATCGGGCAAATTTTCTTAGGCATGTAGCTTTTGATAGGTAACACTAAGCTTAATGAATCTTATGTATGAATCTCAAAATAAGCAGATTCTTTTGATGTATCTATCAATATCAAATTTCCGTCTTTTGAATATTCGGTTGCTACTGGGCCGAGTCGCTCCGTACTTACAGTTCGTTACCACGACCCGTTTAAACAGTTCGTGGTAACGAACTGTAAGTAAGGAGCTATCCGGCTCAATGGTAACCGAAACTCTAAAAAACAGAATTTTGATACCAATAGATACATCAAAGGAATCAGATTTTAATTTTGATTTCAAATATATAAGTGTCATCAAGTTTAATCTTACCCATCAAATTTTACGCGCAAAATTTGGCTGATTTTCGAAAAAAGGGGGAAAGACCCCCTAAAAGTTATAGAACGTTAATGAAAACCACACCATCATATTCAGCGTATCAGAGAACCCTACTGTAGAGGTTTCAAGCTCCTATTTACAAAAATGTGAATTTTCCATTTTTTGCCAGAAGAAAGGTCACGGATGCCTTTTTATTTATTTTTTTTTTTTTTCCCAGGGGTAATTGTATTGATCCAGTGGTCCTAGAATATCGTAAGAGGGCTTATTGGAATGGAAATTAAAAGTCCTAGTGCCCATTTTAAGTGACCAAAAAATGGAGGGCAACTAGGCCCCCTCCCACGCTATTTTTTTTCCCAAAGTCACCCGATCAAAATTTTGAGATAGCCATTTTGTTCAGCATGGTCAAAATTATTATAACTATGTCTTTTAGGATGACTTAATCCCTCAAAGCCCCCAGGGGGAGGGCTGAAAGTTATGAACTTTACCCAATGTTAACATATAGTATTGGTTATTGGGAAGTATACAGACGTTTTCTGGAGGTATTTTTTCTGGTAGTGGGGGGTGGGGGTGGGTCGGGGGTTATATGGGAGGATCTTTTAATGAAAGAAGTTTTCACGGGGGAAGGGACATTGCTATGAAGGGGGTGCCGGATTTCTCATCATTATTTAAAAAAAAATCAGAAATTAAATATAAAAAAACAAGTTTTTCAACTGAAATTTTGATACCAACAGATGCATCAAAAGAATCAGATTTTAATGCTGATTTCAAATATATAAGTTTCATCGATTTTAGTCCTACCCATCAAAAGTTACGAAAATTTGGCTGATTTTCGAAAAAAGGGAGAAAGACCCCCTAAAAGATATATAACCTTAATGAAATTCACACCATCATATTCAGCGTATCAGAGAACTCTACTGTAGAGGTTTCAAGCTCCTATCTACAAAAATGTGGAAGTTTGCATTTTTTGCTAGAAGAAAGATCACGGATGCGTGTTTATTTGTTTTTTTTTGTTTTTTTTGTTTTTTTTTTCCCACGGTTGATCGTATCGACACGGTGATCTTTGATTATCATAGGTGGTCTTATTTGAGCGAAAATTAAAAGTTTTAGTGCCCTTTTTAAGTGACCAAAAAAATGTAGGGCAACTAGGCCCCCTCCAACGCACATTTTTTACTAGAGTCACCCGATCAAAATTTTGAGATATCCATTTTGTTCAGCATGGTCGAAAATATGATAACTATGCATTTTAGGATGAATTAATCCCCCGAAGTCCCGGGGGGGGGAAAGTTATGGATCTTACCCAATGTTAACATATGGTATTGGTTATTGGGAAGTATAAAGACGTTTTCAGGGGGGATTTTTTCTGGTAGTGGGGGGAGGGGTGGGTTGGGTGTAATGTAGGAGGATCTTTCCATGAAGGAAGTTTCATGGGAGAAGGGAAATTGCTATGAAGGGGGCGCCAGATTTCTCAGCATTCTTTAAAAAAAGACCAGAAATTAAATAAAAAAAAAAGTTTTTCAACTGAAAGTAAGGAGCAACATCACAACTTAAAACGAACAGAAAATATTACGTACATAATTGGGTTCGCCCCCTAGTCAATACCTCGCTCTTTAAGCCAAAGATATTTTAGTACGTTCATAAGAGCTATTTATTCTAATTAACGGCCTTTGTGATTAAGGGTCATTTTTAAAGAATTGGAACAAAATTCGAAATTTAGCTTAAAGAACAAGGTATTGACTAGGGGGCGAATTCCCTAATATACGCTTTAAGAATATATGAATATATAAGTTCGTTACGTAAGTTAATTCGTAAGTTACGTATATTTATTGCTAATAAAAACGTTCGTAAATAAAATTAAACAAGTTTCAAGAAAGCCATTTAACCAAATAAAAGTAAAATGAATTTGAAAATTTTGTTGTAATTATTCATGTACGGTGAGCCAAAATCAAAACCTGTATTAATTCAAAAACTTTAAAAATTAAGTAAAAAAAACAAGTTTTTTTAACTGAAAGTAAGGAACGACGTTAAAACTTAAAACGAACAGAGATTTCGTTTTAAGTCTTAATGTCGCTCCTTACTTTCAGTTAAAAAAACTTGTTTTTTTTTATTTAATTCAAAAAAGAGCAAAGGTCTAAGGCATACCATAAGTTTTGTTTCTTTTTTTACCAAATTCATGAGCACGGGTACGTTCGCAGGGATTCTTTGGGGGTGGCTTAATAATTTAACAAAAGAAATTGAATTAGAAATGACCAGAAATTTGAAAATTTTTGTGTTTCGGGGGGCCTAGGTCCCGACATCCCCCTACACGCGTCCCTGGCTGAGTTTCTGCTGTTAGTATAAGATAATCTCAATGTCAAACTTTTGTTTTCTAGCCTATGGCAACCTGGCAAATATTTTCAGCGCTCAGGGAAAGAAATCAGAAGCTGAATGGGCGTACAAAAAGGCTCTAAGCTACCGCACAAACATGGCCGACGTTCATTATAATTTGTAAGTATATTATTTTTAAAATGAATTCTTGGACTTGCGATACTCAGAGGGTCTAGAGGGCTTAGTGGTGTCAGTTGGGGGACAGGGAAGGGCATGTACCCCTCTAGATTTTGAAAAAAAAAAACTTTTTTGGTGTATTTTCATTGAAAACTGCATTTTTGGGTATTTTGTATCGGAGAAAGTGACAAATCTGCGCCATCTTATATTTTGAAAAATAACATTTAACCCCCCTCTAAATTTTTGTGAAATGGCTCCACTGTCTGGGCTCTTCCAATAGATATTTTTAAATGTTAAAAGGCATATCTCCAGATTGTTCCAACTTCACAAAAAAAAAACTAAAATTATTAAATCTTTTGGATCGCTATGATCTTGTAATCGAAAACAAAAATGAAAAGAGGGGCTATTTTCCTATAGTTCCGCGTTCGAAAGTGTAGTTTAATTTCATTGGTTTACATCTGTGAAGTTGTTAGTCGGTCATAAGTCGGTCACATAGGCTAGTTAATTAAATATATGCAACTAAAGGAAGCTAAATAACCTTACTTTTAAAAACCTGATAGTTCTCCAGCGGTCTATTAAGCCATCAAAAAGAACTATTTTGAGTTGCAAGATTTTTAACAACTTCTCTGTTCCCTTGAGTCTAAAGCTTGAGCTGTAGGAAAGTATTTCTTGACCGTATTCTAGTAGTAGTAATGTGCTATTTGATATCCTCTGAGTTAAATTTATATTCAAAGTAACAAGGCCGTATCCAGGAGGGTTACCCGGTTTGAACCATCCCCCCCCGAAATTTTTGACCGAGTCAAAAATAAGTCGAAAATTGGTAAAACCTAGGTAAAAATCAGTAAAATTAGTCGAAAACTGAGTTAAAAATTAGTAACCCCCCCTCCGAAAAAAAAAAATCCTGGATCCGCCCTTGAAAGTAAGCTAATTCCTTGATACTTTTTACATCTGAAACCTCTAGGACCTCTTTACTGTGAAACCTCTGAAGCATCTTAACTTAATTTAATTTTACTAGACCTTGTTTTTAGGGCATCTTAAATATGAAACCTCTTTAAATCTTTTTCTTGGTACTTCTCAACCCATTTATCTTGAAACCTCTTAAATCTGTTCCTTTTGCCTAAAAAAGAGCGAAAACTCAAACTTAATCTGTTGCATTGTTAATTAGACTATTATTTACTTCTCTGCCGAGGATTAAAATTAATATTGATAAAAAAAAACAGCAATGGTACAGTAGCAAGAAGAATCAACTTAACTGAAGCCCACTGGCTAACCCATGAAACCTCTTAAATCTTGATCGCGTATACCATTTATGCCGTTTAATTGTTATTTTTTTCTTTTTACAGAGGAATATTATACCAAGAATTGAAGAGATACGATGAAGCTATTACATCATATAAAAATGCCATCAACTACCGACCACGCATGGCAGTGGCACATCTAAACCTTGGTCTAGTCTACGCTCTTCTAGGTAAGCTGTAGGGCGAAAAATCTATTCACAGTGACACTTGCAGATCCAGGGGGCCGGGGGGATCCTCCCCCCAAGATTTTTCTGTCGCCCCTTTTTGGTCAATTAATTTGTCAATTATTGGCACATTTGTCATACTGGGCCCCCGAAAATTTTGTTCATTGGCACCCTTGTCACATTGCCGCCCCTCCCAAGATTTTGCTCTAGATCCGCCCCTGCACAGTGAGGTAAGGTGTTTATTCCTCGTTCAAATGAAGAATTTATTTTAGAAGAGGGGAACTACGTCCTGGAAGGGGGATTAAAAAAGTCTGTTTGACAGAACTGAAGCCCCCCCCCCCTCCCGATCGCTGATGCTGAATTCAACATTGATTTTTATTTTCCAATCATGGAATTGATTGAGTAATAAATTTGAAATTGGTCAATTAAGTGCAGTGGAACATCCATTTTTCTTATGGGGGATCGTGTGCATTATGTATACATCAAGGAAGAGGTTGGGATGGATTCAGCCCAGGCAGTTTTTCTTCCCTCCCCAGACCTGAAACATTATTCTTTTTTGGTCGTCTTATCGAAAAAACACCCTGCTTTTGGTGTTTTCATTTGAAAAATAGAAAAATTGCAAAATTATCCGCCCCCCTCCCTAGATTTTGAAAAACACATTTTGCTCCACTCTACGTTTTCATGTATTGAAGCCCCTGGTGAAAACTAGTGTTTTGAAGTTTATTGGTTCTCTTTTGATTATGTTGCAATACCTGTAAATTATGTAAATCTATAAAAAAATAAACCTATAAAATAAATAAATAAATTTATAAGAATTGTGTAAATTTATAAAAAATAAAAATGTATCTGCGTTAAAAGTGATAATTTTAGAATTGGTTAAAAATTACCTAAGATGCTTTTTATTTTGCTTATGCGAAATAATCGCCAGGTTCCTTTTTTGTTCTCATGTTATTAATTAATTTTCCAATTCTTCAGATCATCTTAGCGTTTTGAAAAAAAACAAACAATAGTCGAGCTTCTAATTTATGTGGGGTCTGTAAGGGGTTCTTAAAAAAAAAAATGCATTGAAATTTGCCGCTAGTATTCAAAGTTTATTATTGATACTCAAACACAAGCAGGAACACTAAGAGCCTTTTCGTACGATGAAGTTAGTCATAGTCACGTTCACGGGCTTTCTGTTGTTGTGAACAAATGTAGACCGAATTTTGTTAGACGAGAACAAATGTAGACCGAATTTTGTTATTGTATAGGAAAGGCTGTGGCAAGATGCAAAATGTTGTGTAAGCTTTTGTGCCATTACAATTATGGCGTTTGAATCAAGTCCCTTATATATTATTTTTTATATTTTATATAATATATAATAAAAGTTTTATCGTCAGATGACCAGCCGAGGCGACGGATACAGTAAAGCCCAGGTTTGAAATACCATTTGATGCGAAAGGTACTACCAGCCTCTTGGTTTTTCTGTGTGGGAGTATCCATTAAAAAAAAATAATAAATAAAAAAAAAAAAAAAAATGAGTGAAAATGTGCTTCCAATAATCTCATTGTTCATTAATGCTGCAGCTAGCTAGGATACCAGTGGTATTGTAGCCTACCATATTTCATCTGTTATTTAGTTTACGGCACAGGCACATCCGACCTGAGAAACTTGCTGTGCTTAGAAATAAAAAAAGAAGATGGATCACTGAGTGCTTTTGTTTTGACATCTGTGGACATAATGAGATGCAATCTAAGTCAATGAAGGAAACACTTAGATTGCTTTCATAGATATAAAACAAGATCTAGGCTATTCACTTTCGAAACTTTGCCTTTTTGCGCAACTTCAAAGCCCTCCCCCTGTAACTTGCCTAGATGTGGCCATTCCACTTTTAAAAATTCACAAGTACAAAAAAGAAGTTTTGGGGATATTCCCAGTAACAGCTTTTTTCAGAATTTGACTGAAAAAAACTGCAAAAATTAAAGTTTCTGTGTCGAGGGGTCGTCTACTTTCTTAAATCGTTTACACCAGGTGACGCACGCAACGTGGGGTGGAGGCGTGCTTTACGTGGTGTTAAGTTGGCTTTGCCTGCCGCAAACAGACCTGACATACGGGAAGTTGAGCAGAGATCATTGTACTGGTTTGCATATGATTATATTTTGCAACATCTAAGGATGACGAATCTCAGATATATTGTTTCCCTTGATTTTAGAAAACTTTCAGAGTAAAACCCTTGGTTTTATAACTAATTAAAATTTTATTTCTAGTTTTTTGTTCTTTTTCCAGTTAAATTCTAAAAATTAGGAATCAGACGGCAGGAAATGCAAATCTGGCCTGTAATTTTTAGATGCGTATGTGTCGGAATAACTTCTTCTGTTCTACATGGCCATCTGTCATTCGAAAACACAGTTATGAAAACATTGATATCAATGGGAAGGAAAGTCATTTCTGTCTTTAACCAATTCTTCTACCCCCTCCAACACTAGGAACTTGAAACTCTCCCCTCTCCTCGCCACCATGTTAGTGGTGTCACAAATATCTTGGGAGACAAATGGTATCACTTCCGCGGGGGCTAGCCCCTTATAACTAATAGGTGTAACATTATACGAAAAAGGTTTATCCCCTAAATTATTACTTTTTTAATAATAATTCATATCTCAATTTGACTTTTACTAAAAAAACTCAAATTTTTTTTCACTTTCGATTTGGTTGTTTTCACACATTACTTTAGCTCTTTTTGTCTTTTAAATTCTGTTGAATTTTGTTTTGTAATGTTATTAAGTTTCTGTTTAATTCCTTGAAGATCGGACTTGTTTGAAGATCGGACTTGTCCATTGTCGGACTTGTTTGAAGATCGGACTTGTTTCTGTACCATTTTAGTTTTTGTTTTTAATACAATTGGCCTCATATCTGATATTCTATTTAGCAACGAATACCATTCTAGGGGAAAAGGAGGAGGCTGTAGAAGTGTACTTGAAATGTTCTAAAATAGATGGCTCTGGTCTGAAAGACCCTCGAACACACGAATCTACGAAAATATCTGCGCTATTTAATCTAGGAAGATTATATGCTGACGAAGGACTACATCACAAAGCCATTGAAGTATACAGTGATGCCATTCATAAAATGCCAAGTCACTATCAACCTCAGGTGAGGAATCAGCTCTTACGTTTAGTTTTGTACTTATTTCATCTATTTGAATTTCACAGAAGCTCTATCTCAAGTAAGGAATAAGGAATTACCTCTTGTTATTCTTACTTAAAGCTCTGTATCGTAAAGGGTCACAGTGAGCTCTTGAGCATCAGCACAACGAAGAAAGTTCTTGATCTCTTGTCTACAGTGTCAGTTCTTGAGCACTTAAAGCTAATAAATCTAGTGTTGTAAACATCTTTTGTAATTATTTTGTATTTTGTGATTATAGTTTCGTAATTATTTCATCTATTTAAATTTCACAGAAGCTCTACCTCAAGTAAGGAATTGGGAATTAATTCCTTACTAGGAATTTCTTGTTATTCTTACTTAAAGCTCTGTATCGTAAAGGGCCACAATGAGCTCTTGAGCTCTTCAGCACAACGAAGAAAGTTCTTGAGCTCTTGTCTATAGTGTCAGTTCTTGAGCACTTAAAGCTAGTAAATCTTGTGTTGTAAATATCTTGTCCTTTCAGATCAATTTACAGCCGTAAGTTTGGTGCGAAATATTTCAGGTGGGAACATTAACCTTTTAGGACTTATTGGGCGTAAAGAGTGAGTAACCCCCTAAATACATATCCGAAAAATCTTCCAAAAAATTGGCCATCCCTAGGAATGAGTACGTAGCCATTCTATGGCCCGAACTTTCGTGAAGTTTTGGAATGGGTTGTTCAAACAATATTTTTTTCTCTATGGCCTAGGACACCTAATCAATAAGTAATATTCAGTATCAATTATCTATATTTTTTTAGAAGACCGTTTTCATATAATGTGTCATTTTTTCATATAATTTACCTTTTTCTGTGACCTTGTTTGAAATTACCGCCACTCCTAAAAAAGATCTTGGGCATATACCTGCTCCAGTAAAACTTAATATAAATAGAAATATTTTTTTATAAGAATACTGTCTTTATAGAAGTTTAGTTTAATGGGAATATTTTTTCAGCAGTATTATCCATTTTCATATTAAAATTTAAAATAATATTGATTTACTTGTTCTTGACAGTCTGTTGAAACCATAGATGCATCTTGAACATTTTTTGAACGGTCTGTTGAAATTATAGATGCTTGTAACTAAAGTGTTTATGATGAAATCTAGAAGAAAACGTCCAAATTACAAAAACTCTTACTATTTTTTTTTTTTTTTCAGAGCTTATATAATATGCTTGGGGAAGCCTATTTCAAGCTTGATCAGTTAGAGGAAGCAGAATATTGGTATAAGGAAGCATTGCGGGTAAAACCTGATCATATACCAGCTCATTTGACATATGCCAAACTTCTTGCCCGTCAAGTAAGATTCTTTGGTTATTTTTCCTTCAAAAGTATTAATTTTTTTTTATTTTTATATATGACTTCTCATGGTTACAGTTGCAGCCAGTCACAATATTTATTTCCTAAGTGAGAATATCATATGCGCAAAATCCTGGAAATAGAGAAAAATTAATCCAGAAATGTTCTTCAAAAGCGCATCCAGGATTTTCGTTGGGGGGGGGGGGTGAGTTTTACTTATTTTTTAGGGGGGAGGTTTACAAAAAAAAAAACTAAAAAAACGCATACAAAATTTGTTTATGTCCATTTTGTTACGTTTTAACGAGTCAGACAAACCTTTCGGGGGGGGGGGGGCTTAAACCGAGTACCCCCTCCCCCCCCCCCCTGGATACGTCCTTGATGTTCTTAAAGGTTCGACCCGAGACCTCAGAAATTTCCTATTTATGATTTTCTGTGATTTACTGTAAATTTTCATTCCAGGTTTTTTATATATGCTTATCAGGGCCACACTTAAATAGGTTACAATTAGTGACGTACGTGTGGGATGGGGGATCTTATTCAAATTATTAAATAAAACTTGTTTTATTATTCCCCCTCCCCCAAAAACATCTGTGTACGTTCCTGGTCAGAATAAGGATTTACTAAGTAGGAATACCATGGGCGCACACTCCTAAAATTGAGAAAACAGAATAAAGAAACGTTCTGAAAGATATGGTCGTGGCTCCCCCCCCCCCCTCTGAAAGCCTAAGTTTTCATGAATTTCCGGGGCGTCGTATTCAAATCAGAAAATAATTTTTTTATCCCCCCCCCCCAAAAAAAAAAAAATCTCACGTACGTTAACATGTCCTCTAATTAGGAATACTATATGCACGCAATCCTAAAATTAAGAAAAATGAATCAAGGAAAGTTCTTAAAGATGCGGCCCCGGACCATTAAAATACAATATAGTTATGGTTCCCTCTGTGATTTACAGTAAATTTTCATAGCAGGGCCGTATCCAGGATTTTTGTTCGGGGGGGGGGGTATACAAAATAACACATGAATTTTGGAGGGTCAGACAAACATTTCAGGGGGGTAAACCTAAATACCCCCTGGATATGGTCTTGTTTCATATAATTAGCCTCTTTGTTTAGCGTGATTTGGATTTGGTCCATCTAAAATGTTGCCCCTCGCCCCTCTCAATTGACGGTCTTGATCGGAGCCCGCTAATCAAAGGTTAAAAATAGCCTTTTTAATGGCAAGTTAAAAAATAGATTTTAATTAGCCTGTATTTGCAGCACAAAAACTCTTTTTTTTGCTGCATAAAAAAGAGCACAAAAGACACATTTGAAAATATGAATTTGTGGAAAAGGACTTGGTGATGATCCCTTTCTAAAAAAAACTAATAGAACAATAGAAAAAACTAATAGAAAAAAAACTCTTCTAAAAAAAACTAATAGAACATCAGAAGTAAATTATTTTGGAATGTCTCATACCTTGGACCTCAACGTTTCAGAAACTTTATTGTCCTTTTTTGTAATATCCTATAACTTTGATTTAAGCATCGATTGAGGAAGTCTGAAAGAACCCTAGTCTGAAGAATAAAGCTGCTCTTGTGGAACTAAAATATTGCGTGCAGTGAAGCGATTAAACTGTAAATATTATTGACCGCTGAAACTCCAAAATCCCTTTGCGGAATAATTCTGTTCCCCTCTTTCTCCATGTTGTGTATAAAATTATGTATTTTATTTTAGCTAGATCATCGAACCTCAACCATTTTGTGTCAAGACCCCCCTAAAATGGTCTAAAACTAATTCGCGATCTTCTTAAATTAAATAGTTATTTGAGTTTAATTATGAGTTTTATCTAGAGTGTCTAATTTTCTCATTAGTTATTGATTGATACGTGTTAATTAATTTTATGTTCCCCTTGTGCGTATATTTGATTCAAGTATATTAGCCAATAAATAAAAGGCTATTCGCATACGAGTGTTTAAGTATATGTATAAGTGTTTAAGTTTACAGTGCGCCTCCTTTCTACGGGGTTAAATAAAAAAACAAGTTTTTTTTTAACTGAAAGTAAAGAGGGACATCAAAACGAACGGAAATTATTCCATATATTAAAGGGGCTGTACCCTCCTCAACGCCTCGCTCTTTACGTTAAAGTTTTTTATTGTTTAAAAAAATAAAGTTGTGAGACAGGGTCAAACTTTAGCGGAAAGAGCGAGGCGTCGAGGAGGGGATCCTTTTATATATGGAATAATTTCTGTTCGGTTTTAATGTCCCTCCTTACTTTCTGTTAAAAAAAAATTGTTTTTTTATTTAATTTCTGAACGTTTTTTAATTAATGCAGCTTTGATTTTGGCTCACCGTACATGAATAATTAAAACGAAATTTGCATGTTAATTTTACTTTTTTTGGCTAAATGGGTTTTTCGAAATTTTGATCTGACGTAACTGACGTAACGAACTTCAATATTCGTTTATTTTTATAACGTATATTAGGGGGTTCGCCCCAGATTCAATACCTCGCTCTTTACGCTAAAGTTCAAATTTCGCTCCAATTCTTTAAGAATGACCCCTTAATCACAAAGGCCGTTAATTAGAATAAATGATGAAAGTACAAAAAAAAAATTCAGCGTAAAGAGCAAGGTAATGACTAGGGGGCGAACCCAATCATATATATAATAATTTCTGTTCGTTTCAAGTTTTGATGTTGCTCCTTACTTTCAGTTGAAAAAATTGTTGTTTTTTTATTTAATTTCTGGTCATTTTTTAAAATAATGCTTGAAAATCCGGTGGCCCCTTCATAACAATGTCCCTTCCCCCATGAAAACTTCTTCCTTGGAACAATCCTCCCACGTAACCCCCGACCCCCCCCCCCCACCAACTACTAGAAAAAATCCCCCCTGAAAATGTCTCTATACTTCTCAATACTATATTGAAACATTAGGTAAAGTTCATAACTTGCAGACCTTCCCCCGGGGACTGTGAGGGGTTTAAGTCATCTTCAAAGACATAGTTATTGTATTTTTGACCATGCTGAACAAAATAAATATCTCAAAATTTTGATCGGGTTACTTTGGGAAAATTGAGCGTGGGAGGGGGCCTATTTGCCCTCCATTTTTTGGTCACTTAAAAAGGGCACTATATGTTTTAATTTCCGTTTGAATGAGCCATCCTACGAGGTTCTAGGACCACTGGGTCGATACGATTACCCCTGGAAAAAACAATAAAAACAACAAATAAACATGCATCCGTGATCTTTCTTCTGGCAAAAAATACAAAATTCCACATTTTTGCAAAAAATACAAAATTCCACATTTTTGCAGATAGGAGCTTGAAACTTCTACAATAGGGTTCTCTGATACGCTGAATCTGGCGGTGGGATTTTCATTAAAGTTCTATGACTTTTAGAGGGTGTTTCCCCCTTTTTTCGAAAATAAGGTAAATTTTCTCAGACGCGTAATTTTGATGGGTAGACTAAACTTGATGAAACTTATATATTTGAAATCAACATAAAAATCTGATTCTTTTGATGAATATATTGGTATCAAAATTTCGTTTTTTAGAGTTTCGGTTACTATTGAGCCGGGTCGGTCCTTACTTACAGTTCGTTAAAACGAACTGTTTGATTACGATCCTCGGTTTGACATAAAGATTAACTAGAGGTACTGAAACATATTTGGTCCAAACCTTGCCTCGTATCCCCTACCTCTGGTACGTAAGAATTTTTTTTCTTTGAGAGGGGGGGGGCAATAATAAAAAGAATTTTTTTTTTAATTTTACTAAAAAGTGTCCAAAAATCAAAGGAAGATTAGGATTGGACAGGGACGGATCCAGATCGAAATCTTGGGGGCGGGGGTAATGTGACAAGGGCACCAATGACTGATCGAATTGACGAATTTATTTTAAAAAAGAGTGAAAACAGAAAAAAAAGGAATGAGGGCGTCCTCTTCCCTCTGAATCAATCGGTGAGATCGGAGAGGGCAAGTCCCGAGACCTCCCCTCCGTGTACGTCCCTGTCCAACTGCACGTATCTACATGTTTCTATAAACATCTGCATAGACATGCATCTGCTAGTGTGACAATGGATAAAGACCCTGTAAATAAAAAATGCTCGCTTTTTTCTTATTTCCAAGAAAATTGTAAAGTAGCCCTATAGTTGGGGGCAAAGCAAGACCATGGCTGTCGTGATTCAAAAGAGGTCATGGATGATGATTGACCTCCTTTGATCAACTTTCTAAAAGAAACAACACAAATTTTCATGTTTTTGCACATAACAACTTGATACCTCTAAGATAGAGCTCTTAGACATGTCTATAGAAATTTTAATTTAATAGAATTTAATTTTAATAGAACTTTAAATTTCCGTTCCAATGAGCCCTCGCCCGATATTCTAGGACCACTGGGTCGATAAGATCACCTCTGGGGAAAACAAAAACACTATGACACTTCTTTATCAAAGGAGTATTTATAACCTGCCCTATTAAATGAAATAAAGTCGATCAATTAGTCTTGTCTGCATGTTGAGATCCAGATAACATGCTTGTAGTTCTATTTTTTTCAAAAGGTTCTTGTTTTTTTTTCTAGTGTTTTTTTTTCAAAGGTTCCCAGGCAGGAGCCTGGGGAAGGAGACAAGAAAAATTCCGGATAAAATTAATCTAAACCTTTGGGGGGAGGGGGGATAAGATAAATTATTTAGACACTCTTACACTTCCTAGAAGAAGTTCTCCCCCCCCCCCCTCCAACCCCAACAAAAAATCAGCAAGCCTCTCTAGAATGCCAGAAGAGTGGCACTCCGTCTTCCTGATTACAAACATGCACAAACAATGCCTCGACAAAATCATTAGCACCAAATATTTGGGTCAAAACATATTCCGTCAAAGGAAATGACAGTTCCTCTCTACCACCCCCCCCCCCGGCTTGAAATACGTACGTCTATATCAAGCCATCATAATATAATAAAAATGATAAGACAATAATCTCAACTTGGTCTTCACAAATAGAATACAATACACAGACAGATACAATATGCAGGCTAACATATATGTATAAAAAGAGCCAATAAAAGTTCATCACAATAGAAGTTTCAAAAAGCTTCGACAACATTAACAGCATTCTTCCTGGTCCTGTTAGTATCTAGCATAATTAAAATATCAGTTTCACAAAATACAATATTTTTTGCCCTTGCAGATATACAATGAGAGGACAAATACACTTGTTCCAAACTTTATTGGATGATAAAGCTCTTGAGTGGTGGCGACTGATGCTTAGAGAAATACGCTAGCTCAAACATGCTGAATATGCGTATATTAAATATAGGCCTACTCCACAAAAATTTTCGAGTCAAGGGTGCTATGCAGACCTTGTAGGGAGTGCAAAAGGGTCTGCAAAAGGTTTTCTGAAGGTTCTATTTTTTTCAAAATTTCCTTTTCTAAAATACACAAATTTGTAATGTTCAGTTTGTGACATAGAATTAAATATAAAAAAAAATTCAACTGAAAGTAAGGAGCAACATTAAAACTTAAAACGAATAGAAATTATAACGTATATAAGGGGGGTTGCCCCTCCTCAATATCTCGCTCTTCACGTTAAGTTGTTTACTACTTTTAAAAAGGCTTCTTTTAGTTCTAATTAAACGGCCCTTGTGTTTCAAGAGTCTTAGTTAAAGAATTGGAACAAAAAGTCAAACTTTAGCGTAAAGAGTGAGGTATTGTGGAGGGGACAACCCTCCCCCCTCATAAACGTAATTATTTCTGTTCGTATTAAGTTTTAATGTTGCTCCTTACTTTCGGTTAAAAAAAAAATATATATTTTAATTTGGGATCGGTGTTTTAAATAATGCCGGGAAATCTTGCCCCCTCCTTGGGAAGTTTATTCCCCAACGGAAAATCCCTCAATAGAAAAATATCCCACATAAAATATCCCCCCCCCTACCATAAAACTTTCCCCAGAAAATTCCATTCTCGCTAAAAATTCCTCCAGAAAATTTCTTGCGGACGGTTCCACCCTAAAAATTCTTCTTAGCACACTTTTATTTGAAAAGGACTTTAATTTCTGATAGTTTTTCAAATCATGCCGGACCCCCCCGCCCTCCATGAATTTTTTTCTGGGACCCCCCCCCCCCCCCCCCTAGTCCAAAGCTGTTTCCGCAGAAAATTTCGCAATGGAGAATTTCTCCAGTAGAATTCCCGCCCCTCACGGATAGATTCTCTGGACAATTCCAAACTGGTAAAAATTCCCCCGGACTTAACATCCCTTAACATCTCCCCATGTAAAATTGCGCCGGCAAAGAGAAATTAAGGCAAATAAAAAGAATTACGTATAGGAATTCTGGCAAATTCACCCTGGAAACAAAATAACTTACAGACCTTTCCCCAGGGCCGTGGGGGTCATGCTATCCCCAATTTTGGACCTTTCAACTATGCTTGAACGAAATGGCAATTTCAAAATAATGATCGGACGACTTTGGGGGAAAAGGGGGCGTGGGAGGGCTAGCTGCGCTCTAATATTTCTGGTCACTTAAAAAGGGCCCTTTTAATTTGCGTTCAAATGAACCTTCTGCTGGTATTCTAGGACAATTGGTTGGATACGATCACTCCTGGAATTTTTTTTTAAAATAAACACACATCCGTGATCTTTCTTCTCGTGTTTCCCCCCTTTTTAGAAAAGCAGGCAAATTTTCTCAGGCTCGTAGTTTTTGATGGGTAACACTAAACTTAATGAATTTTATATATTCTGAATAAGCAATAAGCTAATTCAAGGTTCAATAAAATCTTTCTGGCACAGATAGTTCTTCGCCATTAACAATCCAAAACCCGAAACGTATTCTTTCAGTTTTGTCGCTCTCAAGTAAAATTCATGACCTGCGGCATGTCGTCTTTTGAATTGTCACAGCCAATGGTGTCAATTGGGGGGATTCCCCATCCATCATCTTCGCTCCTCTGTGTTAAAAAAAAATGGGGGTATTTCCGTTGACAAATGGATTTTTATTTTGTATTTTCGCATGGATAATGTCCAGTTACATCATCAAGCCTAAAATTACGTGTCTATTAACGGTTACTATAGCACCGTAGCTATAGAACTCTCTTGAATTCGAGTCGCTATATAGTAGCACAATATCTGATACAGCTCACCCCCCATATTTTGAAAAGCGCATCCCCCCCCCCATCCCCTACATTTCCTGTATTGACGCCACTGGTTATAGCCCGGCTGACGTCTGCCAAAACCTACTATCTGCTTTTGCAAGTTTTCCATCGTTTTTGGAAAAGCAGAAATGATTGGAGATACGGAATTTCGTCAATGGGTTTTCCGAAATCCGTTTTCTTCCCATCTTCGCCACTCTGTTTTTAAATGGACATAGGTGGGGTCGCCGGCTTTCAGAAATCACGTACAGCAGGTGGGTTCCAAGCATAGCGAAAGCGTGCCAAGCGTGGTAGAACTGTGCCAAGCACTGTAAGGAATATGACACGCACAACGGAAGTGTGCGGGCGCACGGGAGGCTCCGTGCTTTACACAAGGTGGCGGAAATAGGGTGACCCCTCTTTGAGAGCCGTTTTTAGTCCTGTAGATGCTAGGTCATATCTCACAAAATATACCTGATGAAAAAATTCTTACTTTGCAATTGGACTAGGTGTATTCAAGATTTGAGAAGGTATGCCCTTAACTCCAGATCGAACTATATGTAGATAAGGCTACGAGGCTAAGGCAAAGGACAGCCCAACAGATCTGCTTCTGTGCTTGTTTCCTGTCCTGTCTTGTGTGGAGATGGCTATGGTAAATTTATATTGAGATCCCACTTCATTGACACCCAACACACGTGCATACTTTAGTTAATCCAGCACAAAACGTGTCTAAACAATTAAATAGCCTAGCAGTCAGAAGTACCGCATACAGTGAAGACACACATTTTCTTGGTTTGACGCTATAAAACCCCGAAATTTTGAGCATCCTTTTTTGGAATAAATCTGTTTATACATAAAATATGTCTCTTTAATAAACATTGAATGTAACAAAGTGCCATAGACGGAAAGTTAGAGCATGTGAATCTATATTAAATCAGCCATTAAATGTACCGCATGCAGTGAAGACACAACTTTTTCTTTACGATAACTTATAAAATTCTTAAGCTTCAAAAATAAAACGCAACAAAATAATAGACTTGAATTATGCATCTTTGTCTTCCTTAAGATTTGCCCTTGTTAATGTAGTTACAATTTTTATGAAAAAAGCGTTGGTAAATAATTATCGTGAGTTAGATACTAAAAGAATTTATATTCTTGTCTGATGTTTTAGTATGTGGCAAAGAATTGCCGAAGTTTCTTTAAGTCCGTCATTAAATTTGGCGAAGAGTATAAGACATAAAACCATGCGGAAATTCGGGTTTTGAATTTATCATAAACATTGTTTGTAGCCGATTGTAGCCTAGAATGTAATCATTAAAATGACATATATTTTAATACGTGAGTAGCGTGTAGGAGTTTATTTTCTTCTGAAAATGATTTTTGTATCCGAAGCCCTTTTAAGTATAAAAACGACATTGCTTCTGATTGTAGTTTTAAAACTGTAGCTTTGTGTCAGTTTTTTTTTTTTTACTAATATAAATTTAGTGGTTGAACTAATTAGAAAGTGACTGGGCACTTAAAACTTTTATCTTTGAGATTCGAAAAATGACTAAAACGAGGAATAAAAAGTGTTATGAAGGACTTTGAACTATTAATCACAGGGGCTGCACACTTAACACTTCTTTTGTAGGTCATGTTGTGAAGTGATTTCTATTGCCACCAGATGTAGTTGATTATTGGGCTTGTTATAGTAATGGGTCCCGTGCCCTAGTCTTTCATGAGTGATTTCAGTGTCCTAAGCTTGGCTGTGAGAGCCCCACCTCATTAGCTAGCAAGGCCGACTAAATTAGTGAGAATGAAACGAATAACCTGCTGAGTCTTAAAGAAGGAGACCTGGGTTCATTATTGATTATGTATACTCACAAGCAGCTCACTCTTTGTCGAGGAACGTCAGGGGACTTTCTGCGGGATCGAGGAGACATGGAAACCCCAAAGTAGTCATATTGGTATGCCTACATACCTCTAGTTCTGTCTATTCTCCCTTTGACGTTTTCTCCAAGGCTGCCAAATAAACTAAATAGGTTAGTGGGTAGATCAGTGTTTCTCAAACTGTGGTACGCATACCTCTTGGGGGTTCTCAAAGTTTCTTAGGGGGTACGCGGCCGGCCAACAAAGAAATAAAACAATCTTTTAACTCTAGGAATGGCATAGTTTACTTAGTACCGGTAACTAAGAAGGGATACCAAATATGTCTCGTGGGTAAAAGGGGTACAGTGTTTAAATAAGTTTGAAAACCACTGGTGTAGATATTTACCAGGGCCGTTCCTAGGGTTGGTGGCGCCCAGGGACAAAAGTTATTATCCCCCCCTCCTGACTCAAACATAAATAAAGAAGCCCCGGTAGCGCCAACCAAGGCGCTCTTGGCGACGACATCCAGGGAAGCTTGTCCCGGGTGCCTCGCTTTGAAAGGTCTTGATAGGCACGTAAAAAGGGTTATGTTTTTGGGGAGGGACATAACTTCGAATACAAGTGCCAAAAATAAACGGACTACAGTATATGAAAAATATAATGATGTTGAAGTAAAAATTTTTAAAATAAAACGGCTCCCCTTTTTGGGGGAGGGTTCAAGCCCAAAAGTTCCTCTCTAGCACATGTCCCTGCGTGCCGAATCCATTAAGTTTCTACAACCACGCCCCTCACCTTCTTAACAGTGGCGTCTTGTGAGCTCATAAAATTATTATATTTCCCGAACGAAATTTTCAGGAATGGATCTATAGCCCAAATAAAATGGAACCCAAGAAAGTGTTCTTGCATTCCTACACCACAGTTTTTTAACTTCGAAGATAAATCAGGAACTTATCAACTTATCAAGGTTCTCAGTCCAGGAGGAGCAGGTTCTAAACCCCGCTTGACCTTTTTTCTTCCTCTTTTTTCTAAACAAGGGTAGACAAGTAGAAGAACTGTCTTCATAGGAGTTTTCAAGTCATACAATTAGGGAATGGGCGAGGTTCGGAACTTGAGAACAGAGTTAGAATCTTTTGAATTCATGGCTCTGATGATTATGGGTCGCAGGTAAAATTGACTGCATTTACTACAAAAGGATAAATTAAAGTGGATATTTAGCTATTTTTCTTTTGCAGAGTAAATCTGCTGAAGCTGAAGAATGGTTCACGAAAGCAAGGGAATTAGCTCCAAGCGACTCCACAGTCTATCACCACTATGGTGAGTAACGCATAACACATATTATATAGATGTAACTTAGACATAAAGGTAGTTTCCTATGTCTTTGAGCACACGTTTATGCTCCAAGCGACTCCAAAGTCTATCACCACCATGGTGATGTAACACATAATATGTATTTCATAGATATAATTTAGACATAAATTTAGTTTCCTATGTCTTTGAGCACACGTTTATGCCCCAAGCGACTCCAAAGTCTATCACCACCATGGTGATGTAACACATAATATGTATTTCATAGATATAAGTTAGACATAAAGGTAGTTTCCTATGTCTTTGAGCACACTTTTATGCTCTAAGTGACTCCACAGTTCATCACCATTATGGTGAGTAACACGTAAAACATATTTTATTGATATAAATTATGTATAAAGGCTGTTCCCTATGTCTTGAGCACACGTTTATGATCTAAGTGACTCCATAATGTATCATTAGTATGGTAAGTAACACATAACACATATTTTTTAGATAAAATTACATATAAAGGTTGTTCCCTATGTCTTTGAGCACACGTTTATACTCCAAGCGACTCCACAGCCTATCACGACTTTTGGACTGGCACATAACACATATTTTATAGAAATAAATTATACATAAAGGTTGTCTCCTATGTCTTTGAGCACACACTTATGCATGAACAGGCACAGTAATTTATATTAAGCGGCAACAGTTTGCCTTTGAGGGATTAATAACATGTAATATTGTATGTGTATTTAATGAAGAATAAAACTTATCTTATCTTATCTATCATATCTCTGATTAATTGTGGAATGAAGTGAATTTATTTCATAAAACAGTTTAATCTTACACGGGTCATGTTAATGATTTGGGTATTAATTTTTAGGAAATTACCTTTATGGATCTAACTGTCTTATTTAGCTGTAACAATTAATAGCCATTCCTGTGTTTTGCAGCTCAAAAAGAGAAAACAATAGTGAAGCTATAATCATTTTAGCTTCTGAAAGGATAAAGATAACCTTTGTTCGTGACGGTTATAGCGTTTATTATAAAGCTACGTTGTTTGGGAAGTCTTTCTAATAAGTCCTAAATACACACATCTGGCCAAATTCTCTGGTTTTCGCACATGGCTGCTAATACTCTTACCCATGTTCCTTTCCTGTTTTCGGAAGAATCTTAATAGCCAGGTGAAGCTTTGGTTTTAAATTTTCACCTTGGATCAAATTGCTTGTTGTCGTGATCTTATTTAGTTTCTGTTGTTGACGATTTTCACTTAGATAATGTGTGCTAATATTTCAGCAAAACACGAGAATCTTAATTAAACGGTTTCTTAGGACAACTTTGGCACGAAATGCCGTATCCAGGGGGGTTAGGGGTTTGACCCCCCCCCCCCGAAATGTTTGTACGGCTCGTAAAAATGTAACAAAAGTACATATACCAA
The DNA here is from genome assembly GCF_049724085.1 of Artemia sp. Qi Xiang Cuo. NCBI lineage: Eukaryota > Metazoa > Arthropoda > Branchiopoda > Anostraca > Artemiidae > Artemia > Artemia sp. Qi Xiang Cuo. The sequence goes on along the minus strand of NC_142797.1, from coordinate 60,941,802 downwards.
ATTTTCGATGCGTTTTTTGAAGTCTTTTTGTAAACCCTTCCCTCGAATAAAAATCCGTTTGTAACCACCCCCCCCCCTCCAAAAACCATGGATATGGCCTGCAGGCACGTATTCAGGGGTGGGAGGGTCTGTCGTTGCAGGTTCTGGAAAGTTTTATTGTTGTTGCAATGCCTCTGTAATTTATGCAGTTTTTGTCGTTTCCATGACTTTAGCCCCACCCTTTAATCAATTACTGCACAAGCCTGCCGTAACTAGGATTCCTGTTTTAGAAGAAGGGTTTATGGACCATAGGAGCCTCCTTTCCTAGCTCTTGCCTGCACGTTCTCCGTCTTTTATAAAAATAGATATTCGATTTTTTATAGGAATCTTTGTAAAGGGCCCATTTTTAACTGTCAATCCTAACGCGTATGTATGGGCTTTTAAACAAAATTGCACATTTAGTAATGATCAGATAAATTTATCTGGGAAAACCACCCCGAAATGTTTGTCTGACTCGCAAAAACGTAACAAAAATGGATATAAACAAATTTTATTTGTGGTAACCCCCCCCCCCCTCGAAAATAAAATACTGGATATGGCCTTGCTATTGGAGATACAGTAGCGTCAATTGGGGAAGGTCAAGGGAGAGTTCGTGCCCCCTTAAATTTTGAAAAATACTTTTTTCGAGGTATTTTCATTGAAAAATCCCATTTTCCTTAGTTTCATTGAAATGATCGAAAAAAAAAACACAAAATTTACCCCACTACATTTTTAACAAAAATGCAATTTGCCCCCCTCAATCTTCTTCAATTGATGCAATTGTGTGTATCAGGGCTCAGGAGCCAAAGATATAATCGATACTACCCTCTCCGTCTAAGAACTATTATTAGATCTTACTTATTTACCCTTAAATGAAATAAAATAATAATGATCAGCAGTAGATTAACTAAGAGAACATAAAATCTGTTGGAAACGAAATAAAAAAAAAAAAAAATGAATTCTGAAGGGGTATATTTTCAGCTAGTAGAGTATTTATTTTAAACAATTAGCAATTTGATTTTTAAAAGTCATCATATGAAGTGATTCAACAGGATCACAAGATCCTTCTTTGCACCCAGTGGCATCAATTTATGAAAATAAAGGAGGGGGTAAAAGTATTCTTCAATGTATAGCAGGAGGGCTAATTCTTCATTTTTTTCTAATGAAAATGCCGAAAAAAGCATATTCAATGAAAGTACCACAGAAAGATATTTTCAAAACCTAGGGGGTAAGAAAATCCAGGGGGCAGAGCCCCTCCGCCAATTGACGCTACTATTTATTCCAAGGTGTGTTTTAGTGTAAAAAGCGCTAGCTTGTCGTTGCAGAACATAAAAAATTAACATAATAACAGAACATGCGAAAAGCAAATAAAAACATTTAGTAAACAAGTTAAGCATACTCTTCTGGGATTCCATGGTTTTGGCCATGAAACGGTGAGCCTTGAATTCGATTTTGAAAGCTTCGATGCAGCCTCTACAATACGACTTTGTATTAAAGTTCCCAGGTTTTCAAGCGCTGTGGTGGGAATGAGACCGAATGTAAAACATGAGAAGGAATATATTCAGAAATGGTTTTGGGGGGACAGAGGGGACACTTGCCAAGGGCACAGAAATTTTAGGGGTGCAAAACCTAGCAATGACAGTATTAGTGGCAAGTAATGAGTGGTCGTTTAGTTAAAAGTAATATCAACGTACCTCAGATTGACTATGGACCAAGAACGACTAAATGATTTAGCGTTAATGAGCATAGAACGCGAAAAATTTGAAACAATTAATTGGGACGTGCTAATTTATCATTTTGCAGGGGCTAAAGTACGAAAAGTCAGATTTAAATAGACGGAAAATTTTGTTAAAATATGGGCTCAAAACTTTTGGAAGACGGGGGGGGGCTAATATAAATTTCGCTCCGGGAGCTAGAGAGACCAGAGCTGCCAATGGATATATTTTAATTTACAAAACGTCTTTTGAATTACTGCAGCCGAAATTGCTCCACCAACATATTCTTTACCAAACTAGATCTTTCGGAGAAGCACCTATTTGACTCTGTACCACAGTATGAAAATAATATGTGAAATCTTCATCAAACAGTTCGTGGTAACGAACTGTAAGTAAGGAGCGACCCGGCTCAATGGTAACCGAAACTCTAAAAAACGGGATTTTGATACCAATAGATACATCAAAAGAATCAGATTTTAATTCTGATTTCAAATATATAAGTTTCATCAAGTTTAATCTTACCCATCAAAAGTTACGTGCCTGAGAAAATTTGGCTGATTTTCGAAAAAAGGGGGAAAGACCCACTAAAAGTTATAGAACCTTAATGAAAATCACACCATCATATTCAGCGTATCAGAGAACCCTACTGTAGAGGTTTCAAGCTCCTATCTACAAAAATGTGGAATTTTCCATTTTTTGCCAGAAGAAAGATCACGGATGCGTGTTTATTTGTTTGTGTGTTTGTTTGTTTGTTTGTTTGTTTGTTTTTTTTTTTTCCCAGGGGTGATCGTATAGAACCAGTGGTCCAAGAATATCTTGGGCGGACTCATTGGAATGGAAATTAAAAGTTATAGTGCCCTTTTTAATTGACCAAAAAAAATGGAGGGCAACTAGGCCCCCTCCCACGCTAATTTTTTTCCCAAAGTCACCCAATCAAAATTTTAAGATAGCCATTTTGTTCAGCATGGTCGAAAATATGATAAAAATGTCTTTTAGGATGACTTGATCTTCCAAAGTCCCCAGGGGGAGGGCTGAAAGCTATGAACTTTACTCAATGTTAACATATAGTATTGGTTATTGGGAAGTATACAGACTTTTTCAGAGGAGATTTTTTTCTGGTAGGTGGGGAAGGAGAGGGCCGGGGGCGATATGGAAGGAACTTTCCATGAAGGAAGATTTCAGGGGGGAAGGGACATGGCTATGAAGGGGGCGCCGGATTTCCCAGCATTATTAAAGAAAAAGATCAGGAATTAAATAAAAAAAAACAAGTTTTTCAACTGATCAACTGATTGTGATTAAGAGGTTATTTTTAAAGAACTGGAAAAAAAATTCGAACTATAGTTTAAAGAGTAGGGTATTGACTAGGGGGCGAACCCCCTAATATACGTGTTAAAAATTTATGAATATAGAAGTTCGTTACGTAAGTTAATTCTAGGTTACGTTTATTTATTACTAATAAAAACGTTCGTAAATAGAATTAAACAAGTTTCGAGAAAGCCATTTAACCAAATATAATATGCAAATTTTGTTTTAATTATTCATGTACGGTGAGCCAAAATCAAAACCTGCATTAATTCAAAAACGTTCAAAAATTAAATAAAAAAAACAAGTTTTTTAAACTGAAAGTAAGGAACGACGTTAAAACTTAAAACGAACAGAAATTATTCCGTATATGAAGGGGGCTGTCCCCTCCTCAACGCCTCGCTCTTTACGCTGAAGTTTGACTTTCTCACAACTCTATTTTTTTAAACAATAAAAAAACATATGCTCTTCTATATTAAAAATGAACGGCACACTAAGAATTAAATTCTAAGATTGCCTTCTAATTAACTTCTAAGATTCATCGATTATAGTTCCAAATTTTTGTGAACTAGTAAGATTACATATGCTCTTCTATATTAAAAATGAACTTCACACTAAGAATTAAATTCTAAGATTGCCTTCTAATTAACTTCTAAGATTCATCGATTATAGTTCCAAATTTTTGTGAACTAGTAAGATAACATATGCTCTTCTATATTAAAAATGAACTGCACACTAAAAACTAAATTCTAAGATTGCCTTCTAACTAACTTCTAAGATTCATCGATTATAGTTCCAAATTTTTGTGAACTAGTAAGATAACATATGCTCTTCTAATTAACTTCTAAGATTCATCGATTATAGTTCCAAATTTTTGTTAACTATTAAGATAACATATGCTCTTCTATCAAACAGTTCGTGGTAACGAACTGTAAGTAAGGAGCGACCCGGCTCAATGGTAACCGAAACTCTAAAAAACGGGATTTTGATACCAATAGATACATCAAAAGAATCAGATTTTAATTCTGATTTCAAATATATAAGTTTCATTAAGTTTAATCTTACCCATCAAAAGTTACGTGCCTGAGAAAAGTTGGCTGATTTTCGAAAAAAGGGGGAAAGACCCCCTAAAAGCTATAGAACCTTACTGAAAATCACACCATCATATTCAGCGTATCAGAGAACCCAAGTGTAGAGGTTTCAAGCTCCTATCTACAAAAATGTGGAATTTTCCATTTTTTGCCATAATAAAGATCACGGATGGGTTTTTTTTTGGTGTTTTTTTTTTTTTTGTGTTGTGTTTAGTTTTTACCAGGGGTTTTAGTATAGACCCAGTTGGCATATAAAATAGTGGGATGGCGAATTTGTACCGAAATTAAAATTTATATTTCCCTTTTTCATTTAAAAAAAAAAATGGAGGGCAACTAGGCCCCCTCCCACGCTAATTTTTTTCCCAAAGTCATCCAATCAAAATTTTGAGATAGCCATTTTGTTCAGCATGGTCGAAAATATGATAAAAATGTCTTTTAGGATGACTTGATCTTCCAAAGTCCCCAGGGGGAGGGCTGAAAGTTATGAACTTTACTCAATGTTAACATATAGTATTGGTTATTGGGAAGTATACAGACTTTTTCAGAGGAGATTTTTTTCTGGTAGGTGGGGCAGGAGAGGGCCGGGGGCTATATGGAAGGATCTGCCCAGGACAGAAGGGGGCCTGGGGGAAGGGACATTGCTATGAAGGGGGCGCCTGATTTCCCAGCATTATTAAAGAAAAAGATCAGGAATTAAATAAAAAAAACAAGTTTTTCAACTGATCAACTGATTGTGATTAAGAGGTTATTTTTAAAGAACTGGAAAAAAAATTCGAACTATAGTTTAAAGAGCAGAGTATTGACTAGGGGGCGAACCCCCTAATATACGTGTTAAAAATTTATGAATATAGAAGTTCGTTACGTAAGTGAATTCTAGGTTACGTATATTTATTACTAATAAAAACGTTCGTAAATAAAATTAAACAAGTTTCGAGAAAGCCATTTAACCAAATATAATATGCAAATTTTGTTTTAATTATTCATGTACGGTGAGCCAAAATCAAAACTTGCATTAATTCAAAAACGTTCAAAAATTAAATAAAAAAAACAAGTTTTTTAAACTGAAAGTAAGGAACGACGTTAAAACTTAAAACGAACAGAAATTATTCCGTATATGAAGGGGGCTGTCCCCTCCTCAACGCCTCGCTCTTTACGCTGAAGTTTGACTTTCTCACAACTCTATTTTTTTAAACAATAAAAAAACATATGCTCTTCTATATTAAAAATGAACTGCACACTAAGAATTAAATTCTAAGATTGCCTTCTAATTAACTTCTAAGATTCATAGATTTTAGTTCCAAATTTTTGTGAACTAGTAAGATGACATATGCTCTTCTATATTAAAAATGAACTGCACACTAAGAATTAAATTCTAAGATTGCCTTCTAATTAACTTCTAAGATTCATCGATTATAGTTCCAAATTTTTGTGAACTAATAATATAACATATGCTCTTCTATATTAAAAATGAACTGCACACTAAAAACTAAATTCTAAGATTGCCTTCTAAATAACTTCTAAGATTCATCGATTATAGTTCCAAATTTTTGTTAACTAGTAAGATAACATATGCTCTTCTAATTAACTTCTAAGATTCATCGATTATAGTTCCAAATTTTTGTGAACTAGTAAGATAACATATGCTCTTCTATCAAACAGTTCGTGGTAACGAACTGTAAGTAAGGAGCGACCCGGCTCAATGGTAACCGAAACTCTAAAAAACGGGATTTTGATACCAATAGATACATCAAAAGAATCAGATTTTAATTCTGATTTCAAATATATAAGTTTCATTAAGTTTAATCTTACCCATCACAAGTTAAGTGCCTGAGAAAATTTGGCTTATTTTTGAAAAAAGGGGGAAAGACCCACTAAAAACTCTAGAATCGTAATTAAAATAATACCATCATATTCCGCGCATCAGAAAACCCTACAATAGAAGTTTCAAGCTCTTATATACAAAAATGTGGAATTTTCTATTTTTTGCCAGAAGAAAGATCACGGATGCGTGTTTATTTGAGTGTTTGGTTGTTTTTTGTTTGTTTTTTTTTTCCCAGGGGTGATCGTATCGACCCAGTGGTCCTAGAATATCGTGGGAGGGCTCACTGGAACGAAAATTAAAAGTTCTAGTGCCCTTTTTAAGTCACCAAAAAAAATGGAGGGCAACTCGGCCCCCTCCCACGCTAATTTTTTTCCCAAAGTCACCCAATCAAAATTTTGAGATAGCCATTTTGTTCAGCATGGTCGAAAATATGATAAAAATGTCTTTTAGGATGACTTGATTTTCCAAAGTCCCCAGGGGGAGGGCTGAAAGTTATGAACTTTACTCAATGTTAACATATAGTATTGGTTATTGGGAAGTATACAGACTTTTTCAGAGGAGATTTTTTTCTGGTAGGTGGGGAAGGAGAGGGCCGGGGGCTATATGGAAGGATCTTTCCATGAAGGAATTTTTCAGGGGGGAAGGGACATTGCTATGAAGGGGGCGCCTGATTTCCCAGCATTATTAAAGAAAAAGATCAGGAATTAAATAAAAAAAACAAGTTTTTCAACTGATCAACTGATTGTGATTAAGAGGTTATTTTTAAAGAACTGGAAAAAAAATTCGAACTATAGTTTAAAGAGCAGAGTATTGACTAGGGGGCGAACCCCCTAATATACGTGTTAAAAATTTATGAATATAGAAGTTCGTTACGTAAGTTAATTCTAGGTTACGTATATTTATTACTAATAAAAACGTTCGTAAATAAAATTAAACAAGTTTCGAGAAAGCCATTTAACCAAATATAATATGCAAATTTTGTTTTAATTATTCATGTACGGTGAGCCAAAATCAAAACCTGCATTAATTCAAAAACGTTCAAAAATTAAATAAAAAAAACAAGTTTTTTAAACTGAAAGTAAGGAACGACGTTAAAACTTAAAACGAACAGAAATTATTCCGTATATGAAGGGGGCTGTCCCCTCCTCAACGCCTCGCTCTTTACGCTGAAGTTTGACTTTCTCACAACTCTATTTTTTTAAACAATAAAAAAACATATGCTCTTCTATATTAAAAATGAACTGCACACTAAGAATTAAATTCTAAGATTGCCTTCTAATTAACTTCTAAGATTCATCGATTATAGTTCAAAATTTTTTTTAAATATTAAGATGACATATGATCTTCTATATTAAAAATTAACTGCACACTAATAAATAAATTCTAATATTTAATTCTAATTAACTTATAAGATTCATCGATTATAGGTCCAAATTTTTGTGAACTAATAAGATAACATATGCTCTTCTATCTTAAAAATTAACTTCACACTAAAAACTAAATTATAATATTGCCTTCTAACTAACTTCTAAGATTCATCTATTATATTTCCAAATTTTTGTGAACTAGTAAGATAACATATGCTCTTCTAATTAACTTCTAAGATTCATCGATTATAGTTCCAAATTTTTGTGAACTAGTAAGATAACATATGCTCTTCTATCAAACAGTTCGTGGTAACGAACTGTAAGTAAGGAGCGACCCGGCTCAATGGTAACCGAAACTCTAAAAAACGGAATTTTGATACCAATAGATACATCAAAAGAATCAGATTTTAATTCTGATTTCAAATATATAAGTTTCATCAAGTTTAATCTTACCCACCAAAAGTTACGTGCCTGAGAAAATTTGCCTTATTTTCGAAAAAAGGGGGAAACACCCCCTATAAGTCATAGAACCTTAATGAGAATCATACCATCAGATTCAGCGTATCAGAGAACCTTACTGTAGATGTTTCAAACTCCTATCTACAAAAATGTGGAATTTTCAATTTTTTGCCAGAAGAAAGATCACGGATGCGTGGTTATTTATTTGTGTGTTTATTTGTGTTTTTTTGTTTTTGTTTTTTTTCCCAGGGGTTATCGTTTCGAACCTGAGGTCCTAGAATATCAAGGGAGGGCTCATTGGAACGACAATTAAAGTTATAGTGCTCTTTTTAAGTGATCAATGACCCAAAAAATGGAGGGTAACTTGGCCCCCTCCCACGCTATTTTTTTCTCAAAGTCACCCGATCCAAATTTTTAGATAGCCGTTTTGTTCAGCATATTCGACAATATGATAAAAATGTCTTTTAGGATGACTTGATCTTCCAAAGTCCCCAGGGGGAGGGCTGAAAGCTATGAACTTTACTCAATGTTAACATATAGTATTGGTTATTGGGAAGTATACAGACTTTTTCAGAGGAGATTTTTTTCTGGTAGGTGGGGAAGGAGAGGGCCGGGGGCTATATGGAAGGATCTTACCATGCAGGACGTTTTCATGGGGGACGGGACATGGCTACGACGGGGGCGCCGGATTTCCCAGCATTATTAAAGAAAAAGATCAGGAATTAAATAAAAAAACAAGTTTTTCAACTGATCAACTGATTGTGATTAAGAGGTTATTTTTAAAGAACTGGAAAAAAAATTCGAACTATAGTTTAAAGAGCAGGGTATTGACTAGGGGTCGAACCCCCTAATATACGTGTTAAAAATTTATGAATATAGAAGTTCGTTACGTAAGTTAATTCTAGGTTACGTATATTTATTACTAATAAAAACGTTCGTAAATAAAATTAAACAAGTTTCGAGAAAGCCATTTAACCAAATATAATATGCAAATTTTGTTTTAATTATTCATGTACGGTGAGCCAAAATCAAAACCTGCATTAATTCAAATATTGAAACATATTCAGTGCTATAAATAAAAGTTCAAATGAGGATAAATCTTTTAATAGACAGTGACAAATTTTCACAAGAAAAACTAGATATTTCGGTCACATATGCAGTGACCGTCATATATCTAGTAAATAAAGTAAAAAATATCTATTATTTTTTGTGAAAATTTATCACTGTCTATTAAAAGATTTATCCTCATTTGAACTTTTATTTATAGCACTGAATATGTTTCAATATACCCTATATTTATACCCAATATACCCTATATACCCAATATACCCTATATATACCCTATATAAAACGTTATTTTGATACAAATAGATGATCAAAAGAATCATATTTTAATACTGATTTCAAATATATAAGTTTCATCAAGTTTAGTCCGACCCCTCAAAAGTTACGCGCCTGAGAAAATTTGGCTGATTTTTGAAAATAGGGGGGAAGACCCCCTAAAAGTTATAGAACCTTAATTAAAATCACACCATCATATTCCGCGTATCAGATAACCGTAATTTCTAGGTTTCAATCTCCCATCTAAAAAAATTTGTAATTTTGCATTTTTTGCCATAAGAAATATCACGGGTGGTTTGTTATTTTTTTTTTTTTTTTTTCCCAGGGGTGTTCGTTTCGACCCAGTTTTCCTATGAAATGGTGGAAGGGCTCATTGGAATGGAAATTGAAATTTATAGTGGCCTTTTAAATTGAAACCAAAGATTTGAGCGAGACTGGGACCCCTCCCACTCTCATTTTTTTCCCAAAGTCAACTGCTCAAAATTTTAAGATAGCCATTTGGTTTAGCCGGTTTTGCAACATTTCAGGTCTATGCGACAGGATGACTCAGTTCCCAGAACGCCCCAGGGGGACGGCTGAAAATTATGAGCTTCACCCAATGTTAACAGAGAGTATTAGTTATTTGGAAGTATACAGACGTTTTCAGGGGAGATTTTTCCTGGTAGTGGGGGGGGGATAGGTCAGGGGTTATGTGGGAGGATCTTTCCATGAAGGACGTTTTCATGGGGGAAGGGACATTGCTATGAAGGGGACGCCGGACTTCCCAGCATTATTTAAAAAAAGATCATAAATTTAATGTAAAAAAACAAGTATTTCAACTGCAACAGCAGCAACATCGAAACTTAAAACGAACAGAAAATATGACATATATAATTGGGTTCACCCCGTAGTCAATGCCTCTCTCTTTAAGCCAAAGATTTTTTAGTACTTTCATCAGAATTATTTATTCTAATTAACGGCCTTTGTGATTAAGAGGTCATTTCTAAAGAATTGGAACAAAATTTGAATTTTCGCTTAAAGAGCGAGGTATTGACTAGTTGGCGAACCCCCTAATAAACGTATTAAAAATATATGAATATAGAAGGTCGCTACGTAAGTTAATTCGTAAGTTACGTATATTTATTACTAATAAAAACGTTCGTAGATAAAATTAAACAAGTTTCGATAAAGCCATTTAACTAAATAAAAGTAAAGTAATATGAAAATTTTGTTTTAATTATTCATGTACGGTTAGCCAAGATCAAAACCTGCATTAATTGAAAATGTTCAAAAATTAAATAAAAAAAAAACAAGTTTTTTAAACTGAAAGTAAGGAGCGACATTAAAACTTAAAACGACCAAAAATTATTCTGTATATGAAAGAGACTGTCCCCTCCTCAACGCCTCGCTCTTTACGCTAAAGTTTGACTCTGTCACACAACTTTATTTTTTAAAACAATAAAAAACTTTAGCGTAAAGAGCGAGGCGTTGAGGAGGGGACAGTCTCTTTCATATACAGAATAATTTCTGTTCGTTTTAAGTTTTAATGTCGCTCCTTACTTTCAGTTTAAAAAACTTGTTTTTTTTTTATTTAATCTAAGTAAGATCGTAAATGTCACTTAACCCATGAACAGGATTGCTTTCCCGCTGAGAGTTGGTTTAGTACATCAAGCGCTACTGGCTGTATTAGACAAATGACTAGTAGCCTAGTAGGATCTCTCGCTGTGACTACAAGTTGCCAACATGCAAGTTTCTATTTGACATTAAAACACGAATACGCAATGATAGAAATGCTACATTGAAATTTAGTGTTTCAATTCATGATGAGAAAGCTTGGGTTTTCATGAGGGGGGGGGGATTATTTTTGATAGGAGAGTCTTAAAAATCTTGCGAGGAAATTCTCAAGTGCCCGAGGGGATTATTAATTGATAAGATCTGCAAAAGGAGATTATATATGAGCTGTGGGTGTAGCCGAGATTTTTCTATGTGCTGAATAGTTTGGACTTTTCCTGGGCACGAAATCAAACGCTAAAAAATTGAAATTTTGTGTAGAGATATAAAACTTGAAAGGAAAAAATTCTGTCGGGTGGTTTGGATTCTCCAGTAGGATGGATGAAATGTTTCTGAAAAGTGCCCAACGATACAATTATTTTTTTATTATTTTTCAATATAGAAAAGAGTTAATTAAGTCCACTCAAAGAGGCATTAGGCACTTAGGAAAACCAAACACAAGGATCGGACACGTTTGCAGCATTTTTAGGGGGGTATTCAGGGAGGGGGTAATTATAAAATGATAAATTGTATTTGATAATTTGAATAAAAAGTAACCTACCCAGAAAGTCAAGAAAGGTTTGGATTTTGGGTGGGGAGAGCTCGGACCCGGGGAACACCCTCCTGCGTATGTCTTTGACAAGGTTGCATGGAGTCAAAAATGGAGCCACGAAAGAAGTACCAAAGACGCAAAGAAAGCCTGCTGAACACCCACCCGCTGACGGATCCAGGGGGCAGAGAGACCTCACTCCCCCAAGATGTTTTCTGGCACCCTCATTCCTTGTTTTTTTTTCACTTTTCTTGAAATAAATTTGTCAATTTGGTCAATTATTAGCGCCCTTTTCACATTGCCCCACCCCAAGATTTTGCTGTAGATCCATCCTTGCACCCACCAATAGTTTCTGTATCGTCTATTGGTGGTGGTCTTAACTCCGGACACTTGCCAAACCTCCTGCACCTCCGACCTTGCCTTCTTCTCTCTGTATTAGATTTGAGACCCATCACTCTGGCCATGCATCCAAACCTTTGATATAGGAAACAACTTTGTACGTAACCCCATGGGGTTACACAACACCAATGACAGATGCCCCGCAATTTTTTTTTTGCTATTATTTTTTTAATGCCACCTCCTCTCCTCTCAGTGGCATCAATAAAATGGAAAATAAAAAGAAAACATTTACAAAAAAACTAAAATCCCACATACAACTCTAAAATTCATAAAAAATAGCAGCCGAAGAGTGGTCTTCGCATTATTGTACTACTACCACTAAAAAATAAATAAATAAATACTCTCCCGCAGAGAGGACGTCCTACCGCTACAGGAGGTCCCCACTTACGGTGGCCACTTTACACCATTTAAAAACAAACATTGTTTAAAATTCCAATTCTACGAAGAAGCCACAAAATAAACATTCCTCTCCCACCCAAAAAAAAACATAACAAAAATAAAATTACGGTATCATTTCAGCTTATTTTTACATGCCCCCAACCTATGCTACAATCTTGATCTGAATATATTCAGTAAAAATCAAATTATATTAAATGTATTCCATCCTAGATTTACACAGGAGAAATATTATCTTGTCATGGCAATTTTGTTTCCAAATTCGGTAATTATTCACTGGCGTTAATTTGTGGGAATTTAAGAGGGGGCACAACGTATTATTAAAATCTAGGAGGAAAAAAATGTGTTGTTTTTTTAATTTTCCAGTGAAAAAAACCAAAGAAGTCCTTTTTGTGTTGAAATACCCCAACAAAAATGTTTTTAGAGTATAGGCGGGGGGGGGGGGGTAAAAAAATTAATGGGAAAACTATAGCAAAACCCCTTCCCTCCAGATGACACCACTGATTATAGTTCAATTATTATAAAAATTGACAAACCAAAACATTTCAATTCTTTTTTTTAGCAACTTTTCTGGGTGTTTTTCGTAAACAACAGCCACAGAAGATGAAAGTGATAATTTAACTGAAAGGCTAATGGCTTAAAAAATTCGACGACAACAAAATCTTGAGTAAACATAACGGCAATACAAATTGTTTATTGAAGCAATTGACGAATAATGCTATTTGCAGCATTTTTTCCGGCGATGACCTGGGTTTACAGTAAATTTTCTAGTCTACGTTGAATATGAACTCTCCATAAAAGTTTTGTTTTTTCTTTAGTAATGATAGTTTCTGAAAAGTGATCGAAGTCGAATTTATTGAGTCTAGTCACGAAATATAATAGCTTTTAAAATTTCTCTAGATACTAACCGCATCTCAGACATAGTCAGCTTACAACATTGTCTATTCACACCATTTTACTCATCATTATTACCTCTTTGAAATCACTTCTTGCGTTCTTTTATTGCTTCAAAACATACATCTTTAAACTGGAGAATCGAATGACACTGCTTCTAATTGTTTACCACCTCGATAATGCTGCAATTCAGTTTGCTGATCAAATTTCGTTTATCCCGAGGCCCAAACCGCGGAATATCGTGCACAAATGCTGACACGCTAAAATCGCATACAGACTTCCAAATTGAGGATATTTTCTCAATTAGCGGTGGAAGTCGCGCCTATGCGACCGATTTCATGGCGCCGAGTGGAGCATTTACATCCAGGCTCTGAAAGTTATCCTAACGTTGTCATTAACAGTAATAACACCAACTGAGAAACTAGCTGTGTAGTTTTGAAATAACACCTTTTGTATCAAACATTTCGTGGTAACGAACTGTAAGTAAGGAGCGACCAGGCTCAATAGTAACCGAAACTCTAAAAAAACCGGATGTTGATACCAATAGATACACCAAAAGAATCAGATTATGATTTCAAATATATAAGTTTCATCAAGTGTCCTACCCATCAAAAGTTACGCGCCTGAGAAAATTTGGCTGATTTTCCAAAAAAGGGGGAAATACCCCCTAGAAGTTATAGAACCTTAATGAAAATCACGCCATCACATTCAGCGTATCAGAGAACACTACTGTAGAGGTTTCAAGCTCCTATCTGAGAAAATGTAGAATTTTGTATTTTTTCCAGAAGAAAGATCACGTATGCGTGTTTATTTGTTTTTTTGTTTGTTTTTTTTCCCCAGGGGTGATCGTATCGACCCAGGGGTCCTAAAATATCGTGGGAGGGCTCATTGGAACGGAAATTAAACGTTATAGTGCCCTTTTTCAGTGACCAAAAAAATGGAGGGCAACTAGGCCCCCTCCCACGCTAATTTTCTTACCAAAGTCACCCGATCAAAATTTTGAGATAGCCATTGTGTTCAGTATGGTCGAAAATATGATAACTATGTCTTTTAGGATGACTTAATCTCCCAAATTCTCCGGGGGGAGAGCTGATAGTTTTGAACTTTACCCAATGTTGACATATAGTATTGGTTATTGGGAAGTAAACAGACGTTTTCAGGAATGATTTTTTCTGGTAGTTGGGGGAGGTCGGGGGTTATGTGGGAGGATCTTTCCATGGAGGAAGTTTTCATGGAGGAAGGGACATTGCTATGAAGGGGGCGCCGGATTTCCCAGCATTATTTGAAAAAAAGATCAGAAATTAAAAAAAAAAAAACAACAACAAGTTTTTCAACTGAAAGTAAGGAGCAACACCAAAACTTAAAACGAACAGAAAATACTACGCATATGATTGGGTTCGCCCCTTAGTCAATACCTCGCTCTTTAAGCCAAAGATATTTTTTAGTACTCTTATAAGAGCTATTTATTCTAATTAACGGCCTTTGTGATTAAGCGGTCATTTTTTAAGAACTGGAATAAAATTCGAACTTTAACGTAAAGAGTGAGGTATTGAGTAGGCGGCGAACCCCCTAATATACGTATTAAAAATATATGAATATAGAAGTTCGCTACGTAAGTTAATTCGTAAGTTACGTATATTTATTACTAATAAAAACGTTCGTAAATAAAGTAAACAACTTTCAAGAAAGCCATTTGACCAAATAAAAGTAAAATTAGTATGCCAATTTTGTTTTAATTATTCATGTACGGTAAGCCAAAATCAAAACCTGCATTAGCCTAATTCAAAAACGTCCGAAAATTAAATAAAAAAAACAAGTTTTTTTTAACTGAAAGTAAAGAGCTACGTTAAAACTTAAAACGAACAGAAATTATTCAGAAGCTTGGCTTAAAGTTTGACTTTCTCACAACTCTATTTTTTTAAACAATAAAAAACTTTAGCGTAAAGAGCGAGGCGTTGAGGAGGGGACAGCCCTTTTCATATACGGAATAATTTCTGTTCGTTTTAGGTTTTAACGTCGCTTTTTACTTTCACTTAAAAAAACTTGTTTTTTTTTATTTAATTTCCTAAATAGAACGTCAAAGAGCAAAGATCTTTGAGAATAAAAAAAAAAATCGGCACATATTTCATGTTCTTTTCCAAAAAATTTAAGGGAAAAATATTAAATGAACCATAGGCTATGTTTCAACCAAACCGCCTCAGGCAGGGCCGTATCCAGGATATTTTCTGGGGGGAGGGTGTTTTACACACGGATTTTTCCGGGGGGGGGGGGATAAACAAAAAACTCAAAAACGCCAAAAAATTGTTTATATCCATTTTTGTTACGTTTTTTACGAGTCAGACAAACATTCCGGAGGAGGGGGTCAAACCCCCCAATCCCCCTGATACGAACTTGGCCTCAGAAATTCATATATGTATTCTCTGTTATTGCGTCAGAATCACGGTTCCAAACCCGCTGTCGATGCTTTAAAATAAATTGTATTAGTTTTCAGACCAAAATTGTACCACAAGAGAATAATTTTTACCATCTGAACAGCAGGTTAAAAGTTTGCCGTAACAAGAAGAAATTTTTTTTGCAAACTTGAACAGATATCCGAGTCGGAAATGATCAAGTAAAACCAAACGAACCGAATTATACCAGGACCTAAAAATTTGCATAAAAAACGGTACAATTGTACCGCCGTAGACAACGCTGCTCTAAACTTGTGGTGGATTAACAGTCGAGCTGAACACATTACTGCTGGAAGTATATTTATTTGAATTTTGATAAATTAAGGCTGGATGCTCAATTTAGCCAGAGTTTTCTAAATTAGAAGATATGTTCTTTAACAGTAAGGTATGTTATTCACGTTAGAATAGGAGCGCGAATGGAAGATGTCAAATAACAAGTTTTGCAGAAGTCCAGTTTAAAGTTATAAATGATAATATCAAAAGGCGAGAAAGTCTTTTTATTTGTAGAAATAACTGAAGTTTGACGATATTAGATGGCAGTAATGATGCCAAGGAATGGAATGAAGCTATTTTTTTTTTTTTTATTTTAAAGTTATAAATGATAGTATCAAAAGGCGAGAAAGTCTTTTTATTTGTAGAAATAACTGAAGTTTGACGATATTAGATGGAAGTAACGATGCCAAAGAATAAAGTGAAGCTATTTTTTTTTCTTTTTTTATTATTTTTCACCATCTCAGTTTGTTACCTGTTTAATAAGTATGTATAAATTCCGATTTTAGCATTGAAAAAGCAATTTTCCTAAATTTTAGTAAAAATTTTTTCCTGTAGCAAAATAGAATTTGTGCTCAAGCTTTGATTTTTAGAAAAAAAAAATTTCAATTGGACATTTGGGTTCTAGCTGAAAAAAAAAACAAAACAAAAAAAAACATTTCAGCTACCCTTACATATGTTTTGTTTCTTATGGGCTGTTTGGGCTTAGCACGGAGGTAAGGGTGTACAATCCCCTTAAGAAAATTCGCAGTTCATGAGAGGCGAGTGTAAAGTTTTAATAAAAGACGGTAAATTTGGCTCTATATCTGGCTGCTTGCCCACCCCTTAAGGAAAATAGCTGCCTATACCCATCAATTACGGCTTTTTAAATGTCAAGTTGAGCAACTGCTTTCATGTTTAATGACAGTGCCCAGTCTTTTTGCTTTTTGGGCTTATTACCATTTACAAAAATACATATTATTCTTGATGACATTTTAAAGTGCAACTAAACCTTAAAAAAGTCAACATTAGACCATCTGTGATTTTCTTTTTCCGACTGAAATTGTAGCACGTATAAAGTGTTTTACAAATTGGTACGAGTAGTGGCTATTCCGGTTTGTCAGGAATTTATTTTACATCGAATTATTATTTTATTAAAACCTTTTTTTTGCCCTTCCTTTAATTTGACTACCTTTCCACCTGCTTATTAAACTAATTTTTTTCCAGTTGCAATAGAGCTGTTCCAAAACTTTTCACGTCGCAATAGTATCTGTCAGGCTGTACAATAGGTGGTCTGTCTGTATGGGTTCTGATCATATAGGTTCGGGAGATCTCGGCTCGAAATGGCACCCAACCTGTCAAAACCCGGGGTATTCTTAGTCGGACGTTATTTATTGCCGTAGCGGGATGTGGCCCGTCTAATTATTATTATTGAACGAAGAAAAATTCAATGAAAATTTCAGGTTTCCGCGACAGATCCAAGTTCTTTTTGCATGAAAGCTATCGAAGAAGGATGTTACGTACTTAGGGGTTTGCAGCTTTTTTAACTGGTATACTTGCGTTCATCATTAGATAGCTGTCCATAACCGTAAACAGATTAGTTAATTTGGTACTTGTGTAGGATCTGGTAAGTGCGCGATAAAAGACAGCATCAAAATGTCAAACATGTTATTGATAAACACGGCATCCGCTGACTAGTGAGGTATAGATAAACGGTTTCTAACTCCGGGAACTATATTTAAACTTTAGTTTGTTGGGGTTTAAGGGGAATAAAAGTTACCTATGCTGAGTTAGGTTATGTTAGGTTACGTATCTAATATATGCTATGCTTTAACCCCCCCCCCCTAATTATCATACTCATAGGGAATGATCATACTGCTAATTCTATAAACTGTGTTCAACATGTACAAACACGTATCTAATATATGCTTTGCTTTACCCCCCCCCCCCCTAATTCGCAAATATATAGCCCAATTTTGCTCATAAACTTGTATTTTCATCCTATTTTGTTTTATTTCACTAGCATTAACGAAACTTCACTTTTCGCGCACTTATCCGATTCTACACAAGTACCGTTAATTTTTACACCGAATAAATAATAATAACAATAAGAAGAAAACACTATTTCAAGAAAAGTAATCTGTATTTCTTTTTCATACGTAAATATGCCCTAAATACCAGTGGGTGTAGCTAGAGGGGAAGCAAGGGGCACTCTCGTCCCCGAGCAAAGCATCTGTCGGAACCCCGTTTAGAATTAAATTAATGATTTAAAAGAGATTTTGAAGATTAGACATAACATATATTTCACGAAACATAGATCAACTTATTTTGTTAAGAGGGGGGGGGGCAAAAACTAACACTGCCTCCAGACGCTGAAAATCTAAACCTACCCACGCCTCTGCTAAATGCGTCTGTAGCGGAAAAAATGTAAATGGTGACTTTGATGTTGTTTTATTTTATTTTGCATAGTTATTCTCATGTCTTACCAAAAAGTTGTCATGCTTGCTAATGAAAATTGAGTACTAGTTATACAAAATTATACCCAAAAGTAATATTCATTAAGTATAATCTTAGTGGACTTTGTGAAATTACAATTTTCTGGCGTGAGTTCACTTTTTATTGAATCTCCATATGATAACGCGAGTAAGTTTCCGAAAAACATCATCTGTAAGAGTCTGAGTTCCAAATCATCTGTCTGAGTTCCAAATCATGGTTCAATGATAGCTGCAATGTTCAATAGCTTTTCAAAACGCGCTTTTAAAGGAAAAACTGTCCTGTGAGAAAATATTTACATTTTTAGTTGACTCAGGAAAAGTAACTATAATTTTAAGTAATCTTAGTAGTAAGAAGTTATTTTGAAAACAAATTTATGGGAATTTCGAAAAAGAGCCTGAAACCGCTGGAATATGGTGTTGGAACGAAATAAAGATTGCACCATTGGAATCTAGCTCTTGATATTTTTCCATGTTTGTAGATTGATAAAAAAAACTAACGCTTTGCTGAAAATTAAGCTTGCTTGAGTTTTGCAGAGATTTAAAGATGTATCGTAAATTTATTAAGTTCATGGCCGGCAAAAGACTATCAAGAGATTTATAAATTAGTCTTTTATTTGCTGTGGCCTACTTAAGGGTTTTTCTGCTCCTAATCCTGTTTTGTTGTGTCGGTTTTGTGTTTTCAGTAAAGCACTAGTTTTCTAAGATCTACAAACATAGAAAAACTTCGTTTTTTCAGAATTAATTGCAAAAAAGAAATGACTATAACCAATAACTTCCCATTTTTTCAGGTCAATTTCTAAGCGAAACAGATAGACATACAGAAGCTGCTGAACTCTACATAATAGCAGCTCAATTAGCCCCGTCTGAGTATGAAACAGTATTTAACGCTGCAAATACGCTTCGACAGGCTGGTAGAAACGCAGAAGCTGAGCATTTCTATCGACAAGCCGTTCAACTGAGACCTAATGTAAGTTTCTCTATTTTTATGTAGCAGGATAGGGGGGGGGGGTAGTTCCCCCTTTGTGATTATAGAAACCGCCTAGGAAAATTTGAAAGGGGAAAATGTTTGGATTAAAGAGCCGTACTTGTCCATTATTCAGAAAACACCCAAGTTGATACAATTTACAGGTAAACGGGTTGAAACAACTGAGACGTTTGGGAGATAGGTAGGATATATATATAGTTCGGGCTGTATATTTGCGCATTAGGGGTTGGGGGCTAAGTACAGCGGGCCTCCATGCAAAGTGTAACATAACCTTACCAAACTACAAACCAAATATTTAATTAAAATATAGCTACAATGTTGTTTTCCTCGAAGCCGAAGCTAATTCTTTCCGAGTACAGACATCAATAAACCGGTTATTATCTGATATTGCAGATCCAAATTCTTGTTGTTTTCTGAATAATGGACAAGTACCTGAAACGCAAAAGATTTTCGATATCTGTACTTAATATTACTCCTTAGGTTTGTTAGACTCCACCCCCATGTGAAGGTTTTTGGACCCCTTCCTTCATGTCTGGAGTATCCATAGCCTATCTATTTGAATTGGTATCTTATAAAACATTTTCTACGATTTATTATCTAGGTTCTATTTTAGGACCAGACCAAACATTTATTTTCTGAGATTATTTGCTAATTTTGTTTAGCATATAGGTTAGATACACAAATGTGTACACCACAGTAGACAGAATATACCCAGTAAGCTTATCGCAGATCATTTCTGGTCTTCGTGAACAAAAAGCTCCTCCCACTTATTTCTGCATTAGCGGGAATGCGGGTTAGCCTGTTTCCGTTTGTATTTTAGTTTCAATGCACTTTGATGTAAAAATACGTAAACAGACTAACCTGCATTCCCGCTAATCTGACTTCGCCTATGTTTATATCTGCAAAAACGTTCTCCGGAGCACTCGCACCCCGGTCCGGGTTTTTATAATGGGTGAGATAGAGAATGATCATACTGCTAATTATATAAACTGTGGTGTACACAAAGCTGATAAACGGAGTCGAACTAATTTTTCGAACCTCGTAAGTTGGATTTTATAGTTAGAGATATAGTTTGGAAAATAAAATTTTATCACCAACAGCAAACAAGAGCAAAATCAAGTATTTTGCAGTAGGCATCAAGGCATAGCTAATTGTAGAAAAAAGCCAAGACAGATAGTCCTAGTGATTGAGAGGCAAATCTGGGATAGGCCCTTTTTAGGATTGTATAAAAATGATGTCATTTCATTTGTTGATAGATAAGTCTATCTATGTTAAAGAGGAAAAAAAGCAAAACAATCTAGAAACATTGTTCACATGCCGTTCCAAATAAGTTGCAAACAGAAATCTCTTTAAAATTTATTCACGGTGTTATATGTACACCCAGGGGAAAAAATAAATGAATCCTTTGAAGGACCATCGAAGGATTTTGCCTCGGAAAGGTAATATGAAGAAAAATGGGCTAACGTTTGGATATTTTGTTCTAACAACTCGCATTTTTTAGATAAACAAATGCCATCTACTTGTTACAAAATTCAACACTTGCCCACTTGAATTTTTGGGGAGACGGTGTTTACCCCTGCGCAAAAAATGTCCGCCGGAAAATCCCCCCCTCCGCGGAAAGTTGCACCCGGATAAATCCCGGGATATTACCGATTCATATTACCGAGATCATATTACCGGAAAGGTAATATGAAGAAAAATGGGCTAACGTTTGGATATTTTCTTCTAACAACTCGCATTTTTTAGCTAAACAAATGCCATCTACTTGTTACAAAATTCAACACTTGCCCACTTGAATTTTTGGGGAGCCGGTGTTTACCCCTGCGCAAAAAATTTCCGCCGGAAAATCCCCCCCCCCTCCGCGGAAAATTGCACCCGGACAAATCCCCCATGGGAAATTCCCCCACACGAAAAATTGAGCAGTCACAAGGAAATACAAAATAGATACCTCAAAATGTCCATCAGATGTCCTAAGGGGTAACATAAGGACCAGTTATAGAAAACAGTATTAGGGCAAAGGCTGGTTGGTCTCCAATGACTTTTGACTTAAAAAAGGACTTGAACTCTCAATTTCCGATCGAATGAGCATCCTCTTAAGTTTCTACGACCAAGAGGAGGAGATTAGGGATGAGGAAGGGGCAGCTTCCTCTCTTAGACCCCCACTCCACCCATGGTGTACGCAACCTGGTGTAGCCTTTTTAAAAGTGGGAAACTCCTCAATTAGCACAAAGCACTATGTTTGGTGACGAATAATGCTATTAACTGATGTTTCACAAAGTCAGTAATAATATCGAACCTGTTCTCTTTTCCTGATGATCATTGCATTGGTGCTATATCTGCTTTATATTTTTGAAATATGTAACTATAACTAAATAACAAAATAAATTCAACCTGCTTCAACAAACCTGCTTCAAAATAGCTTCAACAAAAGCTACTTTCGTTGAAGCTACCCACCAAAAAATAAATGAAATAAAAATACAGCTACTTTTTATTTCTCATTAATTCTTTTATGTATTTGGAAAGAATCATTAAACGGTGACATGCTTAAAGTCTTTAAGTTCCAAAATAAAAACTTCCCACGCGTTTATCCATTTTCTTATTGATGAATACTTAAATAAACTGCTTGAAAAGACATTGGAGAAATTAGAAATATTTTGTACAATAATGTCAAAGTCATTCCGGAGGGTAAAGTTCATCTAAACGGTTTTAGAACCTTAAAAATGATCTGAGATTTAAAGTAATTTCTTGTTGGTTTTCAGAACTATTTCGCCGAGTGCTTTCATAATTCGCTAATTGCAACTATTCCACTGTAAAAATGTAAAAAAAAAAAATCAAAATTTATATAATATATTTTATTAAAAGCAAATTGAGCATCCCAAGGCTGAATTTATTGCCTTGAAGATATATTTTGCTTTGTGTTTGAGAAAGCCCATTCATACACTCAGTTTTTGTGGTTGGTACCCCTCAACGTTGACAGCCTCGAAAAAACACAAATATAGGCAAATTGTGTTGAAAATATAGGATCAATTGTAGAACGTCGTTTTGCTTCTTTTCAAGCTGTTTCCTGAGAACGAGCGTAGGAGCGAGTGTCTATCTGTAAGAATTTATTCGATCAGGTCAGCGGCGGATCCAGGACTTTTTTTTAGGGGGGGGGGGCAAAATAGGTTGATCCGATAAACGCGTTAGGAGCAAGTTTAATTAACGCAACATTGCGTTAATTAAGTAAATTACACTACTTTAGAGGACGTGAGGGGGGAGGCGCTCCCCTGGATCCACCACTGGATCTGGTGGTTTACCTTGTTTCCTAATTGGGACTACTATGACCTGTTTCCATATCCGTGGGAATACATCTACACAGTGCCTTATTTTATATATATAGTAGTGTCACGGGGCAGGAACATTTTGAAGATAGCCAGTACCTCTAGTCTAGTCTGAGGATTGGCGACGCATCTTGACTACTAAGATACTCGGCCCTGCGGCAGCTGGGATCAAGCCTTGGGCTACGGATTTTCAAGCTGAGGTCGACTGTAGCGCCAGTTCTTGAAAATATGGGGCGGGATTTCCTTTAATGTAGGGGGTCAATTTTTTTGACTTTTTTAATAAAATACCAAAAAGGTTATTTTTCAATGAAAAAAAAAAATGTATTTTTCAAAATCTAGGGAGGTCAATTCATTGTGCCACCAGAGGCACAGGGTCTTAGCTCCATTTGAAGGTTACATATTTAAGTTTTTCGCCCAATTAATGTAATTGTTACCGTGTTTAATTAGTGAATTTTTTTTTGTTAGTTAATAGTTCCGTTTCCGTGAGTCAAGAAAATTGGGACAGCGGAAACGGGCCTAAAATTACGACATCTATTTAGTAAACAATCCTCATACAGAAGGTAGGTAGTGCTTAGCTTCAACAGAGTAACAATGTCTTACGAAAATAGAAAGAAGAAGGAATGAGAAGTCCCAAATCCTAAAGGTGTTTTCATACCAGGGTCTTAAAAAAGAAGTTCACTTTCATTGTGTTCACTTCTAGCTGCTTCAAAGTTCCTAAGTATTTGCTCCAATTATTTTCATTAGATCACTTAATTTTGTTTCCACTACAGTGTTTCAGAAGGCTTTATGTTATATCAATTTTAAAGTGGAGTGAAAATAATCGTTATTAAGTTATTAAGTTTTTACGTTATTAAAAACGTTATTTTACGTAACTTTTTTTACGTTATTAAGTAAAAAAAAGGTTATTAAGGACTATTTGTTTGCACAGGGAAGTTTTTTAGGTAGACAAGATGCATCAAAAATAATTTTGATTTCAGAAGCTCTATTTACTACTGATTATATCTGAGCACGAAAAGAGGATTTGAAGCATTTCTGAAAAGCAGAAACTTCTAAACATTCTAAGCAGTGGCGTCAATAGGGGCGAGGAAAGTGATGTATCTTCCTAGTTCCCCCTCCTAATATTTTGTAAAATACCTTTTTGAGGTATTTTCATTGAAAAATGTCTTTTTGTGATGTGTTCATTGATTTTTTTTAAACGAAAAATTTGCCTTTGCATAGATTAATAAAAACATATTTAGCTCCCTCCCACTTATTTCGTGAATTTTCGCCACTTTCGTGACTTTTTGCTAAAGATTCATATTGTATTATCGTTAAGTTTTTGTGCATGGCTTAATGAACTTTAATAAAATTATCATCATATTGACAATATACTTAGCCCAATCGGTGCTCATTTTTAAGCAAACAAAAGCTTTTTGGGTAGGGAGGGAGTGGATGGTTGGTTAGCATGTCGAAAACACTTTTCAAAGGGGATAATAATTACTATAATTTGCCATTATTTGGTGTTTAAACAAGTTTGGACTTCTCTTTAGCAACTCCCCCCCCCCCGAATAAATATATTTACCCCTTCCTGTATTTTATGCTATTTTTTTTTGCAGGAGCCTACCAGCCATATGAACCTTGGGGCCATGCTACACGTAAATGGACAATTAATTGAAGCAGAGAAAAGTTATTTGGAAGCATTACGGTTGAAACCAAACGACCAAATAACTCGGACTAATCTTCAAAAATTACGCCATCTCTTGGCTAGGAAAGGAATCTCAAAAAGGTGACAAAAATCGCCCCATCTCTGAATATTTATCTCTCTTATAGTTCCTGGCGAGTGAAAGGTGCACTATGGCTAGCTGTTACCAACATTCTTGGCTTTATTTTTAGATTATAGCGCTGCGATGGAGTTATTGAAGGAATATTGTGAAATTTAGATGTTTATTGAAGATAGTGAGGTACGAAGTGTGTAATATATTAGGAATTTCGAAGTTTTTTGATGGAAGATTATTAATTTCTATTGCTATTTATTGTGTCAAACACAGCATTTTCATTTTTCTTGTTTAATTGATACGCTGTATTCTTCGGAGTAATTTGCTATTATTGTATATTTCAATTTATTGTAATATAAAAGTTCGTGAGGGGGGGGGGGGATTTAGATCGGCAATTGCTTTTTTTCCCATATGAAATATGGCAACATTGTTCTGTGTATTATACGATCTTTCACTGCGAACAAACCCAAGGTTTGTGGTAAAAAACAAAACAGTAACAGAAATTTACAAATGATGTTAAAGAATTGTTAGCAATTTCAAGAAATATAAGCGAAACTTTAGAGAAAAAATTATCATTATTATATATTTTTTTATTTTAGCATTGGCAGATTTAACTAATTAGATTTTTTATTTTTTATTATACTTTTAATTTTCTCCATTTTAATTTTCATATTGTATTTATTTATTTATATTGTCGAACAAATATTATTTTTCCAAGAAAAATGATTGAAGAAGTATAATTTTGAGCGAATTATCCATTTGAAAAATCGATCGATTCAAACTGACATGTACTACCCTTCTAGACCCAAAAAACGCTTCTTAAGTAATCCTAAACTTTAAAAGTGGGGGTTTTAAGAACACCAGATGTACCTAACCTAACCTAACCTGCCCAAAATACTTGATAACTTCAATTCAAAATACTTGATAACTTCAATTCAAAATCAACGGACTTAAAAAAGCAATTGACTTAAGTCATTTTTTACTACGTTAGTAACAATAGGCCTATATTATTTTAAGATATGTACCGACTCCTGGCTAATGAACGAGGTCAATGTTTGGTTGATATATTAGGTTGATTCTAGCAAGAAATTAGGCCGATATTGATAAAATATTCTTGAAGTTTGAATATAAGATAACATAAATAAAAATTATGATTCTTTTGTCATTATAATTTCTGATACCATTTTTTCGTAAAAATTAAGTTAAATGGGAAGTAATAGTCGGAAGCGGGGACGTCAATTGGGTGAGGGGACAATCTCCTATTTCTTAACTTTTGATTATATAGTGTTTAAAGAAACAAAATAGTAAATAAAGAAGAATTATAGAAATATGGAAACTTACACAATTTTAATGTGGAAACTTACACAATTTTGTAGGTTTTTGAAAAATTTTAGGGAAATTTGGGAATTCCCTTTTGAATAAAAAAAAATCCATTTGTAGTTATGGCAGTAGCGGGCACTAAATTGAAAAAGGAGAAACGTTGAAGAAAAATCAGCAAAAAATATGTTAAAAACAGATGGTACCAAATAGCTTAAAATTTCACAATTTTGAGACAACCTAAAAAAAAAATCGCGGTTTTGAATAGAACTAAGAGGGGTCCAAAAGGTAACGTTTTTTATTTTGATGTCCATTATACTTTAAAGGGAAAAAGATGAAATTTCTATCTAAATCTCAAGAAAGATTTTAATGAAAAATTGTTTCTTCTGAAAAAGTAGAAGGTGATCCTAAGAATTTGTAGTTTGGCTCATTTTTAACAGCGGTGAAAAAAAACGCATCAACAATTTATATGCATTTTTAGTTACGTTTTACAAGTCGAACAAACATTTCGGAGGAGGGGAGTATTGACCCTGTATACAGCCTTGAGTGAGGTGGTGGCCTTCGGAACTTTCAAAATGAAGCAAGTCATACAAAAGCTGCATTAGAATGATTCCGATGAAACTGCTCTCTAGAATAGGTCGGTCAACTGCCTATAGCAGAACACGAACAAATTGGGGAACTGATAAGACAAGAAACTTTAGGCCTTTGACATAGCTTTAATCGGAATTAATAGCGAATTTTACCTCTAACATCGCAGCCTTTCACAGTAGATCTAAATGAATACAAACCAGCTCAACCTTAAAATATCTAAAACCTAACTTTAATTTGGTATAACGTGGATTTTACTAAAAATTTCTAAGTTTATTGGATCCAGCCTTGAATTTGTACGAATGTGGGTAGATTTGTTTTCTTTGAAAACTATTCGGCATTGATTATAAAATATTCATATATAATATAAGATGGTGAAACATACATACAATAATACACTTTGCTATTCACCCCAAAGGCTCATTTGGACGCAGAGTTAAGAATTTATACAAATTTAACTTATCGCGCCCTTTTGGCAAGAGTATCCTTCCTTGCAAAGTCGGGTGCACTTGGCAACACTGTGCTCTTATTTTATCTTCTTCTAAAAGTAAAGTAAAATGGAAAAAAAAAGAAAAACAATAAATATTTTGAATTAGCTTTTATCACTGCTTTGTGATTTTTCTGGTAAATAAAAAGACTTTGGGAGGGGAAAAGGCCAAAAAAAATCTTTGATAGTTCGAAGAGATGCCAAGAAATCGAACAATTGGATTGAAGGGGGGTAGGTCCCAACACCTCCCCTCTGCGTACCTCCCTGGTCATGGGTACCCTTTAGCCCTAAATCATGCAAGCTGGATCGACTGATGCATGAACCTCCACAGGAGAAGGGATCGGAACCAGTCCCATTATTTCAACACTATCTTGGAATGGGAAAAAACTGTTCTTCTTTTACAAATTGTATTTTGAATCAAAGTAGTTAGATGCCGTTGTTATTTTTGCCCAGAGAAATTTAAGTTTCCGCTCTTATCAGTTCCAATTTTTGGAATATAAATGTTTACGCCTTTATATTATTGTTAAATATCTACGTAATTGTATATTAGTCTTGTTGGTACGTTAGACCAGCATCCAAAGAATCAAAATCTTGTGGCATCATAGAGCCTCAATCAAAAGTTTTATGTCAATTTGTGTATTATGCATCCCAGTGAATTTTATGCTCGTAATCGATTATTTACTTGGTGGCAATGAGTGTTTTGACTTCTGGAGATCTTTCATAGGAGTATTTTCATTTTGAGTTTTATTTGAATTTGAAACTATTTATTAAATGTGATTTGGATTTTGTAGTTTTTGTTTTTGTTATAGGAAAAACCGCTCATGCTTTTGAATTGTCTTTTTTATGCGTTATGTCAGGAGTTTCCTGATTACTTTTTGTCAGCATACAGCAGGTCTTGCTCTGACACTTCAAATGACCACAGCAACACAGGTACGGAGCGGGAGGTGGTAAAATTAGTTCTCTGACGTTTTCTGTACACCACTATTCAAATAATATTTTATATACTTTCATCTATTCTCACTGCTGCTATTCTTAGAGTTTTTGGGGACCAATGGATTTTATAGATGCGGCCCGTATCAAGGCCGTACCCAGAATTTTTTTGGAGGGTATTTTACTAATTTTTTTTTTTTTTTGGGGGGGGGGTTACAAAAAAAAAAACTCAAAACACGCATACAAAATTTGTTTTATGTCCATTTTTGTTAGGTTTATACGAGTCAGACAAACATTCAGGGGGGGAGGGTCAAACCCTCTCCCTCCCCCTGG
Source organism: Artemia sp. Qi Xiang Cuo (assembly GCF_049724085.1). Lineage (NCBI taxonomy): Eukaryota > Metazoa > Arthropoda > Branchiopoda > Anostraca > Artemiidae > Artemia > Artemia sp. Qi Xiang Cuo. The sequence continues at coordinate 60,913,791 of NC_142797.1, read as the reverse complement.
ATACGGGCATGACGAATGTTGCATGCACACTATCCAATGGCAGTCGAACACGGAGTGCGTCATTTTACATAAAATTTGCTTTCTGTTAATTTTAATAATAAATGGAGGGCAGGCGCTTCCTTCCCCATCCCAGTGGGTCCATTTGGGGTCATCTTTATTAATAAGCTATTCATAAGCCAATTACTTCTATTCTAGCCCAGCATCACTACACGAATTTATTTTTAATAACACCCTTTTTCTACCGCTGTTGTCACTGGTTGCATAACTTTCTTTTACTAATTCACAGATAAGGTCAAAATACCCAATCTAGACATGAGGACGAACTTTACGTTTTATCACAATGGAGGAATCACAATAGTGTTTGTTTTCTTTTTTAATAAATGTATATCTCATCTCATCTCACACTTCATGCTACAACTTGAGGAGTTATGTTAAAGAGCTTACGTGTGTTAACTGGTTAATGGATGATGAAGAATATTTTTTTGGTATGGGGAGGGAGGATATAGGTGGCGAATATTATTTTTCAGGCATGGGGAAGGAGGCTATGGGTAGTGAAGGTTATTTTCTGGCATAGGGAAGGATGATATGGGTGGTGACGATTATTTTTCAGGCATTGGGAAGGAGGATATGGGTGGTAAAGATTCTTTTTTTGGCATGGGGAGGGATTATTATAGGTGGTGAACGTTATTTTTCTAGTGTGGGGAGGGGGATACAATCTATACGAAGCCGGTGTTAAACTAAAGAAATAGTTCCCTCCATAATAAAAAAATTATCTCCCTTCATTTGCTGTAAGTTGTTGAATTGTATTCCAACATTCTCAGACTTAGTGATGATGGTTGGGAAATGAGGGGGAGCAAAGCAAAAGCCACAATTGTCACAGAATTTTAATGGGGTAAATTGGGTCAACTCCACTTTTCCCGTTTTATTTTTGCATCCAAGTGCATGCGAGGAGTCAGGACTTGAGTAGGGCTACTATGCCTTATCCCCATTTATATTGAACGAGTTTGTCTTAAGGAACATGGCAAAGACTGTGAGAAGACTTGGTAATAAATGCAAAGTTAACACCCTTCTAGACTTAATTGCACAGGGAATTTGAGTGTTCTAGATGAAAATCTTAGCAAAAGGACATGAATTTAAAGAAGGCTAAATCGTTTGAAATAGGAGTAAATGAGGTTAAAGAGATGATTTCAGGTAACGCAAAAATTGACCAAAACATATCTGCACTTACCTAGGAAGTATTATTATGAATGTCGCATACAGTGGCGATTGAAAAAGTGGAACAGTTAAGGTTCAGGGTATTTTTTCAAAGTTGATAAAAGCTTGGAAGAAAAGGAAATAAGTGTAAGAACTAAGATTATGATATTAGAAGCTATGGTAATGATAGTAGTCAATTATGGCTCTGAAACATGTGTGCTTCGAGAGGATAATTTACATGGTCAAAGGAAAACAAAGAAAAATACAAAAACACAGATATAGCCTACATATATCAATCATTGACTTATTATACATTTCTACAGAATAAGAAGCGAACGAGTTTCGATATTGATTTGTCTTGAATTCTACGGATCTAATTTCAGCTTTGGCATAATTCGGGTATTCACAGTAGCATCTGGTGGGAAGATGTGGTGATGCGGAGATGAGGTAGATATGTTAGATGTTCGAGGCAGATATGTTAGATATGTTGTATTTTCCATAAAAATTGTCAACGAATAGTTTAGGTACTTCTTTGCCTGATCGAATATTAAACAGAAGCTAAGGAAATGTAGTTTGAGATGAGGCAGATATGTTAGATATTCGAGGCAGATATGTTAGATATGTTGTATTTTCCATAAACATTGTCAACGAATAGTATAGGTACTTCTTTGCTTGATCGAATATAAACATAAGCTAAGGAAATGTAGTTTGAGATGAGGCAGATATGTTAGATGTTCGAGGCAGATATGTTAGATATGTTATATTTTCCATAAAAATTGTCAACGAATAGTTTAGGTACTTCTTTGACTGGCCGAATTTTAAACATAAGCTAAGGAAATGTAGTTTGAGATGAGGCAGATATGCTAGATGTTCGAGGCAGATATGTTATATTTTCCATAAAAATTGTCAACGAATAATTTAGGTACTTCTTTGACTGACCGAATATTAAACATAAGCTAAGGAAATGTAGTTTGAGATGAGGCAGATATATTAGATGTTCGAGGCAGATATATTAGATATGTTATATTTTCCATAAAAATTGTCAACGAATAGTTTAGGTACTTCTTTGCCTGATCGAATATTAAACATAAGCTAAGGAAATGTAGTTTGAGATTAGGCAGATATGTTAGATGTTCGAGGCAGATATGTTAGATATGTTATATTTTCCATAAAAATTGTCAACGAATAGTTTAGGTACTTCTTTGCCTGATCGAATATTAAACATAAGCTAAGGAAATGTAGTTTGAGATTAGGCAGATATGTTAGATGTTCGAGGCAGATATGTTAGATATGTTATATTTTCCATAAAAATTGTCAACGAATAGTTTAGGTACTTCTTTGACTGACCGAATATTAAACATAAGCTAAGGAAATGTAGTAGATCCTACTTTTCATGGTTATGATAAAAGAAAATTTCTCTGTCAACTCCTTCATATTTATTGATATTTTATTTAATCGTTTAATGGCGCCATGAATTTAGGAACAAAAATGCACCAGTAAAATAAAATGATTTCTAAAATCTTTCTTTTAGAAAGATATTCAAGGGAGACATCTTTTCTCGAGATATTTTCTAGGAAGACTTTTTCAAATTTCGTTTTCAAGCACATTCATGCCAGAATTTGCCTAAGAACATAACCTAACCATAACCATCAGAACATAACCTAAGTGTATTTTAGAACAGACTCTAAATGGATGAATTAAGCTTTTTGAAAAGGACTTGCATAAGAACATAACCTGAGTGTATTTTAGAATACACTCTAAATGGATTAATTAAAACTTTTGAAAAAGACTTCTGTATAAGAACATAACCATAACCATCAGAACATAACCTAAGTGTATTTTATAGAACACACTCTAAATGGATGAATTAAGAATTTTGAAAAGGACTTTCCCATAAAAATATAACCCTAACCACCAGAACATAACTTAAGTGTATTTTGAACGCTCTAAATGGATGAATTAAGACTTTTGAAAAGGAGTTTGTAAAAATAACTTCTTTATCCAGCTTTTTCTGTCCAATTCACCTGACTGAGTGAAGTAATTCAAGATTTTAAGTATAAAAGACAATGTGTAGCCAACAATTGTGCTTCTGGCGTTCCAGCTGGGATCAAATAAAAAGCAGGATGTCCCCGATTGGGGTGGAAAGGGGTCATGCGGGGGGGGAGCCAAATAAAAAGCAGGACGTCCCTGATTGGGGTGGAAAAAGGTCATGAGGAGGCCAAATAAAAAGCAGAACGTCTCTGATTGCGGTGGAAAGAGGTCATGACCATAGGTTTAAAGGAATTAGGAGCTTCTTGAGAAGGAACAAAGTGCGAAAGTCTGAACAGAGTGTAGGAGAGGATGAGCACGCACAGCTCTGTTGGCCTCAAGTGGCCTAGTGCCACGATTATGTGTCAGCAGTAATATAACTCCCTAATAGAAAGAATTAACGCAGCGAGTTGATGAAACTAATGAGAGATGAAATCCAAGGCCATCTCTGAGAAAGTCCATCTTTGATTGCAATAATTCAAAAGGTGTTACGAGATATCAGTCTTACAGGAAAGTGAAAAAGTCGATTAGTGGGTTGTGAAATTTTTGACTGTTAATAAGGATCATCTGTTTCTACAGGGCATTTTTTCTTGGCATAGAAGATAGAACAAAGACAATTTTGATACCAGATTCTCCGATTTCCAGCTGTCTGTCAGCAAGAAGACAGATATAACGTATTTATGAAAAAAAGAAACCTCTGAATATTTTCAGAGCTAGATAAAATAGGAGAACAGTGTTTGGACTAAAGGAGGGATGGAACTGTAAATCTAGTTTTCACACTAATGTGCCTTAACACCTTTTGAATTATTACAGCTGACTTGTTACGCATTACACATGGAAAAGAAATAAAAAATGATTTATTTAAAAAAAATAGCAAGATTTTAATAAAAGCAAAGGATTCTTTTATCTGCTACAGCTAACAACTCATTGCCGCACCATGCCGTATGAGGCCAATATTTCTGCACACACTCCTCGTCCAAGCCAATCTGTTCAAGCTTTCACTCTTTTCCTCCTCCGATGAATAGTGGCGTAATCTCGTAAAAATCCTGGGGGGGGGGGCAAAGTTGAAGCCAATTTTCCCAAATCAAGTGAAAATGACAGTGAAAAATGAGCCAAATAGTACCATAAAGGAAAAGATACACTAAAGAAAACTGATCCGTTTCTCTGGATATTTAAATTATGCAGGCTTATCTTAATTTTGACAAGAATTTTGAAGGAAGTAAGTTTCAGCTGGGGGGGGGGACAAAATGGGGTATGGAGGACCCCTCCTTCCCCATACCAAATTAGCTGCCGATAAAGTTCCAATTTTCTTTGAATCCCTTCTTGTTCATTTATCGGAAGGATAATATTCGAACATAATGTTGTACACGAGCATGATCTTCCATTTCTTAAGAATATAACATATTTTTTTCATTGTCCCGTGAAATTCGTAAAAAAAGATAGTTCTGGAAATTGTATGGTGTTTCAACTCTAACAGTTAATTTGGTTAGAATCTCATATCACAAGACAATACTCCGGCTTTCAGGTCTACACGCTATTAAGTCGCAATTTGATTGGATTTGTTTAGGCCCAGCGCCTACGGGGCAACTGTTTTGAGACTAGAATTACTAAACCGATTGCGCACTCAACTGTTTTGCGACCATGGCCTTGAAGTAGAGTGGGGGCCTGCCCACAAGGAAATCCAAATGGGACTGGTTTCCAATCAGTCTAAAACTTGTTCCATATGAGCCTCCAGCCGTGGTCACAGTTGCATTGCATAGTGTTGTCCCACACATTTTCGGGAGCTACCGCGTTGATATTGTCCAATTATTTTGGCTGTCAATATCTCAGACCAGGAATCAAACATGAAATCTGTAGGAGAAGTGGAGAAGCATGAAGAGCTGTACAACTATAAACTTTATGTAAAATGCGAGATTCTGTAAAATGAGATCAATTTTCCATCTTTTTGAGACAGTTCTTTTGCTACTAAGAACAGACGAGACTTTACATTCTTTTCCAAGTAGGGATGGATCCAATGCTCCCTCTGAACTCTACGAAACCTGCGGTACTTATAGTAATAAATTAAGTCTTCCTCGTCGGGACTCAACATAGTTAACCACATTGCACTGCTCAATTAGATAAGCACAACTGATCCACAACCACTCGCGTCCCGTGGGAGGAGACACGTTTCATTTTGGTTGTAAACCAGTTGCAGATGACTAGTTTCCAACCTCTGTCTTGAAACAGTTGCCCCGTGGGCACTGGACCTTAGTGCTTAGTGACCCTATCGGAGTTGTTTAGAACTCGAACAAAACAATGAATCCAAATGGGACTGGTTTCCAATCAGTCTAAAACTTGTTCCATATGAGCCTCCAGCCGTGGTCACAGTTGCATTGCATAGTGTTGTCCCACACATTTTCGGGAGCTACCGCGTTGATATTGTCCAATTATTTTGGCTGTCAATATCTCAGACCAGGAATCAAACATGAAATCTGTAGGAGAAGCATGAAGAGCTGTACAACTATAAACTTTATGTAAAATGCGAGATTCTGTAAAATGAGATCAATTTTCCATCTTTTTGAGACAGTTCTTTTGCTACTAAGAACAGACGAGACTTTACATTCTTTTCCAAGTAGGGATGGATCCAATACTCCCTCTGAACCCTACGAAACCTGCGGTACTTATAGTAATCAATTAAGTCTTCCTCGTCGGAACTCAACATAGTTAACCACATTGCACTGCTCAATTAGATAAGCACAACTGATCCACAACCACTCGCGTCCCGTGGGAGGAGACACGTTTCATTTTGGTTGTAAACCAGTTGCAGATGACTAGTTTCCAACCTCTGTCTTGAAACAGTTGTCCCGTGGGCACTGGACCTTAGTGCTTAGTGACCCTATCGGAGTTGTTTAGAACTCGAACAAAACAATGAATGTAGTTTTTTAGATGCCAGTTTCTTTTGTCACGAACATTAAGCCGAAACATTCAGCCATTCTTTCCCTGTCTGAATTAAAATTTTATGCTTTGCATATCTTCATTACATTTTATATAGCCCTACACGCGGGACGTATTTCTTTGTTTTCCATGTTGTTCTTTATTGTCTGTTTTTTTTTTCACATTCATCGTTTTATTTTAATGTTTTTCCTTTTATATTTTTTTACTTTAATATTTTTATATTTTTTAATTGCTTCTCATATTTAGTTTTGTTTCAGTTTTTTATCACTAGAAGGCGAATAGGCAAAATATATGAGAATTAGAAAAAAAACAAATATGAACGCATAGGAAATGTAACCCTTTCCTCGCATGTAAACGCCTGTCTTATAGATTTTTTTGAACCACTTCCCAAGAAAATTTTGACAAAGGGAACTATTATTTTGTAATTATGCACTGCACTACAAAGGCATTCCTGCATACAAATGAAGCTTTCAAATAATCGGCTGTAAAATATTTTAAAAAAACTAACAGAGAAAAAAAAACACAATGAAAAAAAAAATTAACGAGACTGCGGCCAGTGGAGACGAAAAAAGTAAAACAACGCGGGTATTTCGCCTGTATCAAAACAAGGCGTCTTCAGCACGAGAGAAACACAAGAAGAACAAGATAAAAAACCAAACTAAAACTAAAAACAAGCAAAACCACCATCGAATTGCCGCAAATAATGTACGTAGGGAAAAGAAGCTATTAGAGTTACTTCAGTGAGAACACCAGAGTAATTGAGGTAAAATAAAAAAAAACTGGAAATTACGTTAATTATTCTGTTGCGAAATAATCCTCTTGTTGGCTATTACCAGGGGCAGATCCAGAATTTTTTTTAGGGGGAGGGCGCAAAATAGGTTTATCCGACAAAAAAAATTTAAGGGGGGGCGCAAAATAGGTTGATGCGATAAACTTGCGTGAGGAGCAAGTTTAATTAACGCAAACTTGAGTTAATTAAGTAAATTACAGTACTTTAGACTACACTAGGGGGGGGGGGGCGCACCCCCCTCTACCCCCTGGATCCGCCACTGGCTATTTTTGAAGCAAATCGTTTTGTCTAGTAGGTAAAATAGTCCCCTGGTGATTATTTAAGATCTTAATTCCCTTATTGACTGTTGATTCACTTTCCAAAAGATTATCATAAATTGAGTCAATATTTAAATTACCTGTGTCCCTATTTATCGAAAGGGTAGCGAATATATGTTTTTTTTAATTTCTATGGCTTCTCTCACCCATTGAATTTAACCTTTATCATTTGAAATAGCTAAGGCCTTATCAAATTATACAAAATGATCTGGTTGAAACCAAATATGTTCTGCTAAGGCTGAAGCAAATGTTTCCGGAGGCTTGCTTAATTGTAGGGCTTTTTCTATTGAATTTCGATATTCAATAAATCTTTCAACAAATTGTTGGTGAGTCCTACCAATATAGAACTTTCCACAAGAACACGGGATCTTATATATCCCACTTACTAAATTCCCCTGGGTTAAATCTTTTCCAGAACTAAAGAAACTACCCATTGGTCTTTTTCATTGTGCAAAAACGATTGTTTTTTTTTTCATTGAGTTTTTTCTCTCTGTTAGTTTTCTGTCATGGCTGGCCAGTTCGGCTTAAGATCTTTCATTCGTGAAATATTTTTATTTTTTTTATAGACTATACATATACCACCACCATGTGCCATAGGGACGAAATGAGTCATCATCATGTCCCTGCCACCTCTATGTATCCCTGGAAAATATGACGCTTTACATAAGACCCTTGAATAGTTCAAAATCATTGAATATCCTGAAATTACACCCGGTTTCGTTTTAGCTGTGTCTGGTCCGAAATTGGCATCGTTTGGCAAAAAATGGCCGAAAGCAGCACATTAATGTAACCCAATTTTTGCTGAAAGGTCATTAAAACTAAAAATTTCTGTTAGAACAAGCTTTCTCCTGATATTCTACAACCGCTAGCTCGATAAAATCACCTTGGCAAAAAATAAAACAAAATCACGCTTCCATGACCATGCTTCTAGATTTTTCACATTCTGATATAAGAGCGATACGATTTGTATTAATTCGATAAAAGGCACTATTGAAATTGATCATTACCAAAAGCAAGGACACCTTCAAGTGGTTTCACGTCCAGGAGGACAGAATTGGCTATAAGATTGATTATTTTTCAATAGGCAAAATTCAATTTAAATAGGCACTATTGAAATTGATCATTACCAAAAACAAGGACATCCCTAGTGGTTTCACGTTCAGGAGGACAGAATAGGCTATAATATTGATTATTTTTCAATGGGCACTATTGAAATTGATCATTACCATAAGCAAGGACATCTTCAAGTGGTTTCACGTCCAGGAGGACAGAATTGGCTATAAGATTGATTATTTTTCAATAGGCAAAATTCAATTTAAATAGGCACTATTGAAATTGATCATTAGCAAGAGCAAGGACATCTTCAAGTGATTTCACGTTCAGGAGGACAGAATTGGCTATAATATTGATTATTTTTCAATGGGCACTATTGAAATTGATCATTAGCAAGAGCAAAGACATCTTCAAGTGCTTTCACGTTCAGGAGGACAGAATTGGCTATAATACTGATTATTTTTAAATGGGCACTATTGAAATTGATCATTAGCAAGAGCAAGGACATCTTCAAGTGCTTTTACGTTCAGGAGGACAGAATTGGCTAGGAATATTGATCATTTTCAATAGGGAAAATTCAATTTAAATAGGCACTATTGAAATTGATCATTACCAAAAGCAAGGACATCTTCAAGTGGTTTCACGTTCAGGAGGACAGAATAGGCTATAATATTGATTATTTTTCAATGGGCACTATTGAAATTGATCATTACCAAAAGCAAGGACATCTTCAAGTGGTTTCACGTCCAGGAGGACAGAATTGGCTATAATACTGATTATTTTTCAATAGGCAAAATTCAATTTAAATAGGCACTATTCAAATTGATCATTAGGAAGAGCAAGGACATCTTCAAGTGCTTTCACGTTCAGGAGGACAGAATTGGTTATAATATTGCTTATTTTTCAATGGGCACTATTGAAATTGATCATTTGCAAGAGTAAGGACATCTTCAAGTGCATTCACGTTCAGGAGGACAGAATTGGCTATAATATTGATTATTTTTCAATGGGCACTATTGAAATTGATCATTGGCAAGAGCAAGGACATCTTCAAGTGCTTTCACGTTCAGGAGAACAGAATTGGCTATAATATTGATTATTTTTCAATGGGCACTATTGAAATTGATCAATACCAAAAGCAAGAACATCTTCAAGTACTTTCACGTTCAGGAGGACAGAATTGCCTATAATATTAATTATTTTTCAAAGGGCACTATTGAAATTGATCATTGGCAAGAGCAGGGACATATTCAAGTGCTTTAACGTTCAGGAGGACAGAATTGGCTATAATATTGATCAAGATAATTTCTTAAACCACATTGGCCTGACATCACATAAAGAAAGAAAAACGAGCAAAAATGGGGTTTTTATAGGCCAAATGAAAATACTGAAAAAACAAAGCGAATATTTCGAGAGGTCGAACGCCTCTCTTCATCAGCGCGAAACAAAATAATGTTTACAAAGAAAGTGCCGAAGAAAAAAACAACAAAAAAAAAAAGCTGAAAGTCAATTTAAAAAGAATCAAAAAACCAAAGTAAAAACCAAAAACTTAAAATATAAATATAATTCAAGAAACGCAAAAAATTAAAAGAATCAAAACCAAATGCCTAACAACAATAAAAGCGAGTTATTCGCCAATATCCGCGATTTGCACAAAATCCAAAAAAAATGTGAACTGCCATCGACGGATACTAGGGAACAACTGACAAAGAAAAGGAAACAATTCATTCACTCAAAAAACAAAGCGACTTACTTACTTAAGTCCCATCCGTCCTTGAAGGTCGTCTTGGGGCCTCTTTCTTCGTAACGGCGTGGATGTGCCTTCTGTATGCTTCACGGTCTTTTGCTAGGCGAAGAAGAAAAAACACAGCGAACGATCAATTAAATAAGTTGGAGAACAGTGTCATTTGATTTCGGATTTTAATTATTGCATTTCTTGCAGACATCCTTTGACACATAAGGGGTTGTTCACATGTTTGATTAGATTACTGGGAAAATGGTTCAAGGTTTATTTCAGGGAGTACTAAAGTATCGGCTTCTCTTTTGAGAAAACGGAAATATGACTTGTTTATTCTTAAATCACCGGAATTTCTGTTCAAGGCTAGACCTAAATGTTGGTATTTATAAATTTCAAAAGCTTCTCTGTATTGCCAGTCATTACCTTTGTCTTGCAAAATTAGGCTAGCTTGATTGTAAGGTCTTGTTTTTCAAAAATTTGCTCTGCAAGGGCAGATTCAAAACTTTCTTTGTGGGAGCATGGTGACGAGTCTCTGGGTTCTTTTCTTCAACGGGTCAACTCCTTGGATCCAAAACTCAAATTTACTCAGGAATCAGAGATAGAGAAGCGTCTTCCTTTCTTAGATGTTCTGGTGCACCGAAATGATTCATGTTTTGAGTTTGGTGTGTATAGAAAACCCACACATAATGATCGTTACTTAAGTTATTCCCCCAATAATTCCATGCCGTGGAAAAGGGTAGCGTCACCTTTATTATGGATAGAGCATTGAAAGTTTTGTCAGTGTATTTCCTCAATTCAGAGGTCGATCGCTTGTGTGATAATTTATTCGGGAATGGGTATCTAGTTATATCAATAAAATTGTTAGCTGCAAAATGCATTAAAAGATTATCAAATAGTTCCACAGAAAACACAAATCAAAGGAAAAATTCAGTTTATCTTGGTCTCCCATACGTTAAAGGGGTTTCAGACCACGTTTCAAAAAATCTAAGGAAAAATAACATTTACACTTATTATAGACCCAGAAAAACTATCAGGTCCCAAATTTATCAAGGTAAAGACCCTATCCCGATAGGTGGAAACTCCGGTGTCTACAGAATTCCTTGTTCGTGTGTTCTTTGGTATATCGGAAGAACTGATCAGCGACTAACGGATAGATTAACTCAGCACTCTAGTTCAATTAATAATACACTTAAAAAGCGAAAAAAACAGAAAATTTTGACTCTGCCCTTGCAGAGCAAATTTTTGAAAAACCAGACCATACTATTTTGTTTAATCAAGCTAGCCTAATTTCGCATGACAAAGGAAAAGCTGAAACTGCCATCACTACAGCACTACAGAAAAGCTGTTGAAATTTATAAATACTAACATTTAGGTCTAGCTTTAAACAGAGATTCCGGTGATTTAAGAATAAACGAGTCATATTTCCGTTTTCTCAAAAGAGAAGCCGATCCTTTATTACTCCCTGAAATAAACCTTGAACCACTTTCCCAGTCATCTAATCAAACACGTGAACAACCCCTTAGGTCTCAAAGGGTGTCTGCAAGAAATGCATTAATTAAAATCCGAAATCAAATGACATAGTTCTCCAACTTATTTAATTGCTGGTTCGCTTTGTTTTTTGAGTGAATGAAGTGTTTCCTTATCTTTGTCAGTTGTTCGCTATCATCCGTTCATGACAGCTCATAATTATTTCGGGTTTTTAGCATATTATAGATTCAGGTAAATAGCTTGTTTTTATGTAGTCTAGGTATCCTTTTTTAATTCTTATAAATTTTGGCTGTTATTTTGTTTTCTTCATATGTATAGTTTTTGGTTTTTTGGTTCTTTTCACATTTAATCTTTATGTTTGTTTTTGTTGTTTTTTTCTTCGGCATTTTCCTGGATTACATCATTTAGTTTCGCACTGAAGAAGAGAGGGGTTTGTCCTCTCGAAATATTCGCTTTGTTTTTTCAATATTGATCATTTTCAATAGGGAAAATTCAATTTAAATAGGCACTATTGAAATTGATCATTAGAAAGAGCAAGGACATCTTCAAGTGCTTTCACGTTCAGGAGGACAGAATTGGCTATAATACTGATTATTTTCCAATGGGCAAAATTCAATTTGAATAGGCACTATTGAAATTGATCATTACCAAAAGCAAGGACATCTTCAAGTAGTTTCACGTCCAGGAGGACAGAATTGCCTATAATATTGATTATTTTTCAATAGGCAAAATTCAATTTAAATAGGCACTATTGAAATTGATCATTACCAAAAGCAAGGGCATCTTCAAGTCCTTTCACGTTCAGGAGGACAGAATAGGCTACGATATGGATTGTTTTTCAATAGGCACTATTGAAATTGATCATTACCAAAAGAAAGGACATCTTCAAGTGCTTTCACGTTCAGGAGGACAGAATAGGCTATAATATTTTTCAAAGAACCCAAATTTAGATATAAGTTGACAGCGATACACAAAATACATCAAATAAACTGTCAGAAAGAAAAAGAAATTTCAGGAATAGTAGGAAACCGATCCCACAACCCTTTCGAAAGTTCCGCAGAATCAAAGCGTTCGGCCGAGTGCTAACAGAAACCAGATCGACTGAGAAGTCAAAACCAAAAGCGTAAAATATAACAGCTAGTGTCGGGTGTCATCAGTGTCACCTCCTGCAGTTTATACGCTTCATTTCTATATTTTATGCCATACTCACATATTTGTTCAGCAAAAAAATAACAGCGTAGCTATGGTTGCTGCAGAGGCAAGTTTGCGTTTGTAGAACCTTTTGTAAACAAAACCCTGTCAAAATAAACACCACTTACAATCGATGACGAGGTCATAGCTAAAGACTGTCGAGATTGATAGGTCATAGACTGCTATGTTATAGCGTCATTTGTTAGCAGTGACAGATCAGATGTTAGTGTAACCCTCTTCTCTTTGCTTTATAGATTCCCATTATTGTAAGTAAATACGAAATTAAACCACAACCAAGCCCCCCCCCCCCCCAGTTTACCACGTGGATCCGTCACTGTTTGTTAAATGTGACTTATCATCGAGCAAACAGCGAAGCAAAAAGTTGTCCGGTTCTGTTAGCTTTGCACAAAACCCGAGTAAAGGAGCCAAGGCCATATCCATATGGTTTGACCCCCCTCCAACATATTTTGTCCGACACGTAAAAACGTAACAAAAAACGCATATAAGCAAATTTCTTATGCGTCTTTTCGTACCCCCTCCAACTCCTAATAAATATCCTGAATTTGCCATTTAAAGGAGCCCTATTTTTGAAAAATCGAGCTAACGATACAAACTAAAACAAATATAACCTTTATTCTCTAGACTTCCGAATTATAAATTGACATATCACACAATGCATTAAAAAAAAAAAAAAAATGAAAACAAAAAAAAAAAAAAAAAAACATACCAAAGGCTAGGTATTTTGAACTGATGTAGATTCTAGTTACTCACAATATACAGGAGTGTCCGAAAAACCTTTCCGTTAATCAAAAAATTAAATCGAAGCTGCCAGAAGGGGGGGGAGGGTAAAAAAGGTCTGAAAATGCGGTCCAATTTTCCACAAATGATTTATTTCTACAGAATATTACAAGATTTCGTGCTTGATACCTCGTTTGCTATACAAAGGGAAAGATACCCCGGTATTATTCCCTCTCCATGCGCCCATGCTTTTCGGAAACCATGTAATGTAAAATTGTACGTCTTTCAAGTTTTACCCTTTTCATTGCTTTTTAATTATTGTAATTTTTATGACGTCTGATGAGTGTGACAGTCGAATGCTGGACTTACCCGACCGAAAATACACAAGACTTGCGGTTGAAAAAAGTTCAGTACTACTTAAACTTGGGTTATTGTATTAAAGAAAATGGGTAACAAATTTTAAATTCTTGGGCTTACTTTGTTAGAAATGAGGATGAACATATCCGAAGGGGATATTTATGTAAATTTTGTTAACGCCATTAGAGCTAGTGACGGCAGTCGGGTATGGCTGTGGGTACTTCAAAATAATGACTATGCCATGTTAGATGTTTTCCAAAGGAGGTATCTAAAGGTTCATTCACAATGAGATATTACTTATATGGGGAAAAAGCTAAAGCTAATTTGAGTCAATGCGAATTTTTGTAAAATTTTTCAGCCAATCAGGAAATTCTAATTGGCTTAAATTAGCACTAGCTAAATGTCGGTACTAGCAAAATTTCATTGTGAATGGGCCTTAAGGATGATTTTAAGTACTATTTGAATCGCTGTAAAGAATAAGAGGTTGCCGAAAATCATATTCTCCAGCAACCCAAGTGTGACCAAACAAAAAGCTGGGCGTCCTCAAACGGGGAGGAGTGAGGTGGGAATAGGTAACAAGAGAAAATGTAAATAAATAAGAGCCTCTTGAGATGAGTAAAGAGCGAAACACATCGGGGTGGGAGAGGAGTGTGTACACCTCTGTCGGCCTCATGCGACTTGGTGCTACGATAAGCTGACAATAGCAATGTTGCAAATTACGGGAAAATACGTAAAAAATTAAATAAAAAGACGAATTACAAAAATTTAAATGAAAAGGTAGCAAAACGCTTAATAAAGATAGTAAATAATTGCCGAAATATACCGTTCACTTCTGGATCGAAAGTTTTCCCGTTTTTTACTTGTTTTCAAATGAAAAGACAAATATGAAAATCAAAATTTTTTGGAGGTGTTATCTGTAAAGGATTTAAACGAGCATCCACAGTATATTAATTTAGAAACATATAAAAGCTAGGCAAGTCTATTGAATGAAACTTATGCAATGTCGAGCTTTATCTAATAAGAGAATTCAATATCTGAATACTAAAAATACTAAAAAACTAATGATATTTCTAACTTTTGATTCAATACTACATATACAAAAGGAAGAGTTAAAGCAAATATTCAATCAATATAAATTGCGTAGTTTTCTCATCCTTAACTTCGTTACAAAAAAAAACAAAAAACTTCAATTTAAACATCTAAAAACTTACATGAGAGACTCCAGGAAAAAAGGCTAAGTTTTTTCGTCATAGAAATTTCACTATTTTTAACTTCGTAAAAAATTACAAAATCACATACAAAGACGCCGCACTTACAATATTCAGTCCCTTTTTGATTATTGAACCTTCAAAAAGTTTTCTTCTTAAACTTTTCCACAACTTTCTCATCAAAATTCTTTTTCAAACTTCATTTTCGTTGATTTTGAATGGAAAATCAAGTATTTTGCAGTAGGCATCAAGACATGGCTAATTGTAGAAAAAAGCCAAGACAGATAGTCCGAGTAATTGAGAGGCAAAACTGTTTAAATGGCACGGGTAAATGGCGGGAGTAAGTATGACTCTGTTATTGGATAGTACTTGTGTGTTAGTTTTTGCAAAGGCACGCCTGCCTAGATGTTGATTACAAGCAACTTTCTAAGACCAATTTCTAAGATATTCGATAATATCTCGAGTTAACCAAGACTAGGGAATTATGTCAACCATCTGGGTTTTCACGAATCTTAGGGGATGATATCTCCAGGAAATCCCTGGAGGGTGTTCATGCCCTTCCCCCATGCGCGAAGGTATGAAATATTCGATTTTTAACGTCTCTCGTGATATCTCGGAATTTTTTAATATGTTAAGATGTTCAATAATTCCCCCAGAATTTTCTATATTTTTCAGGTATTTTGTATATTGCTTTTCAAATTTTGCCACGCAACTATATGCTATATAATGACACCTCGATCGCGATCACATTTCAGAGAAGAAGGTAACCGCTTTTCATTATGGCTGAAATTTACAGATCTATTCAAAGAGTATGGCTAACTTGTAAGAGTGGAAACCGGCGCAAGTGCGGACAGAAAAACCATCGATGCCATCTAATGTTTGACGTTTATTTGCAGTTTTCAGTGTAATATTTAGAAAAATTGTTATTAATAGGAGTAATTTGTAAAATTAGTGACATCTAGGACATCTAGCCAAATGCTAGATGTCCATACGGGATTGTTACATAAAATTGAAATTATAACAGAAAGATGAAAAATTAATAGTTTAGAAACAAATTTCAGCTATATGTTTGCACATTAGGGGGGTGGAGGGTTTACCCGCCGCTGAAAATACCCCCCCCATCTCCCTACCATAGATGCTATATAGTAGTCCTCAAAACAACATAAAATAAATGACGGTTTTATTGGCCTCACCAATGTACTATTTTTCTTATTTTGATACACTCTCGAGCTCATCTATATGCATTGGCTTAGGATTTATTCAATAAAAGAAGGTTAAAAGAATAAATATGTGTTGAAAATAGTGTTCTTTTTTTATTGCAACAATCATTGTCATAAAAACTATTTATGCCCTAATAACATATAATATAAATTAAATATAAATGCATTATTTTTACCCTTATAATAATAAAAAAATGGCGATTTAAGGCCTATTAATAATTTAAAAAAGGTCTCAATGTAGATGGTTCAGCAGCAAAATCTACCTCTTTTAACAACAACAGTAGAATAAATTCAAAACAGGATTCATTTTATATCACCAATCATCAGTTTGCTTTATTTCATTTTGTTTTCGCTTATGAGCTACACATAATTTTACTACACTAATTAGTAAAATTAGTGTAGTAATAAGTGTATGATCTCAGTTTCCGAAGCGATAACAAAGCTTGAAAAAATACCAAGAAACACCAAATGCTGGATGTCCTCCATGATGTCCACAGTAGATGTCGACAGTAGCGCCAGTTCCCATTCTTTTAAGTTAACCACACTCTTTGGATTTATTCATCAAACAGATTTGGGTATAATCGGACTAATATTTTGGTTTCTCCAAACCGTTCTATTTGGATAGGTTCCGTTCAACACTAAATTATTAAAACAACCAATGACTAAGTTAGTTTGAAGAATGTCTCTCCCCACTCCAAGACTGTACCCAGAGAGGGGGGTAGGGGGGTTTGAATCCCTCCCGAAATGTTTATTTGACTGGTAAAAACGTAACAAAAATGGATATAAACAAATTTTTTATGCGTTTTTTAGTTTTTTTGTGTACCCCCCCCCCCGAAAAAATCTTTGAGTAAAACCCCCTCCGAAAAAAAAAATCCTGGGCACGGCCTTGCCCCACTCCCCTCCCGTACTTGTTCTTAGTGTTTCATACGAATAGAGAATAAAGGAATTTCAAAATAAGCCCTTCATAATATCAAAAATATACATATGATACCAAATGCAATTAAAAATGATTTTCAATCATTGCACATAATCACTAGCAAAACAAGTAATACAAAATCCTAGCCAGTGGCAAAAGAAAAAAAAAGAATAACAATTTTGAATTTTTATTATCGCTTCCAGGAGAGTTCTTCCATTTCTTCGTTATCATAATCAAGCAACTCATCGTTTGGAGCCTAAAATGAAAATTATCAAAATAAAATTGAAATTAAAACCCTTTTACATACAAAGAAATGGAAAACCAAGTTTAGCTAAGCAGCAAATTTTATCGTAAATATTGAGTAGTTCACATAAATGACCTACAAATAAAGTGAACATACGACTCGATGCCCTTTTCTATGCTCTTTCTGAATATATTAATCGTTTTTGTCACAAATTCAACTTTAAGCCCTTTATGAACCCTCGAAGATGATACCTTTTTCACTTGTTTTAGATACAGTTTATATCCCTCTGTTAGCGCCACTCTTTTTAAAACCGTTTTACCCGGAAACTGAATCGACGATGCCAAAACTGAGAATCAATAAATGCACGGGATATATATAATATGGGCTAAATTGGGCAAAAAATATAATATGGGCTTAATATTTGGGTAAGGCTAGAAAGGTTAGATTAGGTTAAAATTGAATTTCTGACAAAACGATTATTATATTCAGAAAGAGCATAAAAAAGGCCTCAAGTTGTATGTTCACTTTCTTCGTAGGTCATTCATGTAAACTGCTCAATATTTACCAAATTTATTAGTATGACAGTACTCCCTTATAGCTAGAGGGTTCAGTGTTAAAGTGAACATAGGCTACAAAAGTAAATTTCCGCATATTAGGGTCTCAGGGTCCAGGACTGAAAAGGGACCACATTTAGTTTTTTCTTTACATTGTCTTTACAATTTCGGGATAGCTATACTGAAAACTATATGTGTCTTGAATGGTCTTGGAAAGAAATAATAAAATTAAACTGAATGTTTGATATGTAATGATATCAATTGATGTAAGCTCAGCAGTTCAATATTATATTTTACTTTAATTTTTATTTTCAATGCTGTAATAAGTACAAAATAAAATTTTTGCAGTATAATTCTTTTTCTGTAAGTCTTTAGGATATAATTTAGTAGGACCAGTGAACAATTGCAAGACCCGATTGCAATATGCCATGAAAAGTAGGGTAATTTTCTGGTAAAAGGTGAAAACAATAAAACAAACCAACACTAACTGAATGTTAACGTTGTAAGGTGTTCTGGCAGCACTTCAGTAATTACCCAATTATTCCGGTTAATCCGAGAATTGCAGCCTGGTTAAAGAAAATACGAGAAGTATTTCGTTTTATGCCTATTTGAGCGGTAATTTGAAAACGAAAAAAATGGACCAGGTTTATTTAAATATTGAATGCTCCAACGGACATTATCTATTCGACTGCAATGACAGAGAATTAGAACGCTTAAGCCGCTGTCTGTAAATTGAAGAAAATGAGTACTTTTTTTTTTGGGCAGTCTGCCTCTCTCAACTGATCTATGGGTGGCGTTGTCAGATGTTACTAGTTGAGATCAGATATTTATTTTACGAAATTACAATAGCAAGCCCCAAAGAGCCGAATTCGAATTTTGGGGTCAAAACACACACACAAAAAATAAAAACTGAAAAACTGGCAAGCGAATGCAAAAATAAAATGGTCAGAATGAAAACTCAATTTATTAATCATTACCTAAAATAGCAAAAAGCATGTTAAAAGACAGAAATAAATGAAACCCTCGATAAAAGTTCCCACAGAAAGTAATGAGAATAGAACAATTAAATTAAAAGGGTGATAGTTATTACGAACCAGGAACACTCGCCTAGTATTGGGATAACTTGATTCTTTTGGCTCTTAAATGATACTAATCAGTCAAACGTCAAATGTGATGAATCACGACGGAATGCAAAACTGCCTTTTCAGACTTATCCTAAAATACTAATGGTAGTTGTATTAGTATTACATATTTGTAATAAATTGGTAATTTATCTGTAAATTATTGAATCTACTTGGTAATGGGTTCGATTGTTAATATTAAAATATATTGGTTTTATTGGTAATGGGTTGTGCTGGTAATATTTATATATATATATATATATTGGTTAATGGTTCAATTGGTAATATTAATACATGTTGGTAACAAATTGGTAATTTATCGGTTCTATTGTTAAATAAAACATAAAACCATGGGTTCCCACTAATCCGTACTGCGTCACACCACAGAAAAAGACTCAAAAGAAAGAAGGTATCGCTACTGGACAAAGTTCCTGTTTTATATCCTAAACAAGAATTTCATGAATGAATTACGGTAGGAGATCATCCCTTCTTTTTAAAGAAATAAAGATGATTCTGAAATTACCATAATCTTTTAGATTCTACTTAAATGATATCCTAATGGTTATCATGGCATAACTATGCTGTATATTACAAAACAAAACCTACATAAATTTAACATATAAAGGACTCGTATAAAGTTATTCAGTTTTATTTTTGTATTTGTACGTGCTTGCATCTACATTTGGTTGATATTTATTGATTGATGAGCTCAAATTTCAATTACGTTTTATGGATTAGCGTCAATTCATGACAATTTAGACGGGGGGGGGGGGGGGAATTTGTCGTTTTTTATTTTTTTCCCATGAAATTACCAGTAAGGCATTTTCTATGAAAACACCTCCAAAAAACGGTGTTTTCCAAAATCAAGGGGAGGGGAAATCTAGGCACAGTCCCCCTTTTAATGACACCACGATTTTACATCCGTTGTTGCCATACAAATTTCGGTGGAGAGATCAAAGGTCTATCTTCGTATATCCGTTACATTACAAAAACAGCATGTTTTTTAACAAGTTTTAGATAACACGTGTGCTTGTATCTACATTTGCTGAAACATATAAAATTACAAACGTTGAAACAGTTCAAAAGCGTTCTTTTAAGAATTCTAAAACCCTAAGTTTTCATAAACTCAACCCCAAGGATGAGAAACGAAGCCTTAAATAAGGCATTTTTTTTGTCCCAGGCCCATTACTGTTGAGCCGTCCTAGCCGAGTGGTTAGCGCTCCAGACTTGGATTCCTGAGGTCATAGGTTCGAGTCCTGGTGTCGCTCAGCCAGAGTCAACCCAACTCTAAATGAGTACCCGGAGCAATCTGATAAACAAAAAGAGGAAGCGTCGAAAGATTTGCCCCCAACCATACATTGCACTCCCGGCCGAAGGCATTGAATCAGGAGATCGGTACCTGCGCAACGCAGACTTGTTGTTGCTCAAATTTTACCATGTTTACTTTTTGAAAGACTGCCAGCAGTGGTTGAGACATAATTTCAAATTTTCATAGAAACATGGTTTAAAATTTACCTCAGTAAGATCCATTAGCTTTTCACTTCGTGTTTCCTTGACAGTATTCGATACTGGAACTTGCTCTTTCAACGCGGGAGGGGAAGGGTGCCATTTCACTCTCAGCTTTGTATCCAAAAATTCTTGATTGACAATTTCTTTGAGAGCCGTCTCCGCTTCATATCGATATTTGTACTCCACTATCAGATCTGTTGGCTCAGCCGACATATGACTCACTATATCGCCATATTGCTGAAGAAAAATTAAAATTAAAAGAAGGAAAAAAAAGGCCGTCTGGAGACGGCCTTTGGACGGCCTCACCAGTGGAATAACAATTCCCCCTATATTTTTTTACAATACTTTTCTTGGTATTTCCATTGAACATAACCCCCCCCCCCCAAAAAAAACAAACAAATTGTCCCCCCCCTACATTTTCGTCCATTAGCCCCCCTTCGCCAAAGCTATGAGCCTGCAACTGAATCAGCTTTCGCAAGGCCGAATACAGGATTTTTGTTGGGGGGGGGGGGGGTAGAAAAGAACGATACAAACACACGAAAATTTTGTGCATTTTTGTTACTTTTTTGCGAGTCAGAGAAAAATTTCCAGAGGGAGAGGGGGGGGGGTGTCAAACCCAGTAGAGTACAAGACCAATTTGCAATGAGAAATGTAACAGCCGTTTATTTAAAGATGAGAAAATTAAAACGAAATAAGGCCAAGTAGGTTGAGTTCACTCTTTCAATGAAAAAAGAAGATATTTTTGAGCTGTTCAATTGCTTTTTAAATTTTTTTTTACCTACTAAAGAATTTGAAGGTAGTTTCTTTGTGCGCTGAAAAATAATAAGTTTTGGTAGTCACGTTGAGGCAGTGTTAGATTGAACAAGTAAGAAAATAGACTTATTCCAGTTGTATACTATATTTTTGGCTACTATAGGGTTCGCCGTTTACTAGGTTGCAGCTATTGCTGCAACCATGATATATCATATTTAGTACTATCAAAATATAGACTATTTAATACTGTATATAGGATATGACTTATCAAATAAAAAAGAAGAAAAACAGCATTGTCATCAATAGGCAAACATAAGTTTTATGCAAAAAAGGAAAGAGAGAGGGAGAGTGATAAATATTCTTGGGCATTTTAAAGTGTTCTAATTCTTATTTTTCAGGTGCGGGAGGGTGGATTAAAGGGGGGGGGGGGGAGGCTAAGAACGTATTTTGGGTAGGGGGAGAAGGTATAACTTCTCTGTGCCAAGATACTTAGTGTTACATAAACAATGATTAAAGCAGGGAAAAATGAAGCTACACATTCTTCTTTGTACTGACGCCTTAAGCCGAACTAGACATATCGTTGATTTTCCTCTAAATTGCATCCGTATTTAAATAGTGTTGACATTTATCAGAGGTATGATAAAAGGGTTGCTTATTGTAATTATTTTTTTTCACAATAAACAAGCTGTACGACATAAACTACAACTTATTTCCTCTACTGCAGTTTTGCTGACTGATACATAGGGGCGTAATTTGCTATAAGGCAGGGGGGGGAAACTGCCCCTCCCACACCTCGGTCCCCCAGACCCCGATTTGCCCCCCCCCCCCAGATAAGATTTAGTTTCTTCAAAGATCTTGTCAAAACTCAGATAAATCTGCATAATTCAAACATCCACAGAAACGGGTCAGTTTCCTTTATTATATCTTCGCCTTTATGGTACTACATGGCTTCAACTCCCCCCCCCCAGGATCTGACGAAATTACGCCACTGCTGATACGTAAATTCATTCTTTTTCGTTTTTTTTTATACTTCTTATATTGTATTGGTGTGTTTCCTTTTTCCCTTTATTTAATCCTCTATAACAAACATTTTTAATGTTTTGTACAGAGGATAGATGTAAACTATTAATACTATTATTATATTTCTTTACAATAAACAACCGTCTGATATAATCCAGGAAGTGTTTAAATATGTGCCAAAATAGCTTACCGCAAGAAAGGCAAGCACATCACCAGTGTCCTCTTCTTTAAAACCAGAAACTAAAAGTTTTGTTGTGCGTCTATCTAATGAGATTTTTGGCCCAATAAATCCACCTCGACCACCCCTTGCTCGAATTGCTGGTTTCCCACGAACAGTGGCACCACCCACTGCCGCAAGCTCTTGACGAAGGCCAACAAGTCGCTGCTTAGCCACTGCATATTCGGCCGGAGCCATCAATCTTGTTTGAAGTTCGACTTCCGCCTGGAATAATTCCTTCTGTATGTCTTCCAAATTTCTTTTCAAAGGTGCACTTATTTCTTTTTTTAAAGATTCTATGCTTTCTTGTACAGTTTTGATTGTTTTCACAAGAGTGTCTCTCTCATCTTTTTTCATAGTTTTGCCACCCTTTTCAAGTTTTGCAAGAAGGATTTTCTGTTGTTCAATCTGTTTTTCAAGCAGATCTTGCTTTCGCTTCACAATGTCCAGCTGCAATTTGGCAGCTTCTTTTTTCTTCTGCTCTTGTTTCTTCCTCATTGCTTCCTGCGCAGCTAATAAAGCTTGAGCCTGTTTGATGCTTTCCAGCTCCTGCGCTTTTTGGTGCTCCTGCTGCTTCGCCAACACCTCTTTATTGACAAACGTCGTGCTCTGGATTTTATCTTCCTCATAGTCCATTACTTCTTGATCATGCGGAACTGGTCCGAGACGATCTTTCAAAGACCTGCAAAAACATATATACTATATTAAGTGCACTGAAACTAGGAAAAAAGAAGAAGCATTTCCCCCGTAAATTATACTTGACCCTTGCTGCTCTAAAGGTGGGGGCGGGGGGGGGGGTAAGGATATTCCCCCTGAGATAGGTTCGAAGGATTCCTTGGAAAACAACGGCCTAGAATTGAAAATTTTCTCATTCTGAACCCCCCCCCCCCCAACTAAAAAAAAATCTACCCCCATGCCCTCAAGGTGGAACCTTAAACAAAATAAATCTCATTCCAAGTCAATGAAAACTTACAACCAGCATAACTGATTTTTGGATTATGTCTTTCCTTAAGCATAGTTCTTACCGTTTGAACAATTTACAATTGTAATATGATCTTCACACTAAACTACTAAAATGCTGCCAGCTTCACAAAATTCTATTGTATGTACTGTGAATTTCTGATGCAGCCAAAGTTGATGGCTGCATTTTTCACCTTCCATCGCAGTCGGCAGGCAAAAGGCGGAAGACTTCTTGCTTCTTTTAACCATACTACACAGAAATTAAAAAATTAAAAGTATCTCATGGTTTGCATGCCATTTTCGGATTTGGGGAGAACCAATCACTGACTTGAAGATATTTGTGATTAAAGTCTAAAAAAATAAAAACACTTTTTCAGGTCAATTTTTCAAACTCAGACCAATACACTTAATAGCGATTCTTTCAACTAGAAAGAAGGATAAAAAAGAGAGAAGCTAGCAAGAAAGAGAGAGAGAGAGAGAGAGAGAGAGAGAGACAGAGAGAGAGAGAGAGAGAGAAAAAAAAAAATCTAAACAACTTCGAGACGAATGGAATGTATCTACTCTCATTGCCCGGTGGATTTACAACAAAATCTTTAAATTTAAACAGGGAGACAGCTGTTTCAATTATATTTTGCGCAGTGGCGTCAATATATGAAAATTTGGGGAGAAAGGGAGATAAATTAGTGTTTTTATTCAATTTCTCAATGAAAATAATAAAAAAGGCAATCTAACCAGGTGGGGAGGTGGATCTAAGAAGGGGCGGCACAAACACCCCCCATTGACGCTACTGACTTTACGTTCGTTGTAGCCGTACAATATTTATCAGTCAACAAAAACATTGAACATAAACTTGATTTCATCTATAATGATCCAACAAATTCTGAGGGAGAGGTCGAAGCAGTAGCTGTTTTAGGCCTCATAATTCAGGGGGGGCAAGGCACCTTAATAGGAGTGTAACAATATAAAACAAAAGGCATTTAACGCCAGATCTCAGAAAAACTGGCTGATGGCAGCTGCCATCCCCCCTGACCAGGCCTAGAACCGCCTCTTTATAAAAGGTATATTTACTTATATCCATTGTATAATAAAAACAACATGTTTTTAGAGAAGTTTTTAATTTCCAAATTGATGGTTGAAACCCCCTCCCCCCCGATCTTTCCTAAATATACCACTAAAAGTAACAATTAGTAAATTGATAAAATTTATATTGTATTCTTTTGTCAAATTGAAATATTTGGTTAGAAAATATATTTAATTTTTTTATATATAAATGGTATAAAAGAAAAAAACTTAGATGACGACCTGTCAAGCAAAATATAGAAACACATGTCATACATCTCAGGGACATAGCAATTACAGTAGGTATAAAAGCGTATTATCATCCTGTCGTACTGTTTGATTGACACAAAAAAAAAAATCACGATAACCATCAACTTATGCAACCCTTTTATCGTGCGAATTTTGCGGAATTGAACATTCTTTCAGAGCTTTTTATGCAGGTATAATTTTGATTTAAAAAGGAAACTATAATCACCATGAGCAATATGGAAGTAATTAGAGACTGAGTGCGCGTTTGACATGCAACATTGCTGATATCAAGAAAACTTGGAAAAAAATTTGGAACAAAAAAGACTCGAGCAAAATCTCAAACACTTGTTCTCACCTGCAGAGACATAGCTGAGACAAAAAGAATTATCATCGCTAGTAATTTTTAAGTACCAGGTTTACAAAAAGATAGTAATAGAGTTAGGTGGTAGTAAAAAAAAAAAAAAAAAAAAAATCATTTCAAAGATGTTAAACAAAGAGACCATTCTCCTCTCTGTAACAGGCTAAATTCTTGCAGTATGTTTTGTCTGCATTTCAGCCCATCTAAGGAGTATAAAAGTCAATAAAAAATTGTTATCTCAGTTATACCTTTTTATTGAAAAACACCAAAGTCTTTTAACGCTAATAATACCCCTAAGTATGATTATACCAAAGTATTACTAAGTATTATAAGACCAAAAATTAATACCACTAAGATCCAGTTCAGTAAAAGGTTGAACCAGGGATACTACTAGGGGGAGGGGTACCACTACGTCTTTGAATCCTCCCTTCCCCCGAATGCCAAATTTTACTGAATTTCTGGGCCCTTGTTATTCGAATTAAAAAAACAAAAATATATTTATTATTGCCCCCCCTCCCCATACAAAAATTCCTTCATGGGTCGAATGGAGCAGTTTTAGTTTATGGTTTAGATCAGTATTGTTTTTTTAATGACATAATTGTCGCCTCGACGCTCGTGATAAATAACCGCTACACTACTACTTTACCTATTTCATTTGAGGCTGAATATCTCCCACAGATCATTGTTTAACGATATTAACAGATGCCATTGATGGGATACCCCAACCATACGGAGACTAACCCAAACAGATGAGCAGGTCAAAGGTGTTTTATTAGTACTTGACTAAATATTTCCTCCCTCAAGATAATCAAAAGAAAAATGTGCGGCTATGCGTTTATTTTCCCACCTTGATAAAAGAAGGGGATAAGGGGATGTACCTGTAAAAGACCCTCAATGACTCCACTTGTTCTACTATCCTATTCTAGATTCTCTAGAGTGGTGCTAAGAGAGTTTCAAAACCCAAGAACAAAGGGAAGAGCCACATCTGAAGACGAGTCTCCAGTGGGACTTTTACAAAGATCACATTTCGTGCATAAAGGCTAAGCGGGATGAAAGTAAGGAACCGTTACCGCTAGTGAACAAGGCACATAATTCATAAAATTTTGCGCCCTGTACACGAAATCTGTGGTAACATTTTTACACACTTCTCTCAGTGTTTTAAAAATTAGTAGAAGCAAGTCCTATTTTCTGGGCTAAAAATTGTACGTGGGTTACTCGAAGCCAATAGGCAGCCGACTTTCGCTTCACGTGTGTATTTAAGAACAAAAAGAAGAAAAGTCTAATATTTTATTTGGCCAAAAATGAGTTAATGAACTGGAAAATCAATGGAATTTTGGGAGTTTTTTTTAATTGACATTATGAGAAAGAGAGTCTGCTAATGTAACAAAATGGCAGTTGTGCAAGTTTAACAACAACAACTTTAAACTTGCTGGGATAATTGAAAACCCTTGGTGTACAATTTTTTCCAATTATGAACGGGCGTGGAGAATAAGGGTTATACACGTACAGTTTATTGTTTTTTCTTACATAATCCTGAACAGTCCTTAAGAGTTTATCTGAATAATTAGACCATGCAGGTATATTTACTTTCAAACAGCTATGGTAATTTAAAAAATAATTAGAACGGAATGTATAACACTCATTCGACAGAACATTCCAAAAGCTTTTTAAAGTGCGTGAACATGACTGATCGAACGTTTTTTTTAGGGTTTCGGTATTTTAAAAGACTGATAGACTAGGTTGTCTTTGAGTAATAGATTTTTCTTGTAAACATTTTTCTTGGTGGAGAAAAAAGAAAAACAGACACACATTAAACAAAATCCCTAGATTTGAAAACGAAAATAAAAGTATAGAATATTTAAACTCAAAACAACTAGCAAATCACTTTCCGTTAGAAGGGAGTTATCACGTCCTCAACCTTCCACTAAGTGTACATAAAATATATTTACAGTATTCCATTATCAATTAGGCTAAAAATCGGGATCTACATCGGATCCGGACTGTAAGATGGAATCTGTTAGGATTTGGACATTGTTTCATCGCTAGCAACAATCGAAAAAGACAATCTTTGAGAAAAGAAAAACAAAGAAAAAAAAATGAGCCAATAATGTGACAAGTTTCTGAAGCAGTGCAGTTTCTGAATAAATAACAAATACCTTCCGACTGCTTCTCCTATCTTTTTGTAGTTTACTTAAAAAGGTCGTTTTTTTTCAAAAGATCTCCCCTCCTTTCTTGGTTTCTTCATTTTTTTTTTTTTACCAAATAAATAATAACAGATGAATAAGGTAAGGATGAGAACATTTAGTTAACAAAAGAAACCTCTAAAGCGAAAGTTGGTTGGTACAACTTAATCCTCATGCCAGGGTGGCGTTGAGAGGGTCGTCAGCCTTCTCCACGTGGGGCGGTCTCCAGCTAGGGCCTCTGCATCAGACAGCAAAATTCCAGCTTGATCCAAGAAAATCCAGAGACTATCACTCGACCAGAACTTGGGTCTTCCTCTTGGACGCTTCTAGCCACTACTGGTTTGGTCGAAGTCGCAAAGAATCCGAGCCAGAGCGTCAGCCGGCAATCGCAAAAGATGTCCAAACCAACGAAGGGTCCGCTTGGCAGCCAGGTGTGACAAAGGTGATTGGGAAGTCATACTTCGTAGGTAGTCGTAGCTGATAAAGTCTGTCCATCGGATTTCGTCGATTGTGGGAAGCCACTTAGATTAAATAGTGTCGAAACGGCGCCGGACAGATGCAGTTGTAGGCCAAGTTTCAGCTCTGTATAGCAGGATCGAATAGACTGACCCTTCAAGGATCTTCATTTTGGTGACTCGTTTGATCATTGGCTTCTTCCAAACATGGCTCAGACTACCGAAGACGGAAGAGGCCTTGGCCAAGCGGGCAGCAACTTCATGGTCGATACAGCCACCATCCGATGATATGATAGAACCAAGATAAGTGAAGTGATCCACCACTTCGATTCGGTTTCCAGCGACCAAGTAATTAAAATTGTCGGCGTCAGACTTTGGCTGCATTACCATGACTTTCGTCTTCTTCCAGTTAATGGACAGTCCTGGCAGTTTCACACAGAATCGTGTTTAGATCCACGAGCAGCTGTGACTTGAGGTTGATGACTAGTGCTATGTCATCAGCAAAGTCACAATCAGTGACAACTCTATCCCCGTACTTGAGTTCAAAGCTCAACTTCCGGGTTGTGCAACTCATAACATGGTCAATAATACAGTTAAATAGGTCAGGAGCAACTGAACAACCTTGCCTGACTCCTGTTCTTACTGGAAAGAACGCGGTACGTATACCATTTACTTGCACACAGCTCTTAATCTCTTGATGCATGGCTCTGAGTGGGCGGACATATTTTGACGGGAGGGCAGCATTAGAAAGAATATTCCATGGAGATTATCAATCAACTGAATCGAATGCTGCCTTGAAATCGACATAAGCAATGAAAGCCTACTGGCAGAACTCGTTCGCCTTCTCGGTGACTTGTCTTATGGAGAATATCTGCTCTGTCGTTGATCGGCCAGGCATAAAACCCGCTTGCTCTACTCTGCGCTTTCATCGAAGGTGTGAAAAACATCGCTGCAATAAAACCAAATAAAAGAGCTTGCCTGGTACCGAGAAAAGCGTTATCCCTCCATAGTTCTTGCACTCCTTCCTGGAAGCTTTTCTCTTCCACAGTGGTAGGATCACTCCTGTACGCCAGTCTTTCGGGATGATCTCCAAGTCCCGTATTGAATTGAATAACATTTGGAACCAGAACAGGATAGTGCCACCACCGTTTTAAGCAGATCCGCGGAGATTCCGCGAATGCCGGGAGCTTTGCAGTTTTTCAATTTCTTCGCAGCATTCGGAATTTCTACCACTGAGAACCCAGGTTATTATAGATCACAGGTTAGGGATGACAGGAGTAGCTACAGATAGAGAGAGAGGACACCTTAGGCACAGATGAAAAGTGTTCATTCCACCTTAAAAAATTGGACACTATGTCTTCAATGAGCTCTCCGTCCACAGACAGTACGTTTTCTATTGGTCGAGCACACTGGCCCGAAAACTCACGTAAGTGTTTGTACACTGCCCCAACGTCCTTCCTTGTGGCAGTTTTTTTTTGTAGCTCTTCAGCTTTGGCGTCGACAAACAACTTGAGATCTCTATGTATCACCTTGTTCTTCACACCATTCAGATGTCGATAGGTCTTCTTATCCCCCTGCAGTCTGGCCTGCATTGAGAATGTAATGACGTCCACAGCCTCCTGTGACAGCCAAGGTTTTTTGACCTGAACTTGCAAGCCAAGAGTTGTTCTAGCTGCGTCGCTGACTCCACTTTTAAACGAGTCCCACATGGCTTCAATATCCGAAAGCAGGGACGGGCTTTCAAAACGGTTTTTAATATCAGCTATGTACCACTTTTTTATCGCAGGAGTATCAAGATTGCGGAGATTTAGCGTTGCAATGGAGATTTAGCGTTGCAATGCGCAAAAACCTTCTGAAATTTCAGCTTAAGATGAATTTTTGCAACTACAAGTCGGTGATCACTATTACCAAGGTCAGCACTACGAAACGAGCGGCAATTAGATACCGACGACCTCCATCACCGAGAGATGATGATATATTCAGTCATTTTCTTTGTGAAGCCGTCGTTACTATACCAAGTATACTGATACATTTGAGGTCTTTCAAAAACTGTCTTGGAGATAACAAGCTGATGGGCCTTGCTGAGCTGAAGCAGACGATAATCATTGTCATTAGTTACGTCCGGGGTAACACGTCCCATGACGTCTTTCCATACGCCTGTGGGATCACTAACGATAGCGTTGAAGTTCCCATAATGAAGCAACATATCATGAGGAGAGGCAGAAGAAATCAGTTGCATGAGGTCTGTGTAAGACTGCTCCTTAACATCGGAATAGGCCTCATTTGTTTGTACATAGCATACAACTAGAAAGAATCTTCCATGACGGTGCTTCAGGCGAGCTGCGAGGAGACGCTCTGATACGGCATTATGGGATATGAGTGCATTTCTATTTCTCTTATGAAGAACCAGACCAACACCAGCTCTCCTTGTGTTTCCAGTACCCGACCAAATGAGACTGTAATTGTCACTGATGAATTTCTCACCTTTCCCTAGTAAATGCGTTTTTGTAATGCAAGCAATAGCTACAGAATACTGCTTGAGTTCATTAGCGAGAAGTAACTCAGCGCCTGGAAAACTCGGAGTCAGAATGTTTCAAGTAGCAATTTTCATACCACTCTTTCCAAGGAGGTTCAATCTTCGGGTGGTTTGATCACCGTCGTCAAGATATCCGGGGACATGCTGGGGTCAGCACAGAGACTAAGCCCCCCTCCCTTGGTCAGCTTGGTCCCTTGGCATTATAGGATATGAGTGCATTTCTAGCTCTCTTATGAAGAACCAGACCAACACCAGCTCTCCTTGTGTTTCCAGTACCCAACCAAATTAGACTATAATTGTCGCTGATGAATTTTTCACCTTTTCCTGGCAAATGCGTTTCTGTAATGCAAGCAATAGCTACAGAATACTGCTTGAGTTCATTAGCGAGAAGTAACTCAGCGCCTGGAAAACTCGGAGTCAGAATGTTTCAAGTAGCAATTTTCATACCACTCTTTCCAAGGAGGTTCAATCTTCGGGTGGTTTGATCACCGTCGTCAAGATATCCGGGGACAAGCTGGGGTCAGCACAGAGACTAGGCCCCCCTCCCTTGGTCAGCGCCTCCTAGTGCAGGTACCCAACATATCTGTCAGACATTCCCCTATCCGCCACCCAGGGACGCGCTGAGTGGCCTCGGGAAGGTCTCTACTGAGAAGATGACTCAGTAGGTGACTCCGAGCATAACCAAAAACAGAAAAAAACCGAAAACAGAGACCTAAAGAAAAAAAAATTACAGTTCACTGAACATAATAGAATCATTCTTAAACAACCCTTATAGTGGATGTTAGTGGTGAGTGACTCTTCAAGCTCAGCCACCGTGAGTCTGGGAAGATTACGGTTAAATAATTTCCCATGTAACATCGAACTTCAGATGCCAGGTGAGGTGGGAAAAGCCTGGTCATGCTGCAAGAAAAAGCAGAAGATTATTTCTTTACATTACCTTAGATCCTCCTGGGCCTCCAGAGGCGCTTAGGGCATTCAGGAAAAGTCGCCAGTCTTCTCTCATCGCTGCGGCCACCCAGACATCTTGCCATTCAGGTTGGATTGCGGCATTGAGATTTGTAAGATCAGCCCGGTAGCAGCGTCGTAGGGTGTTTTTGGGGCGTCCTCTTCTTCTGGTACCACGTGCTGCCACTGAACGACAACCTTCGATAGAACGTCTCTTTCTGATCGTCTGTGGCTTCGTTATTGGGTGCATAGCACGCAACCAGGGTAATTTTGACATGTTCCAAATGGAATAGAGCAGTCATAATGCGGCTGTTCACGGGTTTCCAGCTAATTAGTCATTTTGACACAGGTTTTGAAATGACTACGGCCACTACAGTTTCTCGTCGTGTTTCATGGCCACTGAAGATTTAAGTGTTTCCACCGCTGAGCAGTTTCTTTCCATTTCCCGGCCATCTTACTTTCGAGTGGGCCATGATGTCTAGCCGATAGCGGGTCATCTCCTTCTCTAGCCGTTCCACCTTCGACAGCTGTGCTAGCGTCCAAACTTTCCAAAATCCAATTTTTAGTGGTATTTTTCGCATTCAAAAATCTTGTCCGTTGGGCGGGTACAGGGAGTCGTCATTGAAAAGGGAATTCCGGGTATATTTTTCTTGGATGTTACTTTTAGCATATTTTTTTTTCCAGGGGCAGGTTGCTAAACCACTGCAAAACTCTCCTCCTTTATCCAGGCTTAAGCTTGGCTCTAATATACTTGCAGGCAGAGTTTCATTCTTAAAGCTATATTTTCACAGTCATTATTGTTTTTATGTTATACAAAAATTATAAAATATTGCTTTTCTACGTTACAAAAAATAAAAAAAAAAAAACAGAGAAAAAAAAGAAGAAAAATAAACAAAACAGATAAAAGCAAAAAAAATAATAATAAATAAATAAAAGAAAACAGCTCCTTTGAATTGATCCAATTAATGGACCCGACATAATGGGATCATTCTTAGAGCTACAGTTTAAAAGCATGATTATTTCTTTATAAGATAAGATTTATTTCAAAAAGCCTGCAGGCCATGGCAACACAGAATACAGTCTACAAACAAAGCTCAGGAACAAAATACAACTTTAGATAATATCAAAAAAAAAACAAAAAACACACAAAGAAAAAAAAACACACCGAGGTTTAACATTTTAACCGACAGACGCCAATCATAATGAAATTCAATTCTTAAGAGCCGTAACAAGCTATCCCCTCAAACATGATTCCCTATATTTACCCTTAAACGAAGAAACTGACACTACTGTGTAATAGCACATGCGTTCCTCTCAACCATCCGCACAATTAACCAGCGTTCACTCCCAAACACTCGGATACAAAATAAAATAAATTCTCATTCACACATTAACACATAGGGCAAAAATAGGGGCCAATACTATACTAGCCCCTAAATAATATTATAACAAAACAGAAAAAAAGAGAAAAAAAAAGGAAGAAAAGAAAATTGTACCTTTGAGTTGACCCAAGTGGCGGCGGTATGTTTTCTTGTTTGTCAGCATTATGCCAGAAAACTTTTATAAAGCGATTATTCATAACTGCTTCTGATGATCGATAGGCAGCCAATGCTTCCCCGTGGTTTGAAAAAGTGACTACAGCTGCTTCTGGGTCACCGCCATACATTATCTGTAAAACAAAACAAACTATATTCAGGGCTTATCTTTTAATTCAAATTTGTTTACGCAATACGACTATTCAAGTATCTTAGAGTGCAATTAATATATAAACAATCGCCGATTTTGGTAATTCTATTATTTTTTGTCAAGCAATTTAATGAGTAAGAAAAATTCAAGTTAGATCGGGCAATTTGGCAATTTTTTCTACACAAAAGCAACAACCATGGAAGACTATAGCTTAGAGCACAAAACTGAATGATATCATAATCCTGTGTGAGCACAAAGACAATTGACATAGCTCACTGATGCTATGAGGGATAAATTCCTATCACTATAAATCTTGTCTGTGTGAACTAAGAGTAAGACTTAAAAAAGAAAAAACTGTCGTCTTTCATTCAGCAACCAATAAAAACCAATTATTATTACTACTACTAACAACTCAACGCAGGCATAAGCCGCCTGATGCCAACACAGCTACACATACTCCTAGTTCATCCCAATCTATTCAAAGCCTCCCTTTTTACACCCTCCCACGAAGTTCCCATTTCCTTTAAATCTTTCTTTATGACGTCCTTCCACCCCAGACGAGGACGATCTGCTTTCCATTTAGCCCAAGACGGTTGGCCGAAAAGAACAATCTTCAGCAATCTGTCATCTTCATCCACACAACATGCCCTAGCCACCTCAACCTTTCTTTCATTATAGCCCTAGAGAGCGGTATTGAACCACATCTTTCGTACAGCCTTTTGTTTGAAATACGATCAGTCAGCCGGGTACCCAGAACAATCCTTAAGCAATTTCTCTGGAAAACATCTAGTAAATCTTCATCCGCTTTTCGAAGCGCCCATGCTTCAGAGCCATATTTGACCACTGTCATCACTGTAGCCTACTGTAGCCTCTAATATTCTAGTCTTGGTTTGCAGGCTTATCTTCCTATTCTTCCGAACTTTTTTTTAGCTGTGAAAAAACACCCTGAGCCTTGGCTATTCTACTTTTTAACATCTTCACTGTTCCCACCATCTTTACTAATAATACTACCAAGCTAAGTGAAGCTGCCCACCTGATCGATCTTTTCATTACCCAACGTCACCTTTTCATCTTCACTTATTCCTAGCCTTAGTGACTTAGTCTTCTTAACATTAACTTTCAAACCTATTCTAGCACCATAAACTCGCAAAACCTCTAAAAGTTCATTCATTTTGCTCATACTGTCATCTAGGATGCTTAAATCATCAGCATTATCTAAGTCCAGGAGACTTTTTCATGCCCATTTGGTTCCGTCGTCTCCCAGTGCCTTTCCTGTGCTCCTTAAGACAAAGTCCATCAAAATAATCCATATAAAGAGGGATAGGACACAACCCTGCTTAACTCCTGATTTAATACAAAACCAGCGGCTAACCTCATTTTCTACCTTAACTGCAGCAGTGTTATTCTCGTACATAGCACTAATCACTTTAATGTATTTGTCTGGTATACCATACACGGATAAAACCTTGACTAAAGCTCTTCTACCATCGAGCGCTTGCTCATAATCTATAAAACTGAGGACCAAAGGTGTTTGACAACTCAGGCTCTTCTCAGTTATTAAGCTAAGAGTGAAAACTTGGTCGACACATCCTCTACATTTTCTAAAACCGGACTGTTATTCTCTTAAAACTTTGTCTACGGCATCTCTCAGTCTAAAAAGTATCATATTGCTAAGTAAGACTCACTCAAGAACAATTTCCATACACACGCACAAGGGCATATCCAAGATTTTTGTTCTTGGAGGTGGTGGTGGTTATGTTTTTCGGGGGGAGGATTTTTTTTTTTGGGGGGGGGGGTCAAACTCGGTAATCCCACCTGTATACGGCTTTGTCCACGCACACCAATAACAATTCTGGAATTTTCTTTTCCGTCAGATGATTGATGAACTGAAATAAAAATTAACAACAAACCATCTTTTTAAATTTTTCACTCTTTGTTGTATGTACTTGGTCAAATTGGCCTCTGAAATATTTAGCTAAAAAAGAGCGCGAGTTGGTTAATTATCCTAATAGAAAATGCGACATAGAATGTCCAGACGCACATTTAATTACTATAAACACGAATTCGCATGAATGAACTAAAATTGCTACTAACTCCAAAACAAAAAGAACAAGATCATAGCTTTAACGGAAAATAAGAGAAAAACAAGAGAAAATCCTCAATTTGAAACAATTTTTGAAATTTTCTTGTTCTACCTAATCTAGTAATAGCAATACATCCAACTTTGAACATTTCAAAAAAGTTCTAATTGTTCACTTTTAATTATTCTCAGCGCTTGTTTTTCACGCACCGGGATGCTTAAACAGAGAAATGAAAATTATAGCTTGAGATAATTGAAGAAGCAATTAATTTTGAGAGAAGTTCATGATTTTAAGCAGCTTTGGCGACAGGGACGTTGATAATCTGCC
Organism: Artemia sp. Qi Xiang Cuo; assembly: GCF_049724085.1. NCBI lineage: Eukaryota > Metazoa > Arthropoda > Branchiopoda > Anostraca > Artemiidae > Artemia > Artemia sp. Qi Xiang Cuo. The sequence continues at coordinate 60,878,362 of NC_142797.1, read as the reverse complement.
AAGCGCTATTCCCTTTCATTTGCTTTGTAAATAGTCTATGATTAAAATTCTGCCAAATAGCAATGCGCCTTTTCTGCTTCAGCAACGCCTTACACATGAATTTTTATTAGTACAGTCTTTTTCCTAACAATAATCACTGGCTACATAAAAATTTTTATAAATGTATTTAGCAAAAATTTAATTTTACAAATTAACCTATGATTTGCAAAACAAAATCTGAATACACAATCTTAAGGAAAACAATTTTTATGGGAGGAACAATCTAATTTTACAAATTAACCTATTATTCGCAAAACGGCGGTTATGAATGCACCTGATTAAGGAAAACAATTTTTATGGGAGGAAAAAATTATTTTTACAAATTAACCTATTATTTGCAAAATGGCGGTTATGAATGCACCTGATTAAGGAAAACAATTTTTATGGGAGGAAAAATTTATTTTTACAAATTAACCTATTATTTGCAAAATGGCGGTTATGAATGCACCTGATTAAGGAAAACAATTTTTATGGGAGGAAAAATTTATTTTTACAAATTAATCTATTATTCGCAAAACGGCGGTTATGAATGCACCTGATTAAGGAAAACAATTTTTATGGGAGGAAAAATTTATTTTTACAAATTAACCTATTATTTGCAAAATGGCGGTTATGCTTACACCTAATTAAGGAAAACAATTTTTATGGGAGGAATACATCCACTTTCTTGAAAAATCAAGCATTTCAAGACTACACACGTGTGCTGGAGGGGAGGGAAAGAATTCAGACCTGTACCCCTCGCCCAAAATTTTGACATTTTAACGATTTTTCTTGTAAGTTCTTTGAGTTTCCATAAAATTCACAAATTTTTTAAGTCCCCCCCCCCGGAAACAATGCGCATATGCCTGCCCAGACCACTTTTGACCACATTTGTCAAATTCCAGCATAAAGAGCATTAAGCAAACTGTTCTTCATAATCATACTGCTTCTTATCAGAAAAGTGCGCATATGAAGTGTAATCCTTAGCTCACTAATCTAAAAACAAAAGTTAAAACGGATCTTAGGGGGTAAGGCCCCTGCCCTTTCGTGCAAACATATATGCTTTACTGATTCACAAGGGAGAGCATAAGCGGGCAGCTTTTGAATCCTATGAGCAAAGCTCTATTGGAAATATGGATTAATCTGTTTAGTTGATATGTAAATAAACAAATCTATCTAAATACCTTAAAGATTTGACTCAAGAATATCCATGAGAGGAAGAGATGTCAATCTAAACGTTGACTGATTTTTGAACTATTTTCTTGGGGTTTGCATTCCTCCGAGGTTGAGAAATTTCCCCTTAAGTGAATAGCATAATTTAAGCTTTTATTTACATTTTACACGCAAAAAAAAACAACAACTTAAAACTTCCCGCATGTTATTGGAATTGCTGGCCATGAATCTTGCTATAACGACCCCCCCCCCCCCACAAAAATTGCGACACTGTAATTTTTTTCAGAGAACGGGATAGGGGTTCAATTCTTTGAGGACTCAGCAGATATGACTGCATTAAAAAACTGATCTTCTTGAATATGAGACATGGACCTCACTGGCAACACTTGAGATAAGGTATTACTGCGTAAGTATACTATTGGACAAAACGGGATAAAGAAAGAAGCAAATATAGCGGCAATGCGATGACAATAGAAATAAGCAGTACAGGTCTATACCTGGACTGCTAATATATTTTAGGAGAATGATATTTAAGCAAACAGACATTTTTCAGAGTGGGGATACAAAAAAAAGACTTCTGTCCATTTTAACATGTGTATCATTTTTTGAAGAGGTCTATAAGGGGGGAAGGTAGGGGACAAGGAAATAAAAATCCTCGGACCTCCTTATATCCAGGTATGATTAGCAGCATAGAATGATAACTATGAACTATGATTGCAGTATAGACAAAATATGCTAGAGTAACGAAAGTAAACTGCAATGACAGATTGATATTTTGTAGTAGGGGCGAAACAATTTTCATACCCAACTTCCATTTTCTAACTATTCCTAAAAATGATAAAAAAAGGAGAATCAGGATATTTTAGAAAAAATCCTCAAATAAAATATAAGAAAACGGATCAATACAAACGGTAGATCAAACTGAGTTTAAAAACATTAACTGAGAGCAGTAGTTCCACAAAAAAATGTCACATACCACGTGTTTGAGTTGTCGCATCTGATGGTGTTTTAACGAGGGATTCTATTCCATTCATTCAGTTACAGACCGGGTATTAGCATGGCTATTGCATATCCCTTAGTCGATAGTAATATAGGGAAAGAGAAGTAATGTGTAAAAACGCCGGCAGATTTATATTTTTGAATGAATCGGATAATAAACTGTAAAAAAATACAATGAAGAAATTTATAGAAAAGGCACGTCACACACATTAATTGGTGTTGATTACCTTCACAGTGAAGCTGGCTGAACTTAAGGCTTTTCCCCGCAATCCAATTATTAGTTAGCAGTTTTTGTTCGGACGGCGGAATTACAACTGTTAGCTAACAAAAATTGTTAGGCAACAATCCGCAGAAATATAGTAATTGGACGAAAAAAGGCTTGTAAAATAGGCGTGAAAACTTCAGGGATTACTTGTGGGGCAAGAGGACCTCGAAGGAATTAAAAAAAGGCAATCCATTGGTCAAATCAGAATACCTTAAGGGAGCAAAAAAGGTCTAGCCATTGGCCATGTCAGCATACATGAGGGGAGCAAAAAAAGTCTATCCATTGGCCAAGTCAGAATAACTCATGAGAGCAAAAAAAAAGGTCTATCCATTGTTCAAATCAGAATCCCTTAGGGGAGCGAAAAAGGTCTATCCATTGTCTAAGTCAGAATACATCTCTTAAGGTAAAAAAAAATCTATTCTATTGGTCAAGTCAGAATACCTCAAGGGAGCAAAAAAAGTCTATCCATTGGTCATTGGGCACGCCAGAATACTTTAAGGGAGCCAAAAAGTATATCCATTGCCCACGCCAAAATACCTCAAGGGAACAGAAAAGTCTATCCATCGGCCAGGTCAAAATACCTCAAGGAAGCAAAAAGAAGTCTATCCTTTGGCAGAGCCAGAATACCTCAAGGGAACAAAAAAAAGTCCATCCATTGGCCAAGTCAGAATAACCCAAGGAGGCAAAAAAGTCTATCCATTGGCCAAGGCAGAATACCTCAATGAAAAAAAAAAGTCCATCTATTGGTCAAGTCAGAATGCCTCAAGGGAGCCTAAAAGTCTATCCATTGGCCAAGGCAGAATACCTCAAGGAAGCCAAAAAGTCTATCCATTGGTCATTGGGCAAGCCAGAATACCTTAAGGGAGCCAAAAAGTAAAACCCTGGAGCAAAGGAGGGTTTCGTTGTGCCTCCGTTTTGCAAAAAAATGCCATAACAAACCCTCGGACGGTAAGTATTTTTCCCAAACGTCACTCCCCATCCAGATTACGGCCGCCTCGAACTGTTTCTGAGCCCATCCCTGCTTTGTCCCCCATTCGCTGCGTTACTTCCAGATACGAAAGAACTTTTATCCCCTTCATTACAGAAAAAATAAATAAAATATCTCAATAGTTTCTTTCCCCCACCCTCTTTTTTGTTTTTTAGTTGATGGTACTGCCCAGGTTCTTGCACTCATTTGCTTGCCCCCCCCTTGTTTTTTTTTCCAGTTTTTATTGTTTTTAACTCTTTTATTGATTTACTGTAGTTGAATTATTGACATTTTCTTAGTATCACTTTTGATTTAAATGCATTTATGTCTCGCTCTAAGTTTAGTTTGGCAAGTTTTTTTCTTTTTAATTTTTTTATTGACTTTTTACGGTTTTAATTATTGACTTTTAAATGATTGTTCATTATGGTTTTCTCTATTTTGTTGTTGTTCTTTGCATTTTTAGTGTAACCATTTATATTGTCGACTCCAAAGTCAGAATTCGGCCCTTTGTGGGCTTGTGATAGCGATTTTTTTTTAAATAAAATATCTTATCTTATCTTATATCCATTGGCCACGCCAGAATACCTCAAGGGAACGAAAAAGTCTATCCATCGGCCAAGCCAAAATACCTCAAGGAAGCAAAAAAAAGTCTATCCATTGGTCAAGCCAGAATACTTCAAAGGAGAAAAAAGTCTATCCATTAGCCAAGTCAGAATACCTCAAGGGGGCAAAAAAGTCTATCCATTGTTCAAGTCAGAATACCTCAAGGGAGAAAAAAAGTCCATCCATTGGTCAAGTCAGAATACCTCAAGGAAACAAAGAAAATCCAACCATTAGTCAAGTCAGAATAGCCGAAAAAGGTTTTGCATATGCTTTGTTGGATAGTTTCGTCTGCAATTTGTCGAAAAAATTCTGTCAAGAAATATTAGCAACCCTGAACTCTCCGTCAAGGTTATGAGCATAGACAATAGTCACCCTGCTTTGCTGCATTATCTGGTTTTTGAATATTGCGCTTCAAATTCTAGAACAATCATTCGATTTGATAGAGAAGTTCTTCAAGGATGTTTGTTAGCAGTTTTGTTTGGACGACAAAAGCGTGATTGTTGGGAAATTTTTTAGCTAACAGCTTTTGTCTGAACGGCAGAAAAGAAACATTTTACGACAACACCGCACAATTTCTAGCAGACGAGGATATTCATTAGCCGGTGAGCAAAGATACACTGTAAATATGTTGGCAGGGACGAAGTAAACAAAAACATAAAAAAGACACTGACGAAAAGCATAAAACTAACATTGTTATATTGGTTTTGTGTAAAATGAAATAAAATTCCGAATAGACTTATTTGGAAATTCAAATAATAAACCTAAAAAAAGAACGAATTATGAAACTTATCAGTCGTCCTATTACATAAATCACAATAAAAACTAACAGAACCAATATTAATTGGACCAGAACTGACGAGAAGCAGAAACTGAACAGAACCAGAACTTAAATCAATTTTATTTTAGAAGCTCTTAGAGATGAGGCTCCAAGTTCAAGACTATACCAGGAAAGGAAGATTACAAGATTGCGGAACTGGGCAATATGGAAAAATGGACTGAGTATAGATAATGAGGAGGCAAAGATGGTAGGAAGTATTTTACGTGACTAAGAGGAACAGGTTCGGCAGTATGAAAAAAGCTTCTCACATTCCCCTCGACTCTACGTAGTGGCAAAGGAGACATGGGGCGAAGGGATATTTTTTTAAGTGAATTCAAGAAAGGAAGAGTTAAAGTGCATTATTCGATTGAGGGCGAATATAGAGGTATGGATGAGACTGTGGGTCATAAGCTGGGTGTGTGAGTGAATCACGAAAAAAAGTGTTTGAAGAAAGTAGGTTAGATGAAAGATGGTTTGCGAGTATAGTGAGGGGCGAGAGTTTCGCAACTGTAGAAAGATTAAGGCGATTTCTCAGGCAAGCAATGGAGCATAGAAATACATTTTTAAATTTGTGTAATGTTTTTAATTATGTAGTGCCATTTAAATAGAATCGATTTTTTATTTTGTGTTGCCATAGCCCTAGGGCTTCTAGAGGAATAAAAGTTAGGAGTATTTGTTTAATTCTTAAATTTATAACCTATGTATAAAAGTTATTATTATTATTCTTTTTCTCTGCACTCCCAGCCACACAACCTTGTACATAATAACGTAGTTGAATGTATTGTTTAAATTCATTGTTGAATTGTCGTTGGTTGAACACAAGTATTTAAATATCTATCAATCTATCTCCATCGACAAAATACCAAAATAAATATATTTAATTGATTACGGATTATTTCTTAGCTACAGTGGCATTAAATCTTATATTAATTCTGACACGACTAAAATTCGTGAAATACTTGGAGGTTCCAGTAAAAACTAAATGGAAGTCCAAGCGTTTATATCGAGTATAAGAGCATAGGGAGAAAAATTTCCAAGATACGGATTCGTGAAGTTGAATTGTTGTTTGGCGAATATATTTATTTATCTATCTATATCAAAAAAAGAATCTAAATAAATATGTTTAATTGGTGACAAATTATTTCATAGCTACAGTGGCATTAAACCTTATATTAAGCTCTGACACAACTAAAATTCGTCAAAGATTTGGGAGTTCCAGTAAAAACTGAACGAAGTTCAAGAATGTATGTACAAGTTTCTTCGAAATTGCATGTCAGAGCAGATTACCGATCCATTGACTTAGAAAGTTCACTAACTGTTCTTGAATCTTGTAATACTACATTGAACATACTTCTAATTAAAAATGAAATAATGCTGAATTTACAGGTGCTAAATTTATCATTTTATTCTTCTAATAGCAAATGAAATGTTGCTGATTCTAAAGTTGGTCTGTCAATTGCAGGTCAGAGCAGGCCTGTTCTGACCTGCAATTTCGAAGAAACTTGTACCACCTTTGCTCAACGCAGTATTAAAAAATTCAAGAACAGTTAGTGAACTTTTTAAGTCAATGGACCGGTAACTTGCCTTAGTAACTCTACTGACGATGATGACCGACTGTGTCACCGAAATATTTAGTCTTTGCTTTATATTTTCATTTCACTGTCTAATAAAAGGACCTATCCCTATTTGGAATTCTTATTGATTCCGTCGAATTTGTTACTTTAACGTTTATATTCCTTTTTTTGGTCAGACCTAATGTTCTATATGCAATGTATGGTAACAATTTTGCAAAATTTTGCAAAACTTTAATACTGACATCTCTATTTTTTTCCAGTAAATACGTAGTCGAAATCAAATGCTTTATATTACAAATAATTCTCAGGTATTTTTTTTTTTTTTTTAACGTAAGATTTTTCTTTTCTTTTTCTGTTTCAAAATTCTTCTATTGGTTTGTGTTCTCTTTTATGAGCTGTACTTGTGTCAAACCACAAATATATTTCTTTTTACATCATTATTTTTCAATTTTTCCCGAGAAGAAGAAGGGTAAGATGGTGGGCTACTTAAACTCAATAATAAAATATCTGCCAGGCTTGTTGTCCAATGATGCAGCAAATTGATCAAAAATATTTGAGAAAAACAATATTTTAAGGGCCTACTTTAAAAAAAAGTCACAAAAAACCGTTTGGCGAGAGCAGCGGTATTAGCAGAAAGCCTATAACGAGGAATCATACTATTTCAAGAGCCAGCGGTTTCTACCCCCCCCCCCAAAAAAAAGATCTTGCAAAAGAATCTCGGCTAACAATATTTAAGCACCGGTGGAGTTGCGATCGTTGCTTGCACACCTTGTATGTGATAAATTTGGTAAAGTTAAGTTAAGGAGCTACCAATACTCAAATCAACGAGCCCCGTAAAATAGTACAGCCCCTCCCCCCGAAGCTTCTGGGAAACTATTGATACAACATCACCAAAAGGTATCACCTACTTTTCCTTGAAACTGAGAAACACTGCATGTTCTGTGTCACGCTCGTTATAAATTAACGTTGAAATTTACAAACTCGCTATAAACCTTAAACATGTTGTTCAGATCCACCACCAGCAGTTATCGTTCTTAAATGTGTCTTTTCCTACTTCTGAGAAATTGAATTTTTTCTACATGCATGTTGCACTCGCGTCTGATCGGTAGCATTTATATAAATAAGTAGGCTACCTGTAGGTTTACAATACGTCCAAACTTGGAAAAATGCTGATTCAGCTGAGCTATATTGTTCAGACCTCTTGGAACCTTCCTCAATTCTAAACTGCAATTGTTTGGATTCCGAGCACCCATTCGCCTCTGTCGAGCCTCTGCCATTACCGTACCCACAGATTCGTCTGTTTCAGCGTCTACCTTTATCGGACGTATTTCTCGTACAACTAAAATAAAAAAAAAGTTTAATTTGGTTAGCTATAAAAAGACAAAATTATTTGATTCTTTACAATTTGAAAAAAAAAATGGGAAATGACTATGTGCTAAGCACATAATGATACAAAACAAGCAACGTTTCTTTTGCATCGTACAGATTGCAGGTAACAGTAAGGTGAGCAAGATAATAATTATAAGGTCAAAAGGTGAATTGCAACGTTAAAAGAAAACGTGAAATTGTAAGATGAAAAAGGAAAGAGAAAGAAAAAAGAACCATAATAGCAGTCATAGGCAGCGCGCCTAAGTAAAGAACGATGTGGGCACAATGTATTTTTTTTTTCTCCATACCCGGGCACTTCGTATCAAAGGAGTTGTCGTAGAAACTTCGAAAAGGGCTCATTCGATTGGAAATTGGAAGGGCAAGTGCCCCTTTTCTTAATCGAAAGTGATTGGAGGGCAACTAGCCCCCCCCCACGCCCATTATTCCCCCAAACACATTCAATCAAAATTTGGAGATAGCCATTTTGTTCAGCGTAATTAATTGTCAGATAGAAAATATGTTTTTGAGGAGGAAACTCCCCCACAACCCTCAGGGCAGTCGTTTTAAGTTATGCCCTGGGGCCATACAAGGTTTTTATAGAAGGCGTTGTCGTAGAATCTTCAGAAAAGGCTCATTCGATTGGAAATTCGAAGGACTAGTACCCTTTTAAATAATCGAAAGGGATTGAAGGGCAACTAGCCCCCGCCCACGCCCATCATTTCCCCAAACACATCCAATCAAAATTTTGAGATAGCAATTTTGTTCAGCGTAGTCGATTTACAGATATAAAATATGTTTTCGAGGAGGACACTCCCCCAGAGCCCTCAGGGCAAGGGTTTTAAATTATGCCCTGGGGGCATTAAAGGTTCTTAAAGAAGGCGTTGTCGTAGAAACTTCAAAAAAAGCTCATTCGACAGGAAATTCAAAATGCTAGTGCCCTTTTTAATAGTTAAAAGTGATTGGAGGGCAACTAGCCCCCCCCCCCCCCCCCTCATTCCCCCAAACACAAAAAAAACTATGTCAATATAAAACGAACAGAAATTAATTAAAAAAGCTTAACTAAAATAGAGTCGTTCTAAGGCTATTTACTAATCGCTCTTATTAAAATTATCGTCTTTAAAATTCTTATTATCTGAAATAGAGTCGTTCTAAGCTCTTCACTTATCTCTCTTATTAAAATTCTCGTCCTTAACATTCTTATTCTTTGAAATAGAGTCGTGCTAAGGCTCTTCACTAATCTCTCTTATTAAAATTCTTGTCCAAAATTTTTATGCTTTAAAATAGAGTCGTTCTTAAAGTTCTTCAAAAATCTCTCTTATTAATGTTCTTAATAAAACTTATTAAAATTCTCGTCCTTAAAATTCTTATTCTTTGAAATACAGTCGTTCTAAGGCTCTTCACTAATCTCTCTTATTAAAATTCTCGTTCTTAAAATTGTTATTCTCTGAAGTAGAGTCGTTCTAATGCTCTTCACTAATCTCTATTATCTCTCTTATTAAAATTCTCGTCCTTAAAATTCTCGTTCTCTGAAATAAAGTCGTTCTAAGGCTCTTCACTAATCTCTCTTATTAAAATTCTCGTTCTTAAAATTCTTATTCTTTAAAATAGAGTCCTTCTTAAAGTTCTTACTAATCTCTCTTCCAGTGTGTATTTTCAGAAGGAAAATGCACAGATATTTTTTCTTTTATACCTAGCTGCAAAGACAGATGGTAGCTTTAGATAGGTACCAAGAAGGCGTTTTAAAATTCTCACCTCAGCTCGTTTATCCCTTTAGAACTGTGACTTCTCATAAATTTCAAAAATGGTTCTACTATTTTCCTACTATTATAGTACAGTACCACTAGAAGGAACTTTTAGGAGTAGATCTAAAGCCAAAATTAGGACCCAAGAAGGTTTTTATCCTCTCTACCCCAAGACAAGTGAGAATATATTTACTTTAAGAAGAAAATTTGCCTTCGAATCTCAGTTAAGCCCATGAAACCACTTGGATCAGGCCTACAATCCAGCAAAAACAGACTCAAAGCAAAACCTAATGGTAAGGAACGAAGACGATGTCTTGAAAATAACTTTCCAGGACCTAAATTGGGCCACATGTATAAAGCCGAAAATTCATCGATCTGGGACAAAACCCCATCATCTTGAAAACACTGTTAATTTTTACTATTACCCACAGGGCTAATGAGCCATAACTCATTATAAAGTTCAAGGAGAGGGTGAGTTTGTTGTTTCTTTGACTATACTGGAGAATGGTACATCCCATCCCAGGAACTTCAATATTTTAGCACAAAGGCGGTTTTAGGGAGGTAGGAGAGAGGGCACGTGCCCCGGGTGCAAAAATTTCAGGGGTGTGAAATTTCAAATAAATAATCTAACGGCATCATTTTGTAATTGTAGAAATTTTATTTTTATTTTATCTTCATTGGATATCTTCATCACCAATCCTTGAAAATAAAAGTAAGTAGATCGAATTAAACCAATTTTAGAAGACGGAGAATTAGAAGCAATTAATTGGGAAGAGATAATGAATAATTTTGTAGAGGCTAAAGTAAGAAAAGTCAGATTTAAATGAAAGGAAGACTTTGTTAATAGATAAAATTTTGTTAAAACTTGGCCTGAAAGCTTTTGGGATAAAAGAGGGAGGGAGAGAGAGGGGGGGGGGATAATCAAGATTTTTCCACGGGCATAAGAGAGGCCAGAACCGCGACTGCTGAAGCACTAAGGATTTTTATATTATCACCAAGTGTTTTATTACCGGACCAAAGAAAACGCTGTGGATGATTGTGTACTGCTCATTTTCATATTCTCCTTCTTGTAGCACGACTAGCGGTTTTCCGCCTCACCTGGCATCTGAAACTCAGATGTTATTTGGGAAGTTGTTCAACCTTAAGCTCCCCAGACTCATGGTATCAGTGTCATATTCTGCACGCCTAATTAATCTTTAGATTTGTAAATTAGAACATTCAATTAGAGTATAGCTATAATTACAACAAATTCACACGAATCTATAAATCCATTTTTTTATTTACAGCAACGGAGTTCGAGTTAAAATTCGAAGCAAAACTGAACTGTTGGAAGACTTAGGACTATGTTTTAAACTGAGAAAGAACAGGCAAGTTGTCGCCTTTAAGTTATTCTATTCTACATTGACAAGAGCTAAATTTGAAATACAAGCTATTATAACTATTTTCCCAACTTTCATTTGAATTTTGCTATATTCGGAATGTGTTTTCATTTACTTTTGACAATCTCTCCGTTTTCTGTGGTGTCAATTCATGAGAATTTTCTTTTTTTGGGGGGGAGGGGGTGTATTTTTCAAAATCTAGTGAGGGGCAATTTTGTTGTTTTCTTTAATTTTTCAATGAAAATATAAAACAAAGACATTTTTCTTAAAATGTTCCTCCAAAAAGGTATTGCTCAGAACCCAGTCTCGACTCCCCCAGTTAAATCCTGTCGGCTTCAAAAATGTCAATCATTTCTATGCGAGAGAATTTTACACACCATCCAAATTAGATGATTTGGCATGGATCGACCCATATTTAGCTCGTGTGTAGAGTTCTATATAAACTTACTAGAACTGACAATCTTCCCGATCTTTCCCAAATTTTGTATTTACTTAAGAATTAAAAACTTTTTATTTGAATCCAAAAAAGCAATTACCTGATCCAGCAGGTACGACGGCCTGCATTGGTGTGGTCATGCTTCTTCTAATGTAAGGACGGTGTCCAGTCGGTCGCATGGTCGGCTGATATGGAAGGGGTGCCATTAGGGCTACAAGAGAAATTTTTTTTTACTAATAATGATATGACTGTTGCAAAATGAGATGTTTGTTCATAATAATAAAGTAAGATACACCTTCAGAAATAAGAAGAAAAAAAAACACACCAATAAACAAAGTCCCAGATGTAGGACATTCAGCAAAAAAGTAATGCTTCCTTAGAGTTGTAGAAAAAGTGTGTTAAAGAGTTGTAGTTTTTGATCGTAGTGCCCTATTGAAACTAAAAAATAATTTGGATCATATTGATTGGGTATCTCCGTTTGGAAATGAGAGTGATGTAAACAGTAAATTTACACTCTTTTATGAGAGGCTTTTAGAAATGGTTAAGGAAACCGGAGCAGAGTGAAGAATGCGAAAGGTCGAAAACATTATGGGAGGAAGCCATGGATAACGCATGATCTTCTTCAAAAAATAAATGTAAGAGATAGACTGTTTAAGTCCCAAGCTTTAAAACCTACGGATGAGAATAAAGAGCGATACCGTGCTTTTCGTAATGGTTTGAACAATCTCCTCCGTGAGGCTAAAAAAAAAAATATTTTAGTATGAAGTCTAAGGATGTTGAAGGTAACCCGTTGAAAACTTGGCAAATAATCCATAATGTTATAGGTCAGCGGTCTAATATTCTACCAAATGAAGTAACTGTTAATGAGGTTATAATTACAGATGGTACTGGGATATGTAATGAGTTTCTAAATCATTTTTCTTCAATAGGTCTACAAATAGCCGAGATGATTTCCTCATCTCCAGAAGACCCACACTTTGGATCTACCCTACCATCTCCTGCAAATGTATCACTACATCTAAAGATGATTACACTTGATGAGTTAAGGGATATTATCTATAGTATGAAAAATAGTTCGTCCGGTAGTTCGATGAAAAAACCTGGTGAGCCTAAAATTCTGAAATGTATTTTCTCTTCTATATCTGGTTTTCTGACATCGCTGATTGATGATTGCTTCCGTCAAGGAAGGTTTCAAGATTGTTTAAAGAAAGCAAGAGTGACACCGGTTTATAAAGGTGGTGATAGAAATGATTTGGGTAATTATCGCCCAATATCAGTCTTGTCAGTTATTTCTCGTCTTATTAAAAAATGTTTTAGTAATCGGTTGACCCATTTTTTAGAGAAGTTTAATTTGTGGAATAATAATCAGTTCGGTTTCAGAAAATACAGGAAGACAGAAGATGCATTGATATTTCTGACTAGTATAATTAACATAGCTTTAGATGAAGGATTTAAAGTTGGTGCAGTGTTTCTAGACCTACAGAAGGCTTTTGATACAGTTGACCATGGCCTACTCCTGGAAAACTGCGAGGTCTATGGGATCCAAGGTAAAGCTCTTAACCTTATACGGAGTTTCCTTAGTAACCGGTACCAGTTTGTAGAGATGACTTGTATACAATCAGGACCTCGCCCAGTGGTTTGTGGTGTCCCGCAAGGGTCAGTTATTGGTCCGATTCTTTTTTTACTGTTCATTAATGATATGCCTAATTGTATCCCAAGTTGTTGTTTTAATGTTAGTGATATGGCTAAAAATCCCCGGAATGAGACAATATCGTTATTTGCTGATGACACAGTTGCTGTTAGTACCGCGAAGACAGAAGAATTACTTCAGACATCGATGAAAGATACTGTTGAAAGGTTAAATTCCTGGTTGAGGGTAAATAGGCTAAAGATTTATCTGGGTAAGACCAATTTTGTTGTTTTTTCCCATTCACAAGATTTTTATCCATGGATTCAGGATATTGTAACACAGTATGGAACTTTAAAGCGGGTGTGTTCTTATAAGTACCTGGGGGTTTATATTGACGAAGTTTTATCATTCAAGCGCCATATACAGTATGTTTGTAAAACTGTGTCTCATAACCTGGGTATAATGAGAAAACTTAAGCATTTTTTTCCTCCTTTTGTTATGCGTCTTCTTTATTTTTCCCTTATCCATCCATATATATTGTATTGTCGTAGCGTTTGGCTTGGAACATTTCCTTCTATTCTTCTGCCGAGTTCGAGTTCTACAAAACAACGCTGTTCGGCTGTTAGATGGCCTACAACACCTGGAATCAGTACGAAACGCGTATGAGCGTGTAAAGATACTGTCAGCTTCCAGATTACGGGAATTGTATACACCTATATTCATTTTTAGGATTCAAAAGGGTATATTACTCCCGTGTTTTGACAGCTTAGCAAACCTAAGATCTTCCGTCCATGATTATGATACTAGGTCATCTGTAGAGATTAATATTCCGCTGGTTGTTTCGGCCCGATCTATGTTTTCTTTGCTTCATAGGGGGATCAGAAGTTGAAACCATCTTGATAAAAATGTAAAAAATATAGGTGATATTTCTTCGTTTAAGATAGTAATTAAAGGGATGCTTTTTAGTAGATATGAATTTTAATTTTTTTCTTTTTTTTAATTGCCTTCAAATTAACCTTATTCCATGCCTATCTACCTTAGTTCTGCCTAAGGATGGATGGATGATGGACTATCTATCAACATGTGAAATGACATAATTTTTATACAATTCTGAAAAAGCATAATGCCAATGGGGTTTCCAACTGCCTTGAAAACAATTCTTACTTCATAATATGCACAATAATCGGTAAATATTTATATTAATAGACAATTCAGATAGCTTAAGAAGCAAACTCGCCCCTAGCAACAGAATATCATCCTGAATCCAAATATGACATTTGTGTCTGTTGCAAATTCTTTTCAGAAATACTTTTAATTTTCTTGCTTTGTTTAACAGAAATGCCATTTTGTTGAGTGGCCATTTGATAGAAAATAAATAAATTTTGTTGAGCAGCAATCAAAATATTTAATGCTGATAAATCGAACAAAATATTTAATGACATATCAAATTGCCACTCAACAAAATTTAGTTGTAAACCTTTTATTTGGGGTTTCCAATTGCCTTCAAATGGCTAATCGAATTCACAGACTATTTGAATTACCCTTATCCCATGCCTATTCTGAAAAAGGCTTATGACGGTTCTGCCTCTCACTCAGACTATCTGTCTTGGCTTTTTCTCCAATTATTCATGGCTCTCAACTTTTTCAGCAAAGTCCACCAACTTGATTTTAATTCAAAAATCAACGGAAAAACAAGAGAAGGCAATTTTTTCAGCAAATGAAGTCCCACTTGAAAAAGTTTGGAAGCATAGGAAGACAAGTCTACGAAGTAAGATTAGAATATTGGAAGCCACGGTGAAGCTTGACAGTGGTTAAGTAAAACACTGAAGAAGACATTCTAAATGTTTTCCAGATGAATCGTCTAAGGATAGTTCTAAGTACTCGTTTCACTGACTGTATATCAACCAATAAGCTATACGAAAAAAGGTGGCTGGATTGTGGTTACCTAGGACTATAATGAAAGAAAGGTTATGGCAAGACTATGCTTTACAGATGAAGGATGACATATTTCCAATGATTGTGTTTTTCAGCCATTTAAATGGGGCCAAACAAAACGCAGTTGTTGTCCCCAAATGGGGTGGAAGAGGTCATAAGGAAGGATTTAAAGGAAATTAGAACTTAGTGGGTGGGATAAAGAATGAAGTTAGTAATAGCTATGAAGAAAGGTAGTTATTTTGGCAGAAACTCTACCATCTGATAATCCATGGTGCAAAAAAAAAAAAAAAAAAAAAAAAAAAAAAAAAAAAAAAAATCATGACAAAAAAAAGCTTGAAACCAAAAATAAGAAAAGAGAGTTAAACAAAAATTGAAATCAAACATAATTTTACATCAAAATGTATAGGAATACCACCTAGAGCCAACACAAAAAGAATACCATTGCTATATAACATATGAGAAATAAGGCTTATTTGGTGCTACTATAATTTAAAATACATTAATTAAAAACAATTATAGCCAGTGACTAACTAATTTAGTTATGCTATGCATTAATAGTGTCTCAGTATCTAAAATAAACGCTATTTGAACATTCAGTTTTTTTTTCTACTGTAGTCTGATGCAACAGACCGTGAAAAATATGGATTTAAATAAAGGATAGCCGAGCTAGGCAATGGTGTTTCAGCAAAACACTCATTAAGCTAGAAAACAGTAAATCTCTTCCTTGACATATGATTCTTCATCTCAGGAGCTGTATTGATTATAATAAGTGGAGTGTTCGAGCTTCTCCGCATTCCCTATGGCTTGCCAAATATATATGATGACAGTAATATGAGCAGGTTGCCGTTTTATTGATAATGTGGTGTTTGAAAGGAAAGCCAAAAAAAAAAAAAAAAAAAAAAAAAAAAAAAAAAAAAAAAAAAAAAAACGAAGGGACTTAAATTTGTCGTTTGCAGTTTTGGACCCTGAACTTCAAACGATATGCTAGCGAAAATTAATCAATAGACCCACTAGGGCCGGGCATAGGGGCACACAATGTAAGGGGGGGGGGGTACAAAATTATCTCTGAGAAATTTTTTTTTTAAACAAAAACCTGGACTAATGTGATTTACCGTCAAAGTGCTGGTTGCACTCCGCCACCGCGCTGCCTATTCACAGAAAAGGGATTTTAAAACAACACAGGAATTCCGTAGCCACTTATAAACTGTCTGATGAAGCCCAAAAATGGCAGTTGAGAGTTCGGTATCACCTTTCTTTTTTATTACTTTTGGCTCGTCAGTTGCGTTCTGTTTAGAGCTTCCACTATCCCTCAATTTTCAGGGATTTCCCCAAAAATCTCGCAGAAACGGAACAGGCAAAAACACTTGGGCCTAGAAGTGTCAAAGCTTTAAATCCGGTCCTGTATGCTAGCACAAAGTTTTGAGGAGGTAGGTGTGATCTGGTATAGGCTCCAGGTTATTTTAGGAGTGTTACCATCAGTCTTACTGAAGATGAGCAAAAGGCACCATCGACCGTTCCTCCATCTATGAATGCAATGTCTGTTTTGGAGTCCAGAAGTTTTACTAGGCTAACCATTGAGAAAAGGGCCTTTTACCGGTTAACATCTAGACCCACGCGTAAATATAGCTGGCTCTGACCCCCTTAAGGGCTGGGCACACGTAGCTGATTTCGGGAACCGATTTCAGCATCAGTGGACAAACGATAGCGGTAAGAAAAATTTATTGCGCGAGACTTTCAAAACAAAAAATCATGGACAGAAATCGGCAACTGGAGTTTATTAATAGTTGAATGAGCGATCTCAGCCTAGTTCTCCGTTTAGTTCTCAGCTCAGTAGCGGGGTCTTTCACCACATACATCTCTGGCTGACTATTTATTTGTATCCGTATTTTTTTTTTTTTTTGTAATGGTCATGATGAAAATCGGCGCTGATTTTGTAAATCGGCACCGAAAACTAGAAAATTTTTCAAGCTAAATCGACGCCGATTTTTTAAAAAAACGGTGCTGATTTGGAAATCAGTTCCCGAAATCAAGCTACGTGTGCCCAGCCCTTTAAAGAGGAAACACATAATGAGCACTTAAAAATGGCGTTGATCGGTATTCCCAATCCATTTGGAGCCGTCTCCCTGAGGGAGGTACCATTCCACCAAACCAAATCTTGGTAACTTTAAACGAAGGCTTAACATATGCATAAAACCTAGTGCGTAAAATGGATAAGAAATTAGTGGCATCTATGATATAGATGGCATCACAAATTTATACATATATATATATATATATATATATATATATATATATATATATATATATATATATATATATATATATATATATAAAGGAATAAATCTTATCATATGATAAATCTCGAGATTCTTTTAAGGGTGTTGATATCTTTTTGATAGGTCTGCGTCGGTTGAGATATTAAAAAAATATTTTGGGTTATTTTATTTACCAAATTATATGTTTACATTATCCAGAATAACGATCCATTGTTGGAGCTTTGCAAACTTTTTAAAGAAGAAATTAACTTGTACTTAGCACTGTATATAAATAACATAACAGTAAGTTCAAGGCTTAGTGATTTTTGGCACTACATCCTCGGTCCGTACAATCAGCTCCTCCCATTTACTCTGTCATTAGCGGGTCAGTGTATATTTGTCAGTCACTGAATAATGATGCAAATTTGTATTATTTGTAATTGCGAAAGCAGAAAGAAACTTGGTGAGCCGGCGAAGTGGTTTGCTATTGTCCCATCTCACAGATTGGCTCACAGACTTAACTGATTGACTTATGTAGGATTTCTGAAAAGGGAGCGGGGGTTTGATTAAATTTGTGACAATAAAGAAATTTCTAGTGTTAACTTCTAATCAATATTGCAACAGGGAAATAGCCAGAATTTCATAGTGGAGAGGGATCCACCAAGTGGCAGGACTACTTGAAATTTGCCCCAAAATTTTTTTACAATTTTACCTTTTTTGAACAAAGGGGCAAAATTTTTAAAAGCTTGTATTTGATTATCTCTTTAATGAGCTCCTCAGTACTACAGACAATAAAAATCCAACAAAGATCATTAAACATATGTGAAAAAAGGAAGTGACTATATTTAATTTAGCTGCAAGTCTGCATTCGTGCCCATCACGTAATTTCCCTTTGAGAAAAAATTGATAAAACTTTGGAACTGAAATATCAATGTGAAGCCCCAAATTTCATAATCAAATGTCATCGCTTTATGGCATTGTTCAAATAAAACTTATTTTTAACTTGATTATCGTTGTAAATTCATTCTTTGTCTTTCTTTCCATTCTTAAACCAATGTTATACTTACCTTTTGCATTATTACAGCCCACTATATATACATTCACATAAATTTATATGCAGTGTTACCGCCATACCAATTATTCTCCTTTCCTTTTTTATTCTTTAATAATAATTTCTGGTCGTTTTGAGTTTGAGATATTGTAGGCTTCTATTTCTACTGATCTTAAGTTTAATATGGCCTTTACTTTTCTTAAAAAAAACTTTCTTTTTCGTAAAGTTTTCGTCGTATATATATATATATATATATATATATATATATATATATATATATATATATATATATATATATATATATATATATATACCAGCTCCGCGTAAAAACAGCTCCTCTCATTTGATCTGCCATCAGCGGTCCAATTTCCCTGGAACACGTATTTACGCAGAAACTTTCTGAAAATATATTTGAAACCAACTCGAGACTTCGAAACCTACTTTTAATTCCTAAAAACATCTAATAATAAAATTGCACTACTAATTACCGATTTTTAAATATGTATTGGAATAAATTAATTTAAAATTAGATTCTTAAAAATTTTGTGTTACAGAAGTGAAGCCAAGTTTCGCGTTCAAGAGAAATCTGACTTGTCTACCCGTGAAAAAATCGAATGTCGCTTATGTTTATAGTTGTTTAAATGTTCTCCGGAGCACTTGCATCTCGGTCCGGGTTTGTATAATGTTTGAAATGAGGAATGATCATACTGTCTATTATTTATATACAGTAGTACTTAGTTAGATAAGAATCCAAAACTATGAAAAATAATCAGACTAAATTCAAGCAATAATCTTTTGAAAAGCAAAGATACGGAACAATAATAACAGGTTTTAATATTCACAGGTCAAACACTAGTTAGTAACTCGTTAGTTAGTGAGCAAACACTTGCTAGTATATTTTCCTCAATGGAAAATTATAGCACGATCTTCTGCAGTAAAGCCAACCCGCAGGATGCATGTCTTGCCAGATAGCAAGTCCCCGGCTAGTTTCTTGCATGTGTTACTATACTATTGTAACTATCTTTTTTATGCTACTACTTCTTAAGTTCATTTTTGTTTGAGAGTCAAAAAAAGGAAGCAGTTCTTTGTGTTTCAGATGTTTTTACAGATCCAGAATCCATATTCAAAGTTTACTATTTCAGACACATATTCTTCAAAAACCTTCTTTCTCTTACATTATTGGTAGTTTTTTTCGCAACTTTTTTTTTGTTTAATAACTTGCTCACTTACTTCAGAATGTTAACTTTGGTGAAGACCTTCGTTATCCACTTTATGCACATAGAAAATACAAACCAACAGAACAGATCCGTCAATTTAAGAAGATGTACGGGAGGGGGGAGGGGCAAATTACATCTTGAAATCTGGGGGGAGGCAATTTTATTGTTTTTTCAATCTTTCCCAATGGAAATGCCAAAAAGTGCTTTCAAAAACCTGGGGCAGAGGAAGCAGCTCCTCCCCCTCCCGTTTGACGCGCCTACGACAAAATGGATGAAGAGAAGTATTTGCATTCATCAGCTCATAAATTTTCCAACGAAGCATGAATAAACAAATGAACGTACTGAACCAGCAATTCGGTCAAATTTTTATAGTCTTGTGAGGCAAAAAAAAAAAAAAAAAAAAAAAAAAAAAAAAAAAAAAAAAACAAGCCGACATAGCTTAAACATGAATACATTGCCAAAAAGAATGGAATATTAATAAACCAAATAAAATACAGACCACTTGAATACAATTAGAATAATAAACTTGATACGCTTAGGACAAAATAAAAAAAAGTGAATTTAGTTAAAATAAATTTGATTCACAAGGGTTAGACACGTATGCTAGAGGGAGGGGTTCGGTTATCAATGAAGGACGAACCAGCCAATAGCATTAAAGAACACCTCAGCCATAGATTCACTTGTAGACAGTAAAACATCTTTGCGTAAAATATGATATAAAAATAAACTACTTACGAGGGTAACCAGCTCTTGGCCACGATATTGCAGGTACATCGGGATTATATGGCTCTACAGCGACTGTTGGTGGTGGTGGAGCAACATGTGATACGTGTAATGGTGGAGGAATTTCAGGCAAAGGACCAGTAAAATTCAAGACTCTTGGGAGGTCTGTATCATCAACCACGACCGGATCAGTACCATGATCAAAAGGGCACAATTCACCAAGCATGCAAAAACCCTTTTCTAAAATAAGAAACAATGAAATAAATAAGTGAGTGGAGTACACAATTGAGGAGAAAAGAACTGACAGAAATTATGAAACAGAAATCTTTCTGTGATACACTTTCCTCTTTCTTACTTTATTTATTCACTGTCTGTGCAATAACATTAGACTTCTGGTTTAAAGTCCCCCCACTCCCCCGAAATGTCAAAAATTACATACACGTCGGCTATATAATGTGTAAGAGATCTATTCTATAGTTACCCTCCCCCCAAATCAAAATTCTCGGTGCAACCTCTTAAATTCATATTTTTGTACTCTGCTGATAAATCATGTGTACAAAGACATAATTAGCTATAGATGAAATCATACTTAAACATAAAACACTACACCAATTCTAATAAATCTTTCACTGATACTAAAATACATACAAGGACACAATTAGCATCTTACTTAAAACGTTGAGTGTCACATACACCCACCCCTCTCTTCTAATCACCATTTTAATTACTCACACAAGACAAATTACACGGCAGTACTAGTCGTATGTCAACTCATTTTGCTTCCGCTATATTATATCTGAATCAATAGTAATTTTTTTTTAGTTTATGTAGCACTTTAATGCCAAAAAAGACAAGGCAATAATAGGAAAATTGTACTTTTAGAAACGATCCCAAAGTATAATAAGAAAGTTCATTGCATAAGCCCCTTGTAACCCTTCTCAAATAGTTTTTTCCCTGCGGGATAAAATAAAAAAAAATAAAAAAAAGTCCCTTTTATACAAAAAAGTATTATTTTATTAATTTTTACTATCATCATTAACAATCTCTAGCGGATGAAGTGTTCAATAGCCGTCTTAGCGAAGTGGTTAGTCTGGTTAGCCAAGTAGCAATAGCCTTCTTAGCCAATTATTTTATTAATTTTTACTATCATCATTAACAATCTGTAGCGGATGAAGTGTTCAATAGCCGTCTTAGCCAAAGTGGTTAGTTTGGTTAGCCAAGTAGCAATGGCCGTCTTAGCCAATTATTTTATTAATTTTTACTATCATCATTAACAATCTGTAGCGGATGAAGTGACCCTTTGTTGAGACCCTTTGTTCGTGAGGACAGGGGTTCGAGTCCTGGTGTCGCTGGTTATTTGGTTCGAACAGGAGTCAGTAGCGGGACTCTGTAAGATCAGTCAAGAGTCGACTCAGCTGGCACCTGGAGAAATCTGGGGAAGGTAAACAGGAAGGGACTGCGATAGCACGAGGTGACTAGCCACCAACCCCCATTGAACTTCCTGGCTGAAGGGCCATGAAACAGAGATCACACCGCCAGTAGGGATTGCAATATCCAATGCCGTATTCTTTAACTTACCTTTTACCCATTTTTGTTACAAATTCGATCATACACCAAAGAAAAAAAAGACAGACAGAAAAAACAAACGCCTTTGTAACAATATTGAGAACAAAACATTTATTTTAATTACTGTTGCACGGAGAGAAAAAATACTGGTATATAATCTCAATGGGAAGCCTTACCATCAAAATCTCGACACCTTTGCTTTCCAGGAGGCAAAGGGGGAGGCGGTATGGTCACATCTAAAGGTAGTGGAATTGCTGCTCCAGTTACAGATCTCTCGTCACGCCTGCGGTCAGGAGACCTTGTTCGCGCCCTGACACGGAGAGGAGACCTACTCCTTCTAGCAGGGGACCTTCGTGAAGCTGATCTCGATCGACGATAAACAGGTGTTCTCCTCCTACAAAGGGAGGAAACAAAAATTTCAGAAATGACTAGACAATGTAATAAACAGTTCGGATACATTATTTCTATGATTGCTCAGAATATATGCTCTGTGTAATAAAGTGTGCTCCCTGAAAGGTAATATGAGCCTTTAGAGGTAAAAGTGCACAAAAAGTGGCTTTAAGCAAAAAAATGTTACAACGGTATAATGTATTATCTTCTATTTTGGAGGGTGTAGGAGTTTCAGAGTCTAATTTATATTAGCAATAAACAATTATTTATTTTCCAATAATAAATTGATAATAATAAAATTTAATAAAAATTTAAATAATAATTTCAATTGAATAACTCTTTTTTAGAATGTCTTGATATATTAAAAACGCAATTAAAGCTTGAAAAACTCAAGTAAATTTTGGAAATCAAGGACTTACTTCCGGTAGGCAATACTGTTTTGCCTTTTAAGTATCCTTTTATATTATTTTTTTTCCAAACAAGCTAGGATTTAAAAATTAGGCGTAAAACCAGTAGCTTAGTTCGTGGGACAGTTAGAGTGTCATGAAGTTTGCAACAGCTGTGGACCAAGTGACGCCTACTAAATCGTAGAGATGGCACTTCAAACAGGCCTATCAAATCGCCTTCACCCTCGAGGAGTGGCTACCTTTAAGGTAAAAAAAAAAAAAAATACGAAAGAGCCGACACGTCTTAGCTCTGCTTAATTGGCCTCATACCAGGATTGCCCATCTCTAGTGATTTTTTCTTGCCTAGTGACTTTATTTCGGCTAGTGATTTTTGCTAGCTACAGTTACAGTGTCATGAAGTTTGCAACAGCTGTGGATCAAACGACGCTTAATAATTTGTAGAGATGGCAGTTCAAACAGGCCTTTCGAAAAGTCGTCACCCTCGAGGAATGGCTACCCTTAAGGTAAAAATACAAAAGAGCCGACACATCTTTGCTCTGCTTAGTTGGCCTCATACCAGGGTTGCCACCTCTAGTGATTTTTTTCTTACCTAGTGACTTTATTTTGGCTAGTGATTTTTTGCTTTTATTAGTAATTTGTTTTAGAATTGCAAGTTTATGGTAAAAATCAATGGTAATGGCACAAGAAGTCTTAATTCAGAATAAAATTAGAGCGATTCTAATTTTAAGCAGACAGTCTGAGGAGCATTATTGATTAAACAAAACTAATTGATGAAAATAACCAGAAAACTAGTCATTTGAAAAACAGTGATTAGTGATTTAAAACACAGACAGAAACTAGATGAAAAACAATTTTTTTCACCTGAAAGTAAGGAGCGACATTAAAACCTAAAACGAACAGACATTATTCTGTACATGTCCCTTCCTCAGCCCTCAATCTTCACGCTAAAGTTTGACTTTCTGTCCTGATTCATTAGGAAAGGCTACTCAAACACAAGGGCCATTGATTTTGAAGGCAAAGTATCTTTAAAGAATTTAAAGACATTAATTTATATTTATTCATAAATGTATATTAATGTGAAATTTATATTGAATATTATATTTATTTCGAATCCATAGATTCATTAAAAACTTAATTTTTTTAAGCATATTTATCTGGGAAAAGATGAATTTATAAAATTCGAGCAAATCTTACAAAAATAAGAATTAAATTTTTTTTTTACACTTTTTCATTAATTGTTGCAACAATTTTTCCTTGTCATGGAACTTTAAGCAATTCCATATTTTAGGGTTTTGAATGATAATTAGCGTAAGAACAACTTAAAACAAAACTATCCCTTTCGTCTTTTTATAAAACAGATCTGTCCCGGTTCTGATCTTTTTAAGGCGATACGGAAGCTTTATAGCATTGAACAAGCCACAGCGTTGACTGACCATCACAAAGACAAAGGGCCGAAAGTGAACATGGGACAAGCCATCATCGAAAGCTCTCGAAAATTTGAGGTTTGACCGTGAAATTTTACGTCCCTTTTGTCGGTGAGCTTGTCAATCAAAGCAGGTGACACTCCAGGGAACTCCCAAAGCAGTCAGATTGCTCAAATGGGCGGCTTTTTAGCATTCTCCTAGCATGTATGCTAAAACATTTTTAGAGACTGCACTTTCCTGAAATTCAAAATTGATAATTTGCTCGATTTAATCGAAAATATAAAATCTACACTTTTTTATGCTTTAAGTTTTATTAGAAATCAATATCCCAATCTCCGGCACAAACGGGAGAAGTTAAATGGTTTTTCTAAAGTTTCTGGGAAAGCAGGTGAAGGCTTTTAGTGTTCTATTATTTATTCGGATCTCTCATCGAAGCTCTACAACTTATGGCAAGACGGACCAATCAGTTCTAAGTAGTTTTTACAAATTAAAAAAGTTTATAATGGTCGAGATAGGGTAATCTTCTAAGACAGCGCACCCTCTTAAACCATTACATACTAAACCTATCTTATCAACGTTGTTTATCAAGTTGGAGTCTTCTGAGGACCCCTGATTTTTTCCGTTATTTCTCAACTATTTGTTCTGCAAGGTTGTTTACGTGTTTTGGGTATCTAGAGATACATTATATTTATGCATAAAATAATTTGTACTCAGATTCTGTAAAGAAAAATTAAAAAAAAAAAAAAAAAATTTGGAAACGTAGTATAACAAGCGGAGTCCTGCCGGGACCTCATGCTGGTTATTATTCTTTTTACAGTTTTAACGTTTTACGTATTCTTTTTATGTATTTTATGCATAACTAGGAAATTTTGATCGTTACCTCAACCAGAAGGAATAGAAAAATCAAGGTTAAACTGGATGCCATACTTACAGCAGAATCACCCTCTGGGGTCCCCCGAGGATCCCCCTCGGTATGTTAAGGGTTAAGTAATGCAACACTAGTAGATGTGAGCGAATCTCGGATATGTCTATATATCCGAAATATCCATATAGAGAATATATTGTTATGCAAAATTTTCAAAATTTTATTTATGCAAATTTATGCAAAATTTTCCTCAGCATAGCCAATGACTTGCTCAGTAGCTTCTGAGTTTCCTTTTAGTCTCAAGGGCTCTATTGAGTCAAAGATAATTGACGAAAATAAAAATCCTGCGAAACTATGTTTTAACTATGCGAAAAAGGCGTTGAAAGAAATATGAGATATTATGGATTAAATGTTTTATTTATGTCTTTCTCTCATTTTTGTTTCTCTAGTGTTATTTTCCTGGCCATAGAACCTTACGGGGGAGAATATGTTGAAGTGTTTTTTTGTTGTGAATTTATCGATTGAATAAGTTGATTGATTGATAGTCATTACTCTCCAGGTCTTTTGATGCAGTTTTGTATAAAAATAATTGAGATTGTTTCTCAAAACCTATTTTCATTTTTTTCTGTTTCACTGTGCGATTATCTTTTGATTTTAGCTCCACAAACTCTTGATCTTGGTATCATGTACCAACATAGCTACGCACGCTCTTCCTCCATCCCAACCTCTTCAAAGTCTCCCTCGCTCTTTACACCCCCCCCCCCCAGAAAGTTCCCATTTACCTTGAATCTTTTCTAACAACATCCTCCCAATCAACTGAGGACAACCCTTCTTTCGTTTAGCCCTAGGCGGTCGGCCGAAAAGGACAATCTTTCGCAATTTTTCATCCTTCATCCACAGAACGCGCCCTAGTCATCTTAACCTTTCTCTCATTATAGCCCCAGAAAGCGGGGTTAAACCAAAATTTTCATACAGCCTACTGTTAAGTGGCGTTCACATGCGTGTCTAGCTAGAATCCCATGTCTAGACATGTGTCTGGCCAGACATCAATGTCTAGACAACTATCGTTCACAAGTTGGTGCTTGGCTAGACAAATTACAGGTAAGCATCCAGTTCTAGACTCTAGAACTCAAAGTCTAGGATTTTCGATTACAGGCAATCAGAATATTTCAAGTTCCACTATTTTCATAATCTCTGTTTATATTTTTAAACTGAAATTTAATTTTTGTTTTCTCATTAATTTTTTTTTCATTTTAGGTAAATATGCAACATCAGACATAATAGTGAAGCACACCAAGGCAATTTTTGGCTTGTCTCATCCATTATCTTGTGACAGTAAAAATAGGGATTACAATTTTGAAAGTTTTGCCTTCATAAGCTCTCTTGATTGCCTAGAAATGACAACTTTAATCTATTTGAAACTAAATTTGTAGTTTTAGCTAAGCTTTGAATTTTTCTTGTGAACGGTAATTTCCTAGACATTGATTTCTGGCCAGACACGTGTCTAGACATGAGATTCTAGCTAGAAACACATGTGAACACAACTTTAGAGAAAACTCAAATGTACAACCTCACTCAATTTATATTTAGAACAAATACATACATTATATTAAATTCCTAACACAACCTTTAAGAAAAAAAACTTTAAATACCTATATACAGTTCGCCTAGGAGATCTTCGGCTCCTTGATGGTCTCCCAATTTTAGCTCGATCATTGCTTATACTTCTTGACCTCCTAAATTTATCCCGCGGAGAACGGGAACGACTTGAACTACGAGACGATCCCCTGGACCTGGTCCGTTTCCTTCCACGCCGACCATCCTCTCGATCCTGAAAAAAAAAAATAAAATGCTTGAAGCAGAGAAAATAAATGCTCCAATAAATTGGATAAGAATCCATAGCTCTTTTTATTTTGAATGAAAAGTCATAAGAAAATTGAAAGTTGGTAATCTGAATGAGCAAATTTGAAAAACGGAACCTCTTAAATGCATTGTTGTTTAGATGATGTAACTATTATTCAGACAGTTAAATATTATTTAAACAACGCATTTGTATCATGGTTGCAGCGTTAGCTGCAACCATGGTAGATATAACCTATTTTTATTAAGAAGGTAGAGAAGTACCTTTTGTACTAAGCATTGGGTACTAGGCCTATTTCCATTTCTGATGTTGAATATACAGAAAATTAACCGAACTGAAACATTTTGTTGGTGTGACATCATCAGCAAAATTTTGTACGCGTTGGTTGATATAGCCTATTATTATGAAGAGTTTATAGAAGTACTTTTTGTACTAAGTATTATGCCTATTTCCATTCTGATATCGAATGAAAAAAATATTTAGAGAACAGAGACACTTCATTGGTACACAAGCACCCAAGATTAAGACAATATTTATTAATTAAAAAAAAAAAACTCAAAATACCATAGGTCAAATACCCCCCCCCCCTCCTGTAAGGCGCTATGACCGGAAATACAAGGAGAAAAAAAGTAGATAAAAACGAAGAGGATTAAAATAAAACAAACACACACACACACATAAAAAGCAGCAGTCGGGGGGTTGAAGTCTGATCTGACTGATGTACTGAATAGAATCTGGATATTATCAAAATTACGAAGATAATGCGTAGAATGATCCGAGACAAGAAACGGTCCAGTTTTAAAGGTCGTAGGAACATGACCACGCAATTGAAGAAAAACGAAAGTCACACACGAAAAAATATAAAGTGAATTCAAATCAAGCAACGGCTTATTAATAGGACTATTTGTTTAAAAGTGCATAAAAACACATCAAAAGTTTCGAGGTGGTGGGCTCAAAACCCATACCCCCTTTCCCCTGGATACAGCGTTACCCTTTACCCCTCCCTTCAAGTTGGAATCCAAGGTTCAAACTCCCACAAATCGTCTGCTTCAACTTGAAGAGGATCCTGAAACATTGTAGATGCGTTATTTTGATAATGTTGAATCACACAATGTCATTTGGTTTACCTTGATATTCAAGACACGAATGAGAATTTCTTCCAGACATTATTTCTGTATCTTTTTACTGTTATTTAATGTTTCTACAAATTTTTTTTTCACGTTTTCCTTAATAAACGATATTTTTATTGAAAAGATATATGTTTCTTAGTTCTTGTTTTAGAATTTTGCTCTTCTGTTTTTAGTTTTTATTCACAAGCATGCCTACCATTATTTCCCCTCGGAAAATTCCCACTTCTCGTGGAAAATTCCAACCACATACAAAATTGAGCAGCCACTGACAAAGTATGACAAATAAAAGTAACGAAGAAAATGAAATTGGAACATTGTGCCAATTCATATTATAAACAGAAGAAGTGGGGTAGAATATCTTACAGTATTTATTTTGGCATTTTTAATTTATCTTTAAAATAACCCCTCTTTGGCGAGTAACTGGGGTTTTATCTTCATCAGAATTTAGAAAATTTATGACTTGAAAATTATTGGTAAATACTACATACAGATTATTTTGTGTGCAAACTTTTTTTAAGATTTGTAGTGATTTTTGGGATGTAGGGGAGGTAAATTGTGTTTGATTGCTTGTCGGAAATCTCACATGGTAAACTATCATTAATTTTACGGGAGTGTCTTTTGAGTCCACGGTTATTTACACTATTAATAAATAAAATAGGATACCCATTTCCAAAAAGTGTGTCCCTGATAAAGTATAGTTCTGCATGTTATGGGAATCAGAACAAATGTTTAGGGCAGGATCGACGGGAGATAATACGACAGCTCTTTTAACTTTTGGGGGGTGGTTTGATTTCAAATGCAAATATCTATAATTTTGTGTCGGTTTTCTATAAATAGTAAAATTGAGTTTATCTAAGCTACGAATAATTAACACATCTAGGAATGGGATTTTATTTGCAATTTTGATTTCTAAAGTAAACTGTAAATTTCTATCGTATGTATTAAGGTGATCTAAAAAAACCCTAAGTTCATTTTCCCCATAATTCCAGATTCCATGTAACGTCCCCAAAAGATCTGTTTCAAGAAATACGAATCTAACGCCCAATTTTCAATATGTTCCACGTACATATTCGCTAGTAATATTAGCGGAGAGGGGCGCGCCCATCGCTAAACCATTAATTTGCTGATAAAAAGAATTGCGGAATTGGAAATACATTGAGTACTTGTTACAGAGTTTAACCAAGGTCATTAAGACTTCGACGTCTATTCCTGCTGCTGATGCTTCTATTAAATGATAATTTTCTTTCATTTTATTTTCTAATAATTGTTCAGATACTGCTACATCAATATTTGTATACATTGAAACAATGTCAAAGCTACTTATAATTGTGTTTTCTGAGATATTTACTTTTTTGAGTTTTTCAACAAAATCTACCGAATTATATATATATGATTTTGAGAGTAAAGCAAAGGTTTGAAGGCTGTACATAACCAATTCCCAATATTGGATGTGGGGGATTGGATGTCTGGATTTATGGAGAAAATGAGCTTAGATTTTTTTTAAACACCTTAATACATATGATAGAAATTTACAGTTTACTTTGGAAATCGAAATCGCAAATAAAATCCAATTCCTAGATGTGTTAATTATTCGTAGCTTCGATAAACTCAATTCTACTATTTATAGAAAACCTGAACAAAATAATAGATATTTGCATTTTAAATCAAACCAACCCCCACAAGTCAAAAGAGTTGTCGTATTGTCTCTCGTCGATCGTGCCCTAAACATTTGTTCTGATTCCCACATCACAGCAGAACTGAACTTTATCAGGGACATACTTTTTGGAAATTGGTGTCTTATTTTGTCTATTAATAGTGTAAATAACCGTAGACTCAAAAGACACTCCCGTAAAATTAATGGTATTTTACCATGTGAGATTCCCAACAAGCCCTCAAACACAATTTACCTCCCTTACATCCCAAATATCACCGCAAATCTTAAAAAAAGTTTGCACACAAAATAATCTGTATGTAGTATTTACCAATAATTTCAAAATCATAAATTTCCTAAATTCTGGTAAAGATTAAACCCCAGTTACTCGATAAAGAGGGGTCTATCACTAAGTAAAGAACGATGTTGGGTACAATATATCATTTATTATATTTTTTTTTCCTCCATACCAGGGCACTTCGTATCGAAAGAGTTGTCGTAGAAACTTCGAAAAGGGCTCATTCGGTTGGAAATTGGAGTGGCTAGTACCCTTTTTAATAGTCGAAAGTGATTGGAGGACCACTAGCCCCCCACGCCCATCATTCCCCCAAACACACCCAATCAAAATTTTAAGACGGCCATTTTGTTCAGCGTAGTTGATTTCCAGATAGAAAATATGTTTTTGAGGAGGACAATCCCCCACAACCCTCGGGGCACGGGTTTTAAGTTATGCCCTGAGGACATATAAGAACGATGTTGGCACAATGTATCATTTACTATTTTTTTCCTTTAGAGTAGGGCACTTCGTATCGAAGAATTTGTCGTAAAAACCTCGAAAAGGGCTCATTCAATTGGAAATTGTAGTGGCTTGTGCCCTTTTTAATAGTCGAAAGTGATGGTAAGGCAACTAACACCCCTTCCACGCCCACCATTTCCTGAAACGCATCCAATCAAATTTTTTAAAAACCCAGTTTTTTTAGCGTAGGTGAATTTCATGAAGAAAATATGTTTTTAAGGAGGACACTTCTTCAGAGCCTTGAGGGAAAGAGTTGTAAGTTATGTCCTGAGAACATGATAAGGTTTTCACGGAAGGCCTTGCCCTAGAAACTTTAAGGAGGGCTCGTTTCATTGGAAATTCAAAGGGCTGTTGCCTTTTGAATAGTCGAAAGTGATTGGAGGGAAATTAACCCCCCTCTCACGCCCACCTTGTCCCCAAACACATCCAATCAAAATTTTTAGATAGCCATTTTATTCAACGTAGTTGTGAGTTCTTCAAATTAGGTTATTGAGGGTTAAAACCCCCCTCACAACCCTCAGGAAAAGGATTGTGGGTTATGCCTCTGGGACATATATGGATTTTGTAGAAAGCGTTATCGTAGAAACGTAAAGAACGACTCATTCGACTAAAAATTGAAATGGCTTGTGCCTTTATTGGTAGTCGAAAGCAATCGGAAGGCAACTAACACCCCTTACACGCCCAGCATTTCCCCAAACACATCCAATCAAAATTTTGAGATAGCCATTTTGATCCACGCAGTTTAAAGTTCAGGAAATTATACCTTTGAGCACGACACTCTCCCCACAGTCCCCAGGGCAAGGATTATAAGTTATGCCCTGGGGCATATAAGTTTCTATTGAAATCTTTGTCGTAGAAACTTGAAAAAGGGCTCATTCGATTGAAAATTCAAAGGTCTAGTGCCATATTTGATAGTCTCCATACCAGGGCAATTCGTATCGAAAGAGTTGTCGTAAACACTTGAAAAAGGGCTCATTCAATTGGAAATTCAAAGGGCTAGTGCCCTTTTTTGTAATTGAAAGTGATTTGAGGACAATTAACCCCCCCCCCCCCCTCTCACCCACCTTTTCCCCAAACATATCGAATCAAGACTTTTAGATAGCCGTTTTGTTCAACGTTGTTGATTTCTAGATAGAAATTATGTTTTTGAGGAGGACACTCCCCCACAGCCATCAGGACAGGGGTTGTGAATTATGCCCAGGGGGCTTAATGGGTTTTAATATAACATATTGTCGTAGTAACGTCAAAAAGGGTTCTTTCGATTCGCAGATTTAGATGCATGTATTCTTTTTAATAGTCAAAAGTAATTGGAAGGTGATTTACACTCTTTCCACGCCAACCATTTCCCAAAACATTGCAAGTCAAAGTGTTTACATAGCTATTTTGCCCCACGCACTTTAAAGCTCAGGAAATTATACCTTTGAGCAGGACACTCCCCCCAGAGTCTTCAGGGCAACGGTTATAAATTATGCCTTGGCGGTATATAAGGTTTTTATTGAAATCTTCGTCTAAGAAACTTGAAAAAGGGCTCATTCGATTGGAAATTCTAAAGGCTAGCGCCCTTTTTAATAATCGAAAGTTATTTGAGGACAATTAACTTCCCCCCCCCCTCTCACCCACCTTTTCCCCAAACATATCGAATCAAGACTTTTAGATAGCCGTTTTGTCCAGCGTTGTTGATTTCCAGATAGAAATTATGTTTTTGAGGAGGACACTCACCCACAGCCATCAGGGCAAGGGTTATAAGTTATGCCCTGGGGGCATTTAAGGTTTTTATAAAAAGCGTTGTCGTGGAATCTTCAAAAAGGGCTGATTCAATTCGAAATTAAAATGCCTAGTGCCCTTTCTAATAGTCGAAAGTGATTAGAAGGCAACTAACACCCCATCCACGCCCACCATTTCCCCAAACATATCCAATCAAAATTTTGAGATAGCCATTTTGTTCCACGCAGTTTAAAGTTCAGGAAATTATACCTTTGAGCAGGACGCTCCCCCACAGTCTTCAGGGCAACAGTTATAAGTTATACCCTGGGGGCATATAAGGTTTTTATTGAAATCTTTGTCTAAGAAACTTGAAAAAGGGCTCATTCGATTGGAAATTCAAAGGGCTAGTGCCCTTTTTAGCAGTCGAAATTGATTTTGAGGGCAACTCACCCCCTTCTCACTCCCACCTTTTCCCCAAACACATCCAATCAAAATTTTTAGATAGCAATTTTATTCAACGTAGTTGAATGTTTTGGAACTTAGGTCTTTAAGGATGACACCCCATCCCCCAGCAACCCTCAGGGCAAGGATTGTAATTTATACCCTGGAAGGATGTAAGGTTTGTATTTAGAGCCATGTTGTAAAAACATTAAAAAGGGTTCACTCAATTGAAAATTGAAAGAGCTAGTGCCCTTTTAATAGTTGAAAGGGAATGAAGGGCAACTAACCCCCCTCTCACGCATACCATTTCCCCAAACACATCCAATATAAATTTTGAGATATCCATTTTATTCGACGTAGTCGAAAGTTCTGGAAATAAGGTATTTTAGTATAATAACCCCCTCAGAGCCCTCTGTGCAACGATTGTAAGTTATGCCCTGGGGGCATATAAGGTTTCTATAGAAAGTTGTGGCAAAAATTTAAAAAAGGGCTCATTTGTTTGGAAATTATAATGGCCCTTTTTAATAGTCGAAAGTGAGTGGAGAGTAATTGACCCCCCCCCCCTCTCACGCCCACCATTTCCCCAAACACATTCAATCAAAGTTTAGAGATAGCTATTTTGTTCAACGTAGTTGAAAGTTTTGGAAATTATGTATTTAAGGATGACAAACCCCCCCAGAGTCCCCAGGACAAAGGTTGTAAGTTAAGATTAAATCAAAATGCACTGTCTTAATACTAATTCCCAATAAAGCATCTCAGCAGTATCCCAAGAACGACTGAGGGTATTATATTCAAACTTTCGGGGCTACATCTGCTCTTAAAATTTAACAAATCAAAATAGCGTAAGTGTATGCAAGCTATCAAAGAAAGTAAGCAGATTTTTTTTTGCGAATGGTATTAAGTTTACTATTTCAGGTCAACTAGAGGAGGTACGAAACTAGTTTAAACACTACTATTTATGTACAAATTCTTAAAAAGGGTGCATGTTGTTAAAAATCGCTGAAAAATTTTTCTCTAGTATACAAATAGCCGGCCAAACTATAAAGTCTTAAAAAAAAAGAAAAGATTTAAACTATTAATTTCTTTTTCCCTGAAAAGAATATTTGAGTCTAAAACGAACAGAAATTAATTTAAAAAAAACTTTTTGAACAAAATCAGGATGTCGATGAAAATCAAAGAGTTTCACTAAACGAAATATGAGCAAAAATAAAATCAAATAATCTACCAAGCGTGAAACTACCTCACATCAGTACCGACAAATAAATGAAACCCAAAATGGACAAAAGTTACAATAAATAACCGAGTCAAACTCAAAACGAGCAGAAATTAATATCTGTAGGGTCAAAACCCCTATACCTTCCCAAGGCCAGAACATAATTTGCATTTTACTGAAAAAATACAAATGGACTGTGCATTGTCAGTTTAATATACATATACTGATATTTGTTAATTAAAATGTTAATATTATTTGATTTATTAAAGTTATAAAAGTAAAAACATTTATACTTTTTTCAGTGAAGTGCAAATTATGTTCTGGCCTTGGGAAGGCATAGGGGTTTTGAGCCCTAATCATGGGCGTAGGCAGCATATTGTCTAGGGGGGGGGGGCATTCGATAGTGTGATGGAGGGGGGGATGAAGTTATGTCGGCATGGGCGTACGTAGCTTCTTGCCTAGGGGAGGGGGCAGCCACTTCTGTGATGAAGGCAGGGGGGGCTGAAGTTATACTGACAGTTCACAAAACCTTACATTGCCAGGAAGTTCTATCATACTTATGAAATCCTTATTAATAAGTAATCACCAAAAATTATAAATCATCAATATGCTTCAGCATTAATCTTCTTGGATTACAGCTAAATCTTTCCAAGACATTATGGATGATTGCTTCTTGTTTGAATTGAATAAATTTGTTTGAATAAATTTCTGTTTATTCCCAGTTTTTTCAACCGTCTACATTTTATCAACTGCTTTTCCAACCATCTGCTTTTTCAGCCATATATAATGTATATTTAAAGGTCTAGGGGGGCCGCGGCCCCCCTGCCTCCCCCTCCCTACGCCCATGACCCTAATCATGTTAATTTCTGCTCGTTTTGAGTTTGACTCGGTTGCCCATATTAGCAATGACCTAGGCATAAAACAGGTAGTCCGAGAAGCAATTGAAATCAGACTTAAGATTAATAATAATATTTCCATAAATAAGGACTAAATGCACTAAATGCTCTATACACAAATTTAATCAAAAATGATCTTACAAAATATTTAAAGAAAAACAATAGACATTAACACAGAACCGATCACAAAAATACCTTTGAGGCTAGCTGCCAAAAAGCCTGGCTCAAACAGTTCGTGGTAACGAACTGTAAGCAAGGAGCAACCCGACTCAATAGTAACCAAAACTCTAAAAAAAGGAATTTTGATACCAATAGATACATCAAAAGAATCAGATTTTTAGGCTGACTTCAAATATATAAGTTTCATCAAGTTTAGTTAAGTTTAGTTAAGCTTAAGTTAGTCAAAAGTTAAGCGCCTGAGAAAATTTCCCTTATTTTTGAAAAAAAAGAAACACCCCCCTAAAAGTCATAGAACCTTAATGAAAATCACACCATCAGATTCAGCGTATCAGAGAACCCTACTGTAGATGTTTTAAGCTCCTATCTGCAAAAATGTGGAATTTTGTGTTTTATTTTTTGCCAGAAGAAAGATCACGGATGCGTGTTTAATTGTGTTTTTTTTTTCCAGGGGTGATCGTATCCACCCAGTAGTCCTGGAATATCGCGGAAGGGCTAATTCGAAGGGAAATTAAAAGTTCCAGTGCCCTTTTTAAGCGGCAAAAAATGGAGGGCAACTAGGCCCCCTCCCACGCTCATTGTTTCCCAAAGTCACCCGATCAAAATTTTGAGATAGCCATTTTGTTCAGCATGGTCGAAAAAATACAATAACTGTTTCTTTGAGGATGACTTAACCCCCCACAGTCCCCGGGGGAAGGACTGTAGGTTATGAACTTTGCCCAATGTTTGCATATAAGCATTGGTTATTGGGAAGAACACAGACGTTTTCAGGGGGGATTTTTTCTGGTAATGTGGAGAGGGAGGTGTGGATTGGGGGTTACGTGAGAGGATCTTTCCATGGAGGAATTTTTCTTGGGGGAGGGACATTGCTATGAAGGAGGTGCCGGATTCCCCAGCATTATTTTTAAAAAAAAACGATCAGAAATTAAATAATAAAAAAAACAACAGGTTTTCAACTGAAAACTTTTCAACATCAAAACTTAAAACGAACAGAAACTATTACGCATATGATTGGGTTCACCCCCTAGTCAATACCTCGCTCTTTACCCTAAAGTTTTTTAGTACTTTCATAAGAGCTATTTATTCTAATTAACGGCCTTTGTGTTTAAGGGGCCATTCTTAAAGAATTGGAAAACAAAATCGAACTCTAGCGTAAAGAGCGAGATATTGACTAGGGGGACCCCCCTAATACACGTAATAAAAATATACGAATATAGAAGTTCGATACGTAAGTTAATTCGTAAGTTACGCACATATATTACTAACAAAAACGTTCGTAAATAAAATTAAACAACTTTCGAGAAAGCCATTTAACCAAGAAACAGTAAAATTAATATGCAAATTTCGCTTTAATTATTCATGCACGGTGAGCCAAAATCAAAACCTGCATTAATTTAAAAACGTTCAGAAATGAAAGGGGCTGTCCCCTCCTCAGCGCCTCGCTATTTACGCTATAGTCTGACTCTGTCTCACAACTTTATTCTTTAAAACAATAATAAAGTTTAGCGTAATGAGGGAGGCGTTGAGGAGGTGACAGTCCATTTCATATACGGAATAATTTCTGTTCGTTTTAAGTTTTAATGTCACTCCTTACTTTCAGTTAAAAAAACTTGTTTTTTTTTATTTAATTAGCAATAAGAACGT
Source organism: Artemia sp. Qi Xiang Cuo (assembly GCF_049724085.1). Classification (NCBI taxonomy): domain Eukaryota; kingdom Metazoa; phylum Arthropoda; class Branchiopoda; order Anostraca; family Artemiidae; genus Artemia; species Artemia sp. Qi Xiang Cuo. The sequence goes on along the minus strand of NC_142797.1, from coordinate 60,842,045 downwards.
GTTTTTAAATTATTTTTCTTTCATCTCATTGAATGGCCTTGTTTTACCTCACTTTTTTCTATCAGTCCTGGTCGAACTTCGTTGAAGTAAGGATGCAGGGACTGCTCTGAAAAATTTTGCTTTTTGGTTTGATTGGTCGCATGTTGTAGCGTGTCTTTTTCTTTTATATATTTTTGTCCTGCTGGGGTGGCCCTTGGACATTGGGCAGAAATATTCATTCAAATTATCTCCACTGTCTTACAAAAAGAATTCCCTATTGTTCTTCGTGTTTTTGTTGTTTGTGATTGAAAGGCAGTGTGGTCTTTGTCCCTATTGTTTTTTGTTTCTGGAGGTTGAGTTATCATAGTAGGGTAAGAAAAGCTTAACACTGTCTCTAGACCAGGGATATCAAAACAGTTACTCTGGGGCCATAAGGGCCGCATAGCACTTCGATGCAGCAAAAATTCTGGTCTATAAAGATTGAAATGTCTTAATTTTTATACAAAGTAAAGTAAACTTAATGTAATAGAATTAATAATAAACTACTCTGGTCTCGTTATCAGCATTTGAATGGGTATTGTGTTCCGACCAGGGATGAATAAAAATTGCTCCTGCACTCTGGGCAGCCCCCCCCCCCCAACTGAACACTTTAATATAACGCACAGCCCATGCCTATAAGACTCCAATTTCTAAATGTTCAATTGTAGCCCTAACCGGATGGTTAGCGCGCTCAACTTGCAATCTTATGTCCTCGATGGCTAGTGTTTAGAGTCCTGGTGTCCCTGGTTTTGCTTTGGGACAAGGGTCAGATGTGTGTGCCCTAACCGAATCGTTAGCGTGCTCAACTTGCAATCTTATGTCCTCGATGGCTAGTGTTTAGAGTCCTGGTGTCCCTGGTTTTGCTTTGGGACAAGGGTCAGATGTGTGTGCCCTAACCGAATGGTTAGCGCGCTCAACTTGCACTCTTATGTCCTCGATGGCTAGTGTTTAGAGTCCTAGTGTCCCTGGTTTTGCTTTGGGACAAGGGTCAGATGTGTGTGCCCTAACCGAATGGTTAGCGTGCTCAACTTGCAATCTTATGTCCTCGATGGCTAGTGTTTAGAGTCCTGGTGTCCCTGGTTTTGCTTTGGGACAAGGGTCAGATGTGTGTGCCCTAACCGAATGGTTAGCGCGCTCAACTTGCAATCTTATGTCCTCGATGGCTAGTTTTTAGAGTCCTTGTGTCCTTGGTCTTGCTTTGGGACAAGGGTCAGATGTGTGTGCCCTAACCGAATGGTTAGCGTGCTCAACTTGCAATCTTATGTCCTCGATGGCTAGGGTTTTGAGTCCCGGTGTCCCTGGTCTTGCTTTGGGACAAGGGTCAGATGTGTGTGCCCTAACCGAATGGTTAGCGCGCTCAACTTGCACTCTTATGTCCTCGATGGCTAGTGTTTAGAGACCAGGTGTCCCTGGTCTTGCTTTGGGACAAGGTTCAGATGTGTGTGCCCTAACCGAATGGTTAGCGTGCTCAACTTGCAATCTAATGTCTTCGATGGCTAGTGTTTAGAGTCCTGGTGTCCCTGGTCTTGCTTTGGGACAAGGGTCAGATGTGTGTGCCTTAACCGAATGGTTAGCGTGCTCAACTTGCAATCTAGTGTCTTCGATGGCTAGTGTTTAGAGGCCTGGTGTCCCTGGTCTTGCTTTGGGGCCAGGGTCAAATGTGTGTGCCCTAACCGAATGGTTAGCACGCTCAACTTGCAATCTTATGTCCTCGATGGTTAGTGTTTAGAGTCCTGGTGTCCCTGGTTTTGCTTTGGGACAAGGGTCAGATGTGTGTGCCCTAACCGAATCGTTAGCGTGCTCAACTTGCAATCTTATGTCCTCGATGGCTAGTGTTTGGAGTCCCGGTGTCCCTGGTCTTGCTTTGGGACAAGAGTCAGATGTGTGTGCCCTAACCGAATGGTTAGCGGGCTCAACTTGCAATCTAATGTCTTCGATGGCTAGTGTTTAGAGTCCTGGTGTCCCTGGTCTTGCTTTGGGACAAGGGTCAGATGTGTGCGCCCTAACCGAATCGTTAGCGTGCTCAACTTGCAATCTTATCTCCTCGATGGCTAGTGTTTTGAGTCCTGGTGTCCCTGGTCTTGCTTTGGGACAAGGGTCAGATGTGTGTGCCCTAACCGAATGGTTAGCGCGCTCTACTTGCCATCTTATGTCCTCGATGGCTAGTGTTTGGAGTCCCGGTGTCCCTGGTCTTGCTTTGGGACAAGGGTCAGATGTGTGTGCCCTAACCGAATGGTTAGCGAGCTCAACTTGCAATCTATTGTCTTCGATGGCTAGTGTTTAGAGTCCAGGTGTCCCTGGTCTTGCTTTGGGACAAGGGTCAGATGTGTGTGCCTTAACCGGATGGTTAGCGCGCTCAACTTGCACTCTTATGTCCTCGATGGCTAGTGTTTCGAGTCCTGGTGTCCCTGGTTTTGCTTTGGGACAAGGGTCAGATGTGTGTGCCCTAACCGCATGGTTAGCGCGCTGAACTTACACTCTTATGTCCTCGATGGCTAGTGTTTAGATTGGAAGATTGGAACATTTAGTTGTTGAAGTTTGTTACCTGTAGTGCCCCCCCCCCTTTGTAACTGCAGATTGTATAATGGCAAAACACAAAGAGTTCGATCTTGTCCTAGCTTCATTTCAGGGATACCCCTTATGGCCATCAGTAGTTATTAAAGCCACCAAAGACCAGAAAAATCAAGCTAGACACCTAGTCTTTTGCTACGGTACCAACTCTGAGCATAATATAGGTGAAGCTCATATCCGCAACTGGAATGAGCACTTTAAAGAAGCCTGTACAAGGACAGATAAAGATGTAAATAAGGCTTTTGAAGAGCAGCGCCTATTCCCTGATATTTTCAAGACTAAGAGTAAAACCTACTTGTCTCTACCCAAAAAACTAAAGTAAAATCCAGCCTAGTGCCGTTAACTCCGACTTCCGCAGCAGCATCAACTTTAAAGGAAATAATAAATGAAACTCAAGAGGAACTAATCAACACTAAGTCCAACCTAATGAGTGACATTTCTCGTGTCGTATCAGACACAATGAAAGATCGCCGAGCTTCTGAAATTATCAGTGAAGATATTGTGAACTAAGTTTATAATTCTATTTCCCTTGAATATAATGCTAAATTTGAAAAAATTTAATCAACCCTTCAAAGACTTTATAATGCTGTGAACTTATTTGAAAATAAAATTTCTAAAATAGAGGACAGGGTTGACCAACTTGAGCAGGATACCTTACTTGACACCCTAATTTTCTACGGTGTGAAACCAAACCCCAATGTGGAATTGATGGATAATCTTATTGAAGTGATAACAAAAATAATGGGCTTGCAAGATTTCAAAAAAATGGACCTCTTAAAGGCTAATCAATTTCGTATGCCTGCTACTCAAACTGAGAATGTGAAAATTACCCCCATCATGGTAAAATTTTCAAACTTGGATATTGCTCGAAAAGTGTTTGCAGCAAAAAGTAAGTTGGTTAAGTCAGGTGTATTTGTGTCTGAAAACCTAACTAAAAAGCGTCGCGATCTATTAAACGCGGCTCGCAGCACCTTCGGTCCAAGAAGTGTTTGGTCTGATCATGGACAAGTTCTAGCCAAAGTTCCGGGTGAAACTCGTATACATAAAATAAACTATTTGCATGAATGCATTAGTATGTGACTTGTTAGTATTTTTCTTAATTTGTAAATGTCTTCCACAGTTCATTAATTTTCATTTATTTACTTTATTTATTTTTTCATTTTTGTTTCTCTTTCCGTGCTAATGGTTCATTCCGATAATACCTGCTGTCCAATTAGGTATTTGTTTGTTTGTAATCCTTTGACAGGTTTTTCTTTTGCAATTGATTTAAGTAAAGATTTCTTTTTGGTTCATCTGGTGACTTTAATAGACTCCAAGTAAAACCTGTTTTTGTGAATTTTTTAAGACATGAGAGACGGCTTTGCGAGCTTGAAAATAATCCTTTCGATGTAATTAGTATCGTAAATAATTATGTGGGTCAGGATAATCAAAGTCCGATTAATATTAACCCTATTTGTTACAGTAAATACGTTTCGGATTTTGGGGGAGAGGAGGTTACCAAAGGAAATTATTCTCTGACAGCATTTAAGCTTAACATACAGGGTCTCTCCTCGTCAATCGATAATTTAAGACAAATTGTTTCTGATGGACAGCTGTTGTGGGTTTATGTGAGAGGTTTTTGGATTCTGGCAATGAAATGCTATTGGATATCCATGGTTACAAAATGGAACGTATAAACCGCTGCAAGATGGCTAAGGAAGGTCTTGCCATGTATCCACCGTAAGTAAAATGATTAATTCTTTTAGTGACCAGGGTGATGTCAACTCTTTGGGGGAACGTTTTGTTGAGTTACAAAATATTCCTTTAGATATAGAAAGTATAATCAATAATTCTGTTGGAAGTAGAAATAGGAATTATAATGATCCTAAATCGGTTATTGAAAGCAAATATGTTTCGCAATTAAGTGGTTCTGCATCTTCTAAACAAGATGGTATTTTCTCTGTGCTTCACCTAAACATTCAGGGACTTTGTTCCTCTTTTGATGAGCTGAAACGGATCGTCAGTGGTGGAACTCCGGATGTTATTGGATTATGTGAAACTTTCCTGGATTCAAAAAAGGATATGCTTTTAGATATCCAAAGATTTAAGATGGAGACGATGAACCGGAAACGGATGGCGAAAGGTGGTCTTGCCCTGTATATTACCGATCATCTTGTATATAATTTCCGAAGTGATTTGAGTAGAAATGAGGAAGGAATCTTTGAATCCCTTTTTATTGAGATTAAGTCAGGTTGTAAAAATTTAGTTGTCGGTTTGGTTTACAGATCCCCTAGTGGATCTATTCCTTCATTTATGAAAATTCTAGAAGAAGTTTTGGACTTAGTCCAAAAGTATCCTTGCGAACTAATCCTTATGGGGGATTTCAACCTTAACCTGCTGGATCAAAATTCTGCTTCGGCTGCAGATTTTTTGTCAATGATGCTTTCTGCGGGAACTCTACCTTCAGTTTGTATACCACCCCGGGTTACTGAGATGCATGCATCACTTATTGATAATATTTTTTCGTCACTAGATGTCTTAGATAATTCGGTGATGATTAGTGATATTTCTGATCATTTCCCTGCTATTTCACGATATAGGACTGCTAATCGATTGCAGCGTAAAGTTTCGCCATCTAATCTCCCATTTTTTCGTTTTGGTGTCAGTGAGATCAGTCTACTTAAATCTCGTTTGACTGATCAGCCACGGGATAGTTTGGATTCTGAATCGGATTTTAACCGCTCTTTTGATTTCTTTTATGAATCAGCAAAAGAAGGTATCCTAGAAGTTTGCCACCGGAATCTAAAGCCTCATACCTCGAACAGGAGTGTATTGCTGAATCTGTGGATGACACCATGTCTTCATAAAATCTGGAATAGGAAAAATTATCTGTGGAAATTACACAAGACTTCATCGTGTGCTTCTCATCATCAGAAGTTCAAGGCCTATAGGAAAATATTCAATTATCTGTGTCGGTAGGCTAAGTCTCAGTATTACCACAGTAAATTTTCTGAGTGTGGAAAGGATGTTGGCAAGACATGGAAAATTATTAATTCTGTACTTACTTAAAGGTTCATCGTCTTCAGGGCCAGACAGAATTCCTACAAGGGTTATCCGTGCCGTTCTTCCTGCTATTCTGTCACCATTGACTAAGCTTGTCAATATGTCTTTCGTGAATGGAATTTTCTCTGAATCACTCAAGCGAGCTAAGGTTATAGTGCTGTATAAAGGTGGGTCCCGGAGTGATCCTGCTAATTATAGGCCAATTTCTCTTCTATCTGTTTTCAGCAAAATTTTTGAGAAGGCTATGCTATCCAGGCTTCTTAGTTTTCTGGATGTCAAAAATTTTTTCCATGATCTCCAGTTTGGATTCCGAGCGAATCACTCTACAGAGCATGCTTGCGCATCTCTCTTGAATTTCGTTCATTCGGCAATAGATTTTGGTCTTATCCCGGTAGCTTTATTTTTGGATGTTCGTAAAGCTTTTGATTCTTTGACTCATCAGATTCTTCTTTGGAATTTATCGCATATTGGTATAAAATCAAATGCTTTCTATTGGTTTGAATCATATCTTTCTGTTAGACTTATTTCAATACATCTGCCTTTACAGAGCTCTTCTGAAGCAGAGTTTGGCGTCCCCCAGGGATATGTTCTCGGCCCCGTTTTATTTCTGATTTATGTCGATGATCTGATTTCAGCAGTCAAGAACACTAGTCCTCTAGTATGCTGCAATCTTTGTCATCCGGATGTCCCTTCGTGTCCCAATGCTACTTCTAACGAAGATTGCCTCGTTGCTTTTGCTGACGACAGCACTTTTGGGACTCTAGGGAGGACCGAATGTGATGTCAGGTCTAATCTGGTGGCAATATTTGAGAGAGCAGTTTCATGGTTTGAGGCGAATTACTTCGCCTTGAATGCTACCAAGTCACATTTTCTTATTTTTTCTCGAATTGGTGTAGCTTTCCCTCAACTGACACAGCTTCAGGTGTCACAAGGTTCCTTGTGTAGATCAAAGAATTGGTTCGTTTAGTATTTTGGTATCCTGTTTGAGGAAAACCTTTCAATTGGCCACCGTACAGCCATGATTAGGGTTAAGGCCTCTAAGAGTGTGGGTGTCATTCGACAACTCAATCACACCTATCTTGGAGATATTCTGATGCTTATTTTTTTCTGACTTGTCGTGTCATCTGTCTCTTATTGCCCCATAGTATGGATGTCTACTTTTCCTTCTACACTGCGGTCGCTTTGTGTTATTTATGATAAAACAACGCGTCTGATTATTGACACCAACCCTTCTTCACCAACACCGCGTCTAAATCTACAGTCTATCTACATTCTTTTTTGTGCTTCTTTTGTTTTTCATCAGCTTCATGGCAATCTTCCAAAATCTCTTAAAAAAACTCCTCAGTTTATTTCTGATTCAGCTCCATATAACCTTCGTTCGTCACATAATATCTGCATTCCTCCTACTCTAACTGTGCGGTCAGATTTCAATCCCCTCATCGCTTGTCATCAGGTTTGGAACTCCCTGCCTTCTTCAGTACAGAAATGCCACTCGTTTGGCACTTTCAAGAGAATTCTTAAGGACTATTTAGTAAGAATCAAACAGAATAATTAATTTTTTTTTTTTTTTGTGGAGTTGATGTCCCCTGAATGTTTAGTTTGTTTTACGGTGGTAATATATGCAGTATGATTCCCAGGCATCAGGTATGACTATAAATATTTATTGTTGAAACTTTTATAGTTCACTAAGGAGTAGCATTCACGATAAATTTTATTGCTTTCGCACCATTTTATTACAGTTCAATAATTATAAGCCTTATGACTGAATTAACCCATAAACGTCAATTTTGCTACCTAGCCTCAGAAATAAGCAGAGCTGATTGAACTGGGATTTATATAGTTTTAAATATAAGTTTAAAAGGGCTGTACATGGTTTAAGTTATGATATTTTAATATCTTGGATAAGAGTTATTAATAATATCGTAACAGCTATTATGATGTTGGTTCTACCTGACAATACACATAATTGTGTTTCGACGATAGGAATTCGCTTATATTAATTTTTTTTTTTTTTTTTTTTTATTATTATTATTTTTCTTTTTGAGTCTATTTAATATAATTAATTAATTTAGTTTATTTATTCTAATTTTTTCTATAGTTTCCATTTTATCTATATTTTCTTTTCTTCTCCTTCATATGTGAGCAGGTGATCATTTCAAATTTTCTTTTGTTTTTTATCTCTGAGTATGTAATTCATATGTCTTCCCTCTTTGTACAGGCCAATGAGCCTTTGAGGGATTAATAACATGTAATACTGTATGTGTATTTAATGAAGAATAAAACTTATCTTATCTTATGTCCTCGATGGCTAGTGTTTAGAGTCCTGGTGTCCCTGGTTTTGCTTTGGGACAAGGGTCAGATGTGTGTGCCCTAACTGAATGGTTAGCGCGCTTAACTTGCAATCTTATGTCCTCGATGGCTAGTGTTTAGAGTCCTGGTGTCCTTGGTTTTGTTTTGGGACAAGGGTCAGATGTGTGTGCCCTAACCGAATGGTTAGCGCGCTGAACTTGCACTCTTATGTCCTCGATGGCTAGTGTTTGGAGTCCTGGTGTCCCTGGTTTTGCTTTGGGACAAGGGTCAGATGTGTGTTCCCTAACAGAATGGTTAGCGCGCTCAACTTGCAATCTTATGTCCTCGATGGCTAGTGTTTAGAGTCCTGGTGTCCTTGGTTTTGCTTTGGGACAAGGGTCAGATGTGTGTGCCCTAACCGAATGGTTAGCGTGCTGAACTTACACTCTTATATCCTCGATGGCTAGTGTTTGGAGTCCTGGTGTCCCTGGTTTTGCTTTGGGACAAGGGTCAGATGTGTGTGCCTTAACCGAATGGTTAGCGCGCTCAACTTGCAATCTTATGTCCTCGATGGCTAGTTTTTAGAGTCTTGGTGTCCTTGGTTTTGCTTTGGGACAAGGGTCAGTGTGTGCCCTTACCGAATGGTTAGCCCGCTCAACGCATTCTTATGTCCTCTATGGCTAGTGTTTAGAGTCCTGGTGTCCCTGGTTTTGCTTTGGGACAAGGGTCAGAAGTGTGCCCTAGCCGAATGGTTAGCGCGCTCAATTTGCAATCTTAAGTCCTCGATGGCTAGTGTTTAGAGTCCGGGTGTCCCTGGTTTTGCTTTGGGACAAGGTTCAGATGTGTGTGCCCTAACCGAATGGTTAGCGCGCTCAACTTGCAATCTGATGTCCTCGATGGCTAGTGTTTAGAGTCATTGTGTCCTTGGTTTTGCTTTGGGACAAGGGTCAGATGTGTGTGCCCTAACCGAATCGTTAGCGTGCTGAACTTACACTCTTATATCCTCGATGGCTAGTGTTTAGAGTCCTGGTGTCCCTGGTCTTGCTTTGGGACAAGGTTCAGATGTGTGTGCCCTAACCGAATGGTTAGCGTGCTCAACTTGCAATCTTATGTCCTCGATGGCTAGTGTTTATAGTCCTGGTGTTCATAGTTTTGTTTTGGGACAAGGGTCAGATGTGTGCCCTAACCGAATAGTTAACGTGCTCAACTTGCAATCTTATGTCCTCGATGGCTAGTGTTTAAGAGTCCTGGTGTCCCCGGTTTTGCTTTGGGACAAGGGTCAGATGTGTGACTTACAAAGCTTAGGCAGAGTTAATCCAGCTCTAAATTAGCACCAGGGAAAAGCCAGAGAATGTAAACAGAAAGGTGTGCGAAATCACAAGATGGCTGCCCAAAGCCTCTCATTGCAATTCCTGGGTGAAGGGACGTGAAACGGAGATGAGCACCACTGGTTTGGGCAATGAAGTCTAGTGCCATTTCTTTAATTTTTTCTTATATATAGTAAACTAAAATTCAGCCCCATTATGTTAACATTAGCAACTATTTTAATCATATTCGAAATGTCTCAGTGACTTCATTTGAGATATTATTACATTTAGTACTAACATAAATCCAGATAGTATGCAGATCAAAGTCCTTAGCCGATAACGAAAATCCATACAACCAAACAGCATAGCAATGTATTGATAGTACAACATATATATATATATATATATATATATATATATATATATATATATATATATATATATATATATATATATATATATATATATATATATATATATATATATATATATATATATATATATATATATATATATATATATATATATATATATATATATATTTACATATATATTTATATATATAAAGTATGTATCCAACAGTGATAACAGTATAACATGTTTGAAATTTATTGGCCCCTTTTTTCGGGCACCAGTTTTCGGGAGACCATGCCACCAAACTATTTTTTTTATGTATTAGGTTCCGCTTTTTTCGTGAACCAGGGTTCCATTTATCCAAGGGCCTTCAGATACAAGTTTCAAGCATACCAAAGAAAACAAAGATCTTGTCTCACCTTGTTGTTAAACTACGGGAGTTAAAAAAAAAACTTTGACTCTATCAATTTACATATCTTAAATTGTCCTGAGGCGGATAGAACCAAACATAAGAAAATGATTCAAACAGAAAAAAAATTCTGAAACCAATAAACATGAAACTCCTTCCTTGCGAAACTTGGGATTGAACTAGCAAACCTTAAAAAATTTCTGCGCTAAATTACGGAGGGTAATTTTTACTGAATATTCAGATTTTCCCCAAAAGTTATACGACTTTTCAACATTTTAATTCTTATGCATTAACAATGAAGCATTTTTACAAAAATTGTCAAAATTAACTAATAATAAAAATACGTCTTTTAAAAAAACAATGAGTTTATTAAAAAAGGGTTTTCTAAAAAAAAAAAATTATAAGAAAAATAGTGTCATATTTAAAACCTAAAATGAGCAAGACTAAAGTAAAATTGGGACTCAAACCGGAAACCAACAGAAACTACTAATAGTATTATTTTGGCTGAGAGCTAAGAAAATAGCTAGACTCACCTTGAATGAATTTATTGATTTGACTGTATGATTGAAACCTTTCCTGGGAGTCGAACAATACGATTTTACACTAATCTGGACCTGTGCTTAGATCTTCGATTGCTGTGGCAAAAGTTGGAATAATTTGTTGATAATAATCTATTTGTCTTAAGAGGATAAAAAAGTACCTTCATTACTAAGTATTGGGTGCTAGACCTGCTTCCATTTCTGATGTTGTATAACAAAACGTTTATAGAACTAACATATTTTGTTGGTATGACTTCGTCAGCAATATCTTGTACCGCTTGTATGGTTAGTTGGTATAACCTATTTATAGAAAGAGGATAGGAAAGTACCTACTGTACTGAGTATTGGGTACTTGGCCTATTTTAATTCTGATGTTCCATGGACAAAACATTTAGAGAACTGAGACGCTTCGTTGATATGACTGCAAAATCATGACGGGTTAGTTGATATAACCCATTTTTTTTTAATAGGGTAGATATGGCCTATTTCCATTCCTGAGATAGTATGGACAAAATATTCAAAGAATTAGGACATTTTGTTGGCATGACTTCGTCAGTAAAATATCGGGTCGGTTAACATAACCCATTTTTTTTTTGAAGAGGGTAGAGATGTAGTCTATCTTTTGTACTGAGGATTCTATATTACGCCCATTTCCAATCCTGATTTTGCATAGACAAACCATTTAAAGAAGTCGGACATTTTGTTGGTATGAATTCGTAAGCAAAATCTTGTTTAACTTTTTTTTTTTTTTTTTTTTTTTTTTTTTTTTTTTTTTTGTAGAGGCTAGAAAAGTACCTTCTGAACTGAGTACTGGATAGTAGGCCTATTTCAAATTCTGATGTTGCATGGATGAAAGATTTTCAGAACCGAGACATTTAAAAGACATAACTCGATTCCTTTTTTTAATGCTATTTCCAAATAACTAAAAAAAAAAAACAATTCACAAGAGAATACACCCCCTCCCTTCTGATGGTCTCATATACAGCCCAAGAATATCCAAAAGAAAATACTAAAACAATGAAATTCTTACTTTATATTATGCAGGACGTTTCAAGTTATCAGATTATCCTGTTCCCTCCCATTATTATACCATTGTTTACAATCGTTTTAAATAATATTTTGGTAACCTAAACACTCAATCACACACGGAAATATATTGCAGACAGGTTTGCTATAGAAGCTATAAAGTATGACTGCCTTGATGCAATGGAGAAATACTTTATAGGGGTATATATTGGACTCTCAGGAGGGAAGGGTCTATTTGCGAGTGAATGTATTACTATGTTCGGAAAGAGCATACAAAAAGGAATGGAGCAGCACGTTCAACTCGTCCCTATGTCACTTATAGAATCTCATATACATTGACCACATATTTTGGGGGGAAACAACTTGGGGGATCGATTTGAAACTTTCAGGGAATGATAACAGGCCAAGTAGAGCTTCAATTTTGAATTTAAGAGGGTGAGAGGAGAAATATATCTACAGGTGCTTCATATAAGCTATCAAGGTTTCCAAAATAGCATGTCTACACCCTAAATTTTGCATTGAAAATATTGCTAAAAAATTATTGCGTAAAACTGGGGCTGGTGGAACACTTACTGAATATTCAGATTTTGTCCAAAATTAAATTACTTTCCAATATGCTAATCCTTAAGCAGAAAAAATAAAAATCTTTACAGAAATTACTGCAAATTGCCATTAATAAAATTATACACTTGGAAAATGAATAAAAATCGATTTTAAAAATGTTTTCAAACAGTTCGTGGTAAATAACTGTAAGCAAGGAGCGACCCGGCTCAATAGTATCCGAAACTCTAAAAAAGGGAATTTTGAAACCAATAGATACACCAAAAGAATCAGATTTTCATGCTGATTTCAAATATATAAGTTTCATGAAGTTTAGTCCTACAATCAAAAGTTACGCACCTGAAAAAAATTGCCTGTTTTTGGAAAAAAAGGGGGAAACAACCCCTAAAAGATATAGAACCTTAATGAAAATCCCACCATCAGATTCAGCGTATCAGAGAACCCTACTGCAGAGGTTTCAAGCTCCTATCTGCAAAGATGTGGAATTGTGTATTTTTTTGTCAGAAGAAAGATCACGGATGATTGTTTTTTTTATTTATTTATTTATTTCCCAGGGCGTATCTACCCATTGGTCCTAGAATATCCCGGGAGGGCTCATCAAACGGAAATTAAAAGTTCTAGTGCCCTTTTTAAGTGACCAAAAAATGGAGGTCAACTAGGCCCCCTCCCACGCTCATTTTTTTCCCAAAGTCACCCGATCAAAATTTTGAGATAGCCATTTTGTTCAGCATGCTCGAAACATACAATAACTATGTCTTTTAGGATGAATTAATCCCCCACAGTCACCGGGGGAAGGGCTGAAAGTTATGAGCGGCGCCCACAGGCTGAATTTTAGGGGGATGGGCTTACCTGGTCTAATCTGCACTTCTAATACTATATAATTTAAATCTCAAGACGAAATATCATAAGCAGCACGATAGCGCTGCCTAAGCAAAGAGCGATGTGGGCCCAATATATTGTTTTGTTTTTTTAGACCAGGGCACTTCTTACAGAAAGAAATGTCATAGGAACTTCAAAGAGAGCTCATGGACCGCGACCAGTTATAGTACTTTTTTAAGTTCTGGTGCTAGTTAGTGTTCTTTTAAGAGTCAAAGTGATCAGAAGGCAAATACCCCCCCCTCCCCCCACACACACGTTGCATTTTTCCGAAACGCATCTGATAGAATTTTAATTTCTATCAGATGCGTCATCGGTTCAGTCGGTTGTTAATTGAAAGGGCTAGTGCCCTCTGTAATAGTCAAAAGTGATTGGATGGTAACCATCCCCCCTCCCACGGCCCATCATTTCCCCAAACACGTCCAGTCAAAAATATTCGAGGTAGTTATTTTGTTTGGCGTAGTTTAAAAGTCCAGAAATTATGTCTTTGAGGATGAGAACCACCTCACAAACCTCAGGGCAAGGGTTGTAAGGTATGCCCCGAGGGCATTTAAGGTTTTTATGAAAACAGCGGTCGTATAAACTTTGGATTGACATTGGATTGAAAATCGGAAGTTGAAGAGCCATTTTTAAAAGTCAAATTTATCGGTGGGCAGCTATATCCCAACCCCACGTCATATTTTCCCCAAATGCATCTGATAGAAATTTTAAGATAGCCATTTGTTAAAAAATAGGCTAACACGACCCCCCAGAGCATGGGGGGTAAGGGTTTTAAGTTATGCCCGGGGGGATGTAAGGTTTTTAGGAAGAGGTGGTCTTGTGAACTTTAGAGGAGGCTCATTTGATTTAAAATGCATAGTTCTAGTTCCATTTTAAGAGTCAAACTTGATGGAGAGAAAATAGCTTCCCCTGCTGATATACTATTTTCCCCAAATACATTCAATCGAAATTGTAAGATAGCCATTTTTTAGCCAATAGTCCAAAGAGAATATAACGTCTTCAGTAAACAAATATAAGAAATATTTAGGCGGACGTTGAACTAAATCAGAACAAACTATGAGCATGTGGAATTTCAAAAAGGTGACAAAGCAGTATCTCAAGAACAGCTTATATTATTAAGTTAGATCTTTAAGAGTAAGTTGTGGGGGATTTTGAACTAGCCAGAAGGTACTATGTGTATACTTTTAGCACTACTACTACAGTTACTGTAACTAATGACACCAAGAGTATTAAGGTGAAACTTCTAGGAAGTGTTCAGGGGGCGTTCCAATTAAACGAAAAACTGAAAACATTAGGGTCCTTTCTAAGACTGAAAAGAGATTGGAGGGCAATCAGCCCGTCTGTCAAGCCAATTTATTTCCCAAAAACATCTAGTCAAAATTTTGAGACAACTATTTTGTTGAGCATAGTAGAACGGTCCAGCAACTATTTCTTTAGAGATATTGGGGATGTCAAACCCCCACAGTTATGCCAAACTATAGATTCTTATAGAAATAAAAACGAAAAGATATATTTTTTTTTTGCATAAAAATTACTTTGTCAATAAAAAACGAACAGAAATTCATCTAAAAAAAAATTTTTCCACAAAAAAAGTTTTTCAAAGAAAACTAAGGAGATCCAATAAGCCAAAAATGGACAGAAATGAAGTCAAGTAATCATCCAAGCGTAAAACTACCACAAATCACTATCAATAAATAAATGAAATTCAACATGTACAGAAATTAGAATAAATAGCCGAGTCAAACTCGAAACGAGCAAAAAACTAACGTTAGTAGGGCTGATAACCTTCTCAAGACCAGAACATAATATGCACTTTACTGAAAACAAAATCTGTTTAAAAGTTTTCACCTTTTTTACTTGAATAAGTAAAAACTTTTTTTTCTCTCTTTAGTTCACCTTTTTTTATTTTAAGAAATAAATATCAGTATAGGTATATTAAACTGACAATCCAAGGTCTTTTTTTTCTTTTTTTTTTAGTAAAGGCTAAGTTATGTTCTGGTCTTGACAAAGCATGAGGGTTGACAGCCCTATTAATGTTAATTTTTGCTCGTTTTGAGTTTGACTAGGCTATTTATTATAATTTCTGTTCGTTTTGAGTTTCATTTAATTGTTGATAGTTACTTTTCTTTGAAAACTTTACTTTTCTTTGAAAACTTATTAGGTAGAAAAAGTTTTTTAAATTAATGCAAATAGATGACACCATCATTCAGCCAGAGGGGGGGGGGCTGCCACCCCCCTTGCCCCCCCTATGGGCGCCCATGCCAATGTTTACATATAGTATTGGTTATTGGGAAGTATACAGACGTTTTCAGGAGGGATTTTTTCTGGTATTGGGAGGGGGTGGAGGTGGGTTGGGGGTTACGTGGGAGGATCTTTCAATGGAGGAAGTTTCCATGGGGGAAGGGACATTGCTATGAAGGGGGCGCCGGATTTCCCAGCATTATTTGAAAAAACGATCAGAAATTGGATATAAAAAACAGTTTTTTCAACTGAAAGTAAGGAGCAACTTCAAAAATTAAAACGAACAGAAATTATTACGTATATGATCCGGGTTCACCTCCTAGTCAATACCTCGCTCT
The DNA here is from genome assembly GCF_049724085.1 of Artemia sp. Qi Xiang Cuo. Lineage (NCBI taxonomy): Eukaryota > Metazoa > Arthropoda > Branchiopoda > Anostraca > Artemiidae > Artemia > Artemia sp. Qi Xiang Cuo. The sequence goes on along the minus strand of NC_142797.1, from coordinate 60,826,474 downwards.
TTACGCCAAAGATTTTTTAGTACTTTCCTAAGAGGTATTTATTCAAATTAACGATCTTTGTGATTAAGGGGTAATTTTTACAGAATTGGAACAAAATTCAAACTTTAGCGTAAAGACCGAGGTATTGACAAGGGGGCGAATCCCCTAATATACGTATTAAAAATATATGAATATGGAATTTCGTTACGTAAGTTAATTCGTAAGTTACGTATATTTATTACTAATAAAAACGTTCTTAAATAAAATTAAACAACTTTCGTGGAAGCCATTTTACCAAATAAAAGTGAAATTAATATACAAATTTTGTTTTAATTATTCATATACGGTGAGCCAAAATCAAAACCTGCATTAATTTTTTAAAATGTTCAAAAATTAAATAAAACAAACAAGCTTTTTTTTAACTGAAAGCACGGAGCGACATTAAAACTTAAAACGAACAGAAATTATTCCGTATATGAAAGGGGCTGTCCCCTTCTCAACGTCTCGCTCTTTACACTAAAGTTAGACTCTTTCTCACAACTCTATTTTTTAAAACAATAAAAAACTTTAGCGTAAAGAGCGAGGCGTTGAGGAGGGGACAGCCCCTTTCATATACGGAATAGTTTCTGTTCGTTTTAAGTTTTAATGTCGCTCCTTACTTTCAGTTAAAAAAACTTGTTTTTTAAAATTCAATTTCAAAAAAAGAATCATAGGCAGTGCAATAGCACTTTGCCCATTGTTTGCATACAGTATTTATTAAGCATGTTTGTCCTTTAGTGTTCAAAAGGACCAAGGGTATTCAGGTGAAGCTTTCAGGGTATATTGAGGGAAGTGTTGGCCTAAATCAAAACACGTTATGCGCATACAGGTTGCCACACGGGTTTAAGTCAGGAATGACTGAAGGTATTCAGTTGGAGCTTTCAGCGGACGATGAGGGGGATTATCCATTTACCAAAAAGGCAATATTTGCACATTAGTACTACTACGCCTAATATAACTACTAGTACTACTCCTACTACTACTGTTTTTGAAGGGATGGTTGAATTGAATCAAAACACAACATGTATATACAGAATGTCAAACGGCTATATCAGCAATATCTTAGGAACAGCTAACCACATCAAGCTGAAACTTCAAGGTCATGATGAGGGGAGTGTTCAATTGACGAAGAGGCAATATATGCATACTACTACTGCAACTAATGCTACTGCTACCATTGCTGCTGCTACTAGTACTACCTACTACTACCTACCTACTACTAATACAACCCTACTACTACTAGTATGATACTCGCACTACTAAGGCTAAGGGTATGAAAGTGAATATTTAAGAGAGTACTGAGTGGAAAGTTAAACTAAATCAAAACACACTATGTACATGCAGGTTGTCAAAAGGACTTTTTTTCAGGAATGGTTTACGTTATTATGATACAACTTTCTGAGAATGCATTGGGGGAAGATCTTTTGACGAAAACGGCAATATGTGCACGCTTCTACTTATACTACTACCACTACTACTACCCCAACTACTACTTCTACAGCAACTAGTACTAAGGCTACTACTAATCTTACTGCAACTATTACTACTAGTAATACTCTTACTACCATTACTGTCACTACTGCTACAACTAAGACCAAGGGTATGAAGTTAAAAATTTCAGGGAATATTGAGGGGAAGTTGAACTGAATCAAAACACACTGTGTGCATGCAGGTTGTCAAAAAGGCGTATCAATAGTATCTTAGGAACAGCTCAGAGTATAAAGTTGAAACTTACAGGGCTTATTGTATGGATGTTGAACTAACCAAAAGACAGTATTTGCATGCAACTACTACTAATTCTACTACAACTGCTACTATTATTACTAAAGCTGCCAGTAAAATTGCTACCAAAGCTATGGGTATTAAGGTGAAAATTTCAGGGAATGTTGAGACAAGTGTTGAACTATATCAAAACAAACTATGAGCATGCAGTGTGTCAAAAGGACATATCAGCAATACCCAAGGAACTATTTAAGGATATGAGCTGAATTTATCAGCCTGTGTTAAGGGGGATGTTGAAAAAACAATAGGTGTTATGTGCATACTGCTACTAATGCTACTGCCACTACAACCATTGCTACTACAAAAGCTAAGATTATTAAGTTAAAGCTTTCAGGAAATGTTTAGGGGGATGTTGAACTACACCAAAACACACTCTGAGCATACAGATTGTCAAAAGGGTGTACCGGTAATATCTCAGAAACGTCTTAAAGTAATAAGTTGAAACTTCCAGTGTATGCTAAGGCGAATTTTAAACTACCCAACGAAACTATGTGCATACTACTACTATAACCACTGCAAATAGTGAGACTAATGGCATTAAATTGACACTTTCAGGAAATACTTGGGGAAAGGTCAAACAAATAAAGAAAAAACTAAGTGCATGCAGGCTTTCAAAAGGGCATAAAACCGATATCTTTAAAATTGCTTAGCCCTACGAGTATTAAGTTGAAACTTTCAGAGCATGTCGAAGAGGATGTTGAATTAACCAAAAAGAACAATGAGCATGTTACCACTACTGCTAATATTACGACTGTTACTTCTACCGATGCTAAGAGTATTAAGGATAAATTTTCAGGAAATGTTTAGGAGTATGTTAAATTAAAGTTTTACTGCCATATTTATTAACAAAATATGATGAGGGGGACCGTCAGTTGGGTTTTCGAAGTAGTGCAGCAGGGGTCCAAAATACACAAGCTATATTTCTAGAAATATTGGAGCACCATCGTAATCTCAAAAAACAACTTTTTGTATGCGGAGTTGATATTTCAAAAGCGTTTGATAGTATGTTGGATAACCACACTTTTTTATCCTTGGTGCGTAGTGGAGTGGACCCATTTATAGGCCAGTGCTTGACAGGTTGGTATGGTAATTCGTCTGTGAGAATTTCTTCGGGAGGGCGACTTTCAGACCGAATTTCTTTACGTCGTGGAGTAAAACAAGGGTCAGTTCTTAGCCCCGTTATATCTAATAACGAAATTAGAACAGTCACACGATACCTACCCACATACGTGATAGATGGTATCGACATTAGCCAAATGTCGTATGCTGATGATATTTTGTTGTTTTCGAACAATTTAGTATCATTGCAGAATGCGATTAATGCATTACAATCAGATCTACAGGAGATAGGATTGGAGACTGAACCTAATAAAACAGAATTTCTAGTGGCAAATAATAATAATGATTTCCAGCATCTTTCAATTAGGGTGGGATCACTACAAATCTTTAATAAAGAATCCATTAAATACTTTGGGTTGCCTTTCGGCCCGACAATTAAAGCTACGGCGCAAGTTGATGTTATGGCCTGTATTGGAAAAACTTAGAAAACTATAGACTGCTGGTGAAAGGTTGTTTTGATAAACAAACACTTGCTAAAATTTATAATTCAATGTTTGCACCTCATGTATTTTTCATCGTTTCTATCCGAAAATATGGATTATTACTGTTAAAACGGATCAACAATACGATCGATTTCTTAGACAATCTACAGAAAATAGAATCGATTTTCCCCTTAACTGTCTTGTTTGATGGATAAATAATTTTGTCGCCATAGCTTTAATAAAACTGGGCTATTTATTATGGTAGCCGGCGTTTACCTCCACCCCTCCCCCGCATAAAATACCCCTCGTGGTAAATAAGGCTTTCCAAATTTGAGAATTTTATTTGAGTTTTTTTTTTTTATTTACGTAGGGGGAAGGAATTTTGGTACTTTTGTATTATCCGCCACTCACTCAAGTTTACGCTGTGTAAAACTCGAGTACAAAACGGTTTCTTCGTTAGTTTCTTTCATCTTAGCATGAGACAAGACAAAGACAAGTGACAGAATAGATGGGAAATATATAATTGGGGCTATATATTTGCACATAGGGGGAGGGGAGGGGGTAAAGTATTTGGACAGTTTGAAGTCAAAAAACAATTCCTTCTAGGTATGGCCGCTAAAAATTACAGAAAAATAGCGAGTTATCTGGATATTTTGTTAACTAAAAAAAAAAAAAAAAAAAAAAAAAAAAATACCAGTATAAATTTAATGTAATGTTTCATTTAAGTGTTTTTTTTCCAAGTGTTAAGTTTTTTTTTTTTAATGACCCATTTTCTAAGTATGAATTACTATTATTAGGTTAATGTAGTGTTTCAATGGAGTGTTTTTTGATAATCACTGATCAAAGTTTATGTTATTTGGGCCTTTCATTAATGTTATCGTACTATGTTAATGGCCGTTGGCTTAAAAATGCACTTCTATGTCAATCTATCTAATATGCAGAATAACTGTACCAAACACATTTTGCATGCAGACCCGCTATAATTTACCCCCCTCCCCTCTAATATGCAAATCTATAGCCCAGATTTACTTCTAAAGTAACGTAAAAACTAACGACAAAACTGGTGTGTTCTCGAATTTTAGTACCAAAATTCGTCCCCCCCCCCCCCACAGAAATGAAAAATATTACGAAAAATAAAATTCTCAAATTTGGAAAACCTTAATTTGCACGGGGGGGGGGGGGGGGTTTTTTCCGGGAAGGGGTTATTTTATGAGTGCTTTATTGTCATGTGTTATCGAGCTATAGTGAGGTACTTATCATCTATTCATGAGTAATTATGAGTTATTTATTGTCGTCCTTTTCGTCAGAAGTGTTATTTTGTAGTTTTTAGTTCTCTTTTCGTTTATTTCATATACTCCTCTCGAACATAATTTGCACTTTACTGAAAACAAAATACACTTTAAACGTATTTTTACATTTTTTTTAACTATAATAAATCTCTTTTTTAACTATAATAAATTCAAAACTATTAAGACTTTCAGGAATGAATATCAGCACATATAAATATTAAAGTTATTAAGACTTTCAGGAATGAATATCAGCATATATAAATATTAAACTGTCAATTCACAGTATTTTTTTTCAGTAATCTTGGTTATGATGGCGTTAATTTTTGTTTTTTATATTACTAAAAACAGAAACATTCAGTTCGAAACGAGGATTGTTCTCAGTAAAGTGCATATCATTTTATCGTCTTAAGAAGGCATACGAGACGTCAGCTCTACCCATCTTAGTTCCTGCTCGTTTTGAGTTTGACTCAGTTATTTAGTGTAATTTCTGTTCGTTTTGGGTTTCATTTATCTATTGATGGATATTTGTAGTAGTTTTGCAATTTGACTTTATTTCTGCTCATTTTTGGTTTAATGTAGATCTTTAATTTTGGTCAAAAAACTTCTTTTGTAAAAATTTTTTTCCCTAAATTAATTCAAAGAAAAACAGAGAGTCATGTTAAAACCTGAAGTGATCAAAAATGAAGTCAAATTGTGACTCAAATCAAAAACCAACAAAACTTACTATGAATGAAAAAATGAACTCCGAAACGAAAAGAACAAAGAATAGTCTTATCAAACACAAAGACAATATATGCTGTTATTAATGAATACATGAATCCTAACCAAACAGAAATTAAAATGGATAGTTAAGTCTAACTTGGCTATTTGTAATAGTGAATGACAATCGAACTCTATGAAGATAGTGAATGCTGTGTGCACAGAGAAAATTGGGACACGCGTTTCTTTAAAATAACGTCTAGTGTCAAACAAGGAATTGTCCTATCCCCATTTCTGTTTGCTAGTGTCATGGACAATATTCTACATCATAGATGAAAAGGTCAAAAAGCGGAACTTAAACAGTGAATGTCAGTAAGACAAAGAGCATGGCCACATTTGATTCTCCGCTGAGACTGAAATGCAAAGATAAAGCAAATTAACAGGTCAGTGAATTTAAGTACCTCGGCAGTTAGATTGAATATAATCTATATTCAATAGAGGGTGTCCAGGAGAATGGACACCACATTGCTGTTCATGAGGTGGAGCTTCAAGTGCATAGAGTATTTCATACTGCACCAGATTGGTTTCAAACTGATTTAAAGCTGATGTCGCTTGTTCAATCCTCCTCTTGATTTCATTGGCTATTACGAATAGCCAATGAATAGCCAATGAAATAGCCAATGAAATCAAGAGGAGGATTGAACAAGCGACATCAGCTTTAAATCAGTTTGAAACCAATCTGGTGCAGTATGAAATACTCTATGCACTTGAAGCTCCACCTCATGAACAGCAATGTGGTGTCCATTCTCATCTATGCCAGTGAATGCTGGAAACTAAATTTCCAACTGAAGAAACGCGTCCTTGCCTTTGAAAAATTATGCCTTAGAAGAATACTGAACATATCCTGAGAGGAAAGTCACCAATATTGAAGTTTACCGGCGAACCGATCAACGATTAGTTACTGACCTTTTGAAACGTAGGAGATGGACGTAACTTGGCCACGCCCTACGTATGTGACAGGATCGACTCCAATGTACACTTTAAGAGGGTTGCCGTAAAGAGAGGATGCAAAAGAGGTTGACCAAGACCTCTCAGCTTATGACGGCAGTAAGAACGAATAAGAGTATAAGGGAGATACCTCTTAAACCACAGTGGTGGGAGGACGTCAGGACTGCAGATTAGCCCTGTGATGCCTGGCGATGTTAGTAGTACGCTATTAATACGTCCGAGCGCACACACATCCGATCATTCCGAGCGCACACAAAGCCAATCATTTTGAGCGAGATAGATTTCATAGAACAATCTGCTTTGAATAGTTTCCACTTAAAACACTCTCTGGTTTCGCTTTGTTGATGATATTCTTTCTGTTTGGGAACATGTACAGCACTCTCTAACAGATTTTTTGGTACATCTAAACTGTCCTGATCCAAATCTTCAATTCACAATAGAACTGGAAGATTCAGGAAAGCTCCCTCTCTTTTATGTTTTAATTATAGAAAATACTTCTAGCCTTGAATTTTCCGCATAATCGGTATCTACATTTCTCGTTAAATCATCCCCCTTCAGTGAAAAGAGTGGCAATAATCTCTTTAGGAGTTCTAAAAATCTGCTCCCGTAATCATGTAAATTCTGAATTAAATTATGCTAAAGATATTCAATTCTGCAATGGCTACCCAAATTAACCTTATAAAAAATACCATAGATAGACGATTAGAAAAGATAAAAAGGGAAAATAGGGAGCTCGTCCCCCTTGATTAATTTGCTCCTGCAATTGACAAAAAAACTTTCACCCCATTACAACACAACTCGAAAAGCAGCCAGAAACTTGAAAAAAAAATCATAATCTCTCTGTTTCTTTCAAAAAAGAACAAAAAGTTGAACGATTTTTCAACTAGGGAAAGTATGAAACTGACCCTATACTGGGTAGCGTGTCTACAGAAGCCCGTGTTAATGTGGGAAATTTTACATTGGTAGGACCCATCAACAATTCGGGGAACGATTACACGAGCACAAAATTTCAATGGATAAGTCCCTGAGGTTTGAAAATAAAAATGAAAACTTTGATTCAGCTTTGGCCCTGCATATTTTCGAAAATCCTGGATTTAGTTCTTTTTGAAGAGGCAACTTTAACATCTACTGTAAATGGCCTGCCGCAATCTTTTAAAGAGGCAATTGAGACCACAAAATATATAAACAGAGATTTGGCTATAAAAAGAGATGCAGGAGATATTTCCTTAAGCCCAATTTATAACAACTTAATATTAAAAGACTCAATCAATATTTTCACCCAGTCTAATTTAAGACAACCTGTCCACATATCTAATGAAAATCAAAATTACAGACAGGCAAAATCAATTGCAAGGCAAAGAATACTTGTTCAATCAGATTGGTGAATTCTTTTTTATTAATTTCTGGCTGATTTTTTGATTCAGTATCTTTTCTCCTCTTGTCAAGTTCACTTCGAAAGGTTAGATTTTGCTGGTTTTTTTTTAGCACTGAAGACGACTTGGCAGAGGTCCTTGTCGAAATATTTGCTTGTTCTTCGTCTTCATATTTTGCCACTGGCTGACGAAATTCTTGCTTTCTACCCTATTTGATTTTATTTTTTCATTTACTATATCCTTTCCTCTCTTGGTTTCATACGTCATGTACAGCCAGTGTGGTCTTAGAATGTATTTAGGTCTACTTCTTCTAGCTTAACGAAAACGTATTGCAATAAAACAGCAAAACTTCGTTTAAAATCTAAATGTAATTTGATCTAGTATTATAGTTTTCATGGAGGGAAATATTCTGCTTAGTTACTAAACAGAAATAATAACTTTGGCGATAAGAACTATGAATCAAATTGCAATAAGCCAGACATAAATTCTGCCGAGATAAACTTGACCAGACACTTATATACTGAACAAATCTAAATTGAATAGTGCCAGTAAAATTACCAGCAAAAAGCTACATTAAAAGAAGTTAGAATCAGAGAAATTTTATAATATTTGGTTTTAAATCCCATACCTTAAATATTCAGCTATTTCAAATTTAATCTATGCCCAAATTGGTATGAAAGCCAGTTCTCATAATTATATCGACGTGTATATATATCCAAATATATACATCAAATATATACATGTTCGTTTATCAACCCAATATTTCTTGGAATATATATATATATATATATATATATATATATCCAAGTCATGATTATCATGTTCACCATCTTTAGTCAACTCGTGACATTGTTCAAGAGCTTATAATTCAAAATTCGCACTGCAACTGTTCATATTTTATGATTTACGGATTATTCAGCAACCCAAGCCCCCTTTTTGTAAGAAAAAGACCCCTCTGAATCCTAATCCACAGATTCGTCATAAAAAAGGCACTTTATTTTAATATTAACTTTAATTACTTACAAAAATCACGTACTATAAAAATTAGCTTTCAAATAAGCCCTTATACAGCTTGCTGTAATTTTCCAATGCCCCACTAGCAGCAAAGACAAAAAAAAAAGAAGAGGACATTAGTTCTCCCAATACAAAAGGTGCTTTTCATTGTTATTCAAGATGGGGACTGTGATTCTCCTATCTGAGGTTTTTCGACTATGGTGGTTCCATCGGTGCAGGTTTCATTTCGATCCAACACTGTTTTTGGGAGGTTTCAGGCCATTTTTTGAGATTCTCATCAATTTGTCTTAATTGGAATAAGTAATATACTATGGGGCTAGACTTCGTTCTTTACCAGGATGCATCTGATGCTGCAACCATGATAACCACTGTGAGGTTTAGTTAGGTTCAAGGCTACACTACTGATGCAAAATACAACTATAATGTACTACAGGGGTTTTAAGTTAAACCTCGAGGGTTCACATTTTGATAATTATTTTATAGACCTGGGTTCACTTTAATACCGTATGTTTTCTTTAAAAAAAAAGAACAAGAAATTAAATAGCTTACACTTTCAGATCTCTTGATATGTACTTCAGGTCTTCCAACTGGTCCATCCATACTGTAGCCAACATGCGGACTTGTTTGTGCTTCTGTCGCAAATTCCAAGTTCTGTGCATTTTCAGGTACTACGGACTCTGTACCCAAAACCGGAGGAATGTAAGACTTGGTCTCTAATGCTATGAAAAGAGTATCCACAAAATGTATAGTCTCTGAAAAGATGTAGCATATTTAGGGCATAGGCCTGACCTTGGAAGGGAGGGGGGTATAGGCACATCTTTTATAGAAAGTTGTTCAGGCTAATGCTAGGAAGACTAATGTTAAGGAAAAAGAGTAGGGGTGGTATAGTCGCTTATTAGTGATCTTTATATGATTGTTTGTTTTTTAGGCCTAGTTGGGGTAGTGATCTGCTTTACAAGCTTAGCTCCTGGATTTTGCAAAAGAAAAAAACAGAAAAAAAGAAGGATGTAAGCTCGTAGAAAGGTTCATTAAAAAGACAAAGCAGTAAACTTCAAGGCTTTCTAAGGTAATTAAAGTTAATTCCAAGATTTCAAACGGGGCTACAAGGAATTACTAAAACATTCATGTTTGAATGCTTAAATTTGTAATGTTTGCCAGACTGAGAAAACAAAATGAAGAAAAACAAGAACTAGAGTGAAGAGATAAGCTGCTGTCTATTTGTATAACTTCCTTATAGACCTCACTAATTCAACTAATATGGAATGTGGCAGAGTATCTGAACATCATTTTTCTAAAAATTTTAATTTCTAAATTTTTCTAATTTAAGTTTAGAAGTATTTAACTTTACAACAAAAGAAAAAAAGGCGAGCTTAACTTGGGTTTTAAAGGAAATATAGTTATTGGAAATTAGGCAAACAAACACAACTTGTACAACTGAAGGAAACGAAGTTCCGTTTTGAAGACTTAATGGGTGCATTTTTACCTACACTTTGGGATAATTTCCTAAGAAATTTGGGATGTTTCTGGTGCTTAAAACTTGAAAAAAGTAATCGAAATGGATTTAACAATCATACAAGCAATTTAAGAAAGAATTTTAGCTAAATGCTTTATCAAGGCTCCTAACTAGTGCTAACAATTAGTTAGGGACCCAGCCAACGAATTCTAACATCACAGGCTTCAACCAGCTAAAGGTATAAGGAATTTATCAGGGTCAGAATTGGTTGGTGAAAACGAATATAGGCGGGCGCAACGAAAATTTTCTGTGCCAAAGGAGATTTCACCTAATTCGCATTATCGATGACGTTATCAGCTATATTTTCTGTTTTTTGACCTAGATGAGAGGTGTGAACTCAGAATGTGAAACAGAATATACCGAGAGAGAAAAGAAAAAAAATTATGAGTTACTAACTGCACACTATTAAAACATACCTAAGAAGTGACACCAAAAACCAGCTTTCCTGTACTTGCATTAGAGTTATGTTCAAAGGTGGAGGAACAGAGCAATTGGGGCTGCACAGAAAGGTGGCAACACCTTTGCAACTCCATTCCGTTAGTGGCGTCAAAACAAAAGCCACTTGGAATAAATTAAAATGCTCTGATATTGAATCCCTGCCTCGTAAAAAGTGCATCCATAACAAAAAAATTATCTGCAGAAATAGAGCTCTTGATGGGGAAAAGAGAGAAAGAAAAAAAACTTAAAGAAAATTACCAGAAATTAAGCATATATTACACTTCTTTGGGCATATTATCACCCTTTCCGACACAAGCACACAGAACATCACAAAATCAAGGAAGACATTTAGTTCTTTTGCACTTTTTGCTACACCCATAAGAGTTATGAATATCCCAACGGAAGCGAGAAAGCGCTCAAAACAACAGGAACAACTTTGTGTCCAGAAAATTGTCATTCATAACTCAAAGGACTTGGCAGACATGGTCTTGCAATCAATGAGGCATTCCAGATTGCAAGCTGATAGTAAAAACACTTAAAATCTTCATCAAGCGCCCTCTCTGTAGGAGGCAACGGTTTCAGCTCCTTCTTACAAGGGTACAAGCGTACACGTAAATCCCTGAGGGGAAACTTATTAGGATCACTTCCATAAGCGCTGATTATCAGCGTTCTTGCAACATCTTGGAAGGAGAACATACTGGCTTCCGTGAAGGTTTCATCTCTCAACTTCTGTATTTCACACTGAATCTCCATGTACATACCGCTCTTCTTGGCGGACGCTAAGAATGTTCGTTTTCCTTTAGAGAAAAAGTAACTCGTTGTGTCATATCCCGAGATGCAGTGAACGAACCCCAGGGAGTTCAACATTTGCTTCTCCATTCTCTGGAACAAAACATCAACGGGGACATAATAATTTGGAAACTTCACGAGAAGTTAAGGCATAACATTCTCCACAGGAAAATGTTAGGGAGACGAGGGAATTAGTCCACTAGTGTCACAACTACATCAGTATCATTAGCACAACCAATCACCCTTTTAAAGATGTTTTAGAAACAAAAGGTAACGTGCAGAGCCATTCTGGTGTCCGCTTCCTCATGTGTGCTACACAGAAATTCCTCAAAACTGAGCGAATCAACATCATGACTATACAGCTCTCATCCTGTAATCCTCCAGACAGCCATACACGCAAGGTGTCGGTAGTACATAGGCTGCTTATACAGTCAAATCCATTTGCTTCCCATGTTTCATAAATTGCTTTCATCAATTTGCTTTGCTCTTTGTAATTCCAACAATCTTTGTCCAGTTTTCAATTTTTGAGCTCGCCAAGAAGGAGTTGACTGTCGAGCACCAACCACGTAACTGGTGACACCCACTGCAGTACTTCAAAGATATACTGCCACCATTTGTATCAGTGTGACCCATGATATGAATTTCAATTGCTGTTTCAGGTATCCCTTTCAACACGGCTTTAAGCAACCACATGACATAGATTTCGACAGTTTCATGTACAGCTAGTGGCTTTTGGCGAACCAGTGTAATTAAAACGATAACAAAGGCTTCCCGCCAATACAAGCAACGTTCCTCTTCGAAGTTCGGGTTTTCAGGTCATTCACGCAAGCCACTGGCTTCACTCAAAAAGTAGAGCACGGTAGACTTAAAACCACTTCAAAGCGTCAACGTAGAATTCCTGAGCTCAAAAATTGAAGGAGCATATGAAACGAATTCAAAGCTCAGAATATTTTTTAGCTGTTTCAGTCCACTGTTAGTGCCGGAATCTATCCCACACAGGATTCGTTTCACTGTCATAAGCTCTGAAGAAACTTCAACGGCATTTGTTTTTGATCCCAATTTTCTTGAAGCAACATCCATTCCGCTGCAACAGAATTTCCGCTACTTTAACTTTTGAAAAGGCTTTTTCATCCCCTTTGACATGCATGGATACAGCTTCAAGTCCTCTTTCCTCAGCTGCAAGTATTGAGCTCGGAGCCGATGGACTGGCCTGCTCATTGGTTATCACATTCATAAGCATCTCTTCAGTTGTAGTAAATTGGTCTGTGATAGTGAAACAAGGACACAGCTGTTTTTACAAGTATCATCTACTTTTAAATAAATTTTGACCTATCTTTGTGGTGCGGAGAATCAAACTCTGAAGTTTCATTTATATTAATAAGGTCATACAAAGCAGACAAAACAAAGGCCACAAAAGGTATGGTATTAATCCATTTTGCGACTGATAGTTGGGTAGTTGTAACATCGATCAGACCAGAAATTCTTTTGAATTATTATTTATGGTGGATTCAACAGTATGATCTGGCGGCACAAGGTTAAACAAGCCTGGTCGCCTTTTCACATTGAATATAATCTTAGATTATCAATAAAGTGATGACATTGAAGTTCATGCTATGGGATTGCATTGCTAGGTAGCAATCATGTAAAGTTTCTTCTAGGTACATAAGTGCAGTGCAAAGAGGGTATCCGAGTGTAGAAAGATCTGGGTCATATTGGGGGAGATAGGGTCAGGGGAGGGGACAAAACTTGCAAAAACACTTGGTATTGCACATAGTATAGCTTTTTCACGCTGATGTCAATCAGTTGAAGAACTCGTAAATTCTTAATGCAAATTTAAGGCAAGGTAAATGTGAAAAGTAGAGTGGAGAGATAAGACCTCCCCTCTACTCTTGAAATCCCTCATTAATGGAATTGGATCTGAACTTGCACTCATGGAAAAATATTTTACCAGACAAACTGCTCATAAAAGCTCCCAAGAAAAAATACCCAATCTCTGTTTTTTTTTTTTTCCTTTTTCTGCAGAAACACCCTTTTTGCCATTGGGGCAAGGAATTTTGAATGCGCCACCAGATATTCGTTTTCAGTGCTTATTTTTGCCCTAGATTCCATATTCAAACCTTCTTTGGCTTGTTTAAGCCTGGTAACTATTTTCTAGCGATCTTTCTGTATCGTGGGTCCTTGACTAAATACTGGAAAATGTTAGCTGATAATAAGTAGTCCTAACGCTACTGATAAGTAAATAGGTAGCGAAAAATAGAAAATTAATTTTTGTTTTGAGGAATTTAAAAAGAGGATAGCTACTGTCAATACTTGTGTTAACAAACAGAGCTAAAAATGAAGCTATAACAAATTTTGATATCTTTCACTTTTTGCAATAGTGTCAATTAGGAGGGGAATACCCACTCTTAGATTTATTCTAGGTATTTTCTTTGAAGACTTTAAGTTTCATTTCCATTGAAAAAAGTTAAAAAAAAAAACATCAGAATTAGATATATAAAATACATATTAATCAAACTTGTAGACTCAACCGTGGAATTCTCCAAATTTGTAGACTTTAAAGAAAACAAAGCTTCATCTGAAAAAGTACCTTTTTGAAGAAAGACATCTAACTGACTAATCATTGAAGCCCTAAGATCCTCTTCTGTCTTGTCCTTCTTTGCAAGGGCTAGGACATATTTTGCCAAGGCAGAGGGGTCAGCTTCACATCTGGAAAGGGAATGAACAATTAAAAACATACCCCAACAGCCAAGAGCGTACCCAAAATTATTTGTTTGGGGGAGGGGGGGGGGGGGCAAAAAACTTTACAAAACGCAACAAAATTTGCTTATATATAAATATTTTTGAAACTTCTTTAAGAGTTGGACAAAGGCATCAAATAAATAAGATTCAGAAAACAACCCAAAAATTAGAATTCAGCCTTTGGGATCAATCTTCGAGAATTATTTCTGTAAAATCTAGAAGAGGTACAGAATTTTATTTTCTGGAGACATAATTCAATTTGATTGTTCTTGATATATTGCTGTGGTGTCTGATTGGCAACCATACACACAGTGCCTTATGATTTAGTTTTAAAACAACGCTTTGGGGTCGGGGGGAGGGCTTCAAATAGCTTGCCCTTGCCTTGGAGACACAGCCCTGACATTAGCAACAACAATTAGCCAAGGGGCAGCAATTACAACTTACACTAACCATTTGTTTAGCAAATACTGACAAATTCGTTATGGATCTAAAGGAGAAAAGTATATTCAAAAACTAGTAAAAAAAAAACACTGAGAGGCAACTAATTTGGAACAGAGAAAAAAAAATCGCTTTTGATTTACATAGACCATAAGAGATGTTTTGAATAATTTAATAATTTAAAGGATAATTTAATTTCCTCAAAGCTTCAAATATATATATAAATATATATATATATATATATATATATATATATATATATATATATATATATATATATATATATATATATATATATATTACCATGAATGCCCAAAATACCTTTTGTTCTCCTTGGTTTTAGTCAGCATTACCAGTCAACTTTATCAGTTTATGCAAGGTTTGATGGTGACAGATTAAGTTAGGTTAGGTTTTTAGCCCATTTATGAGATTTGTAACCTAATTTAACTTAACCTAACCCACCTTTAACTTTTACCACCAAAGCTTGCATAAGACTGAAAAAGCTGATTTGCAAAGCCAAGCAGAGAAAAAGGAATTTCGGACATTCACTGGTGAATTAAAGGTTCATTGGCAACCTTCAACTTTAATCTTTCAAACAGCTCAGGATCTTTCTTTCACTTAAGCTCAGGCTTTAATGGGATCTAACTTTGGCTTGAATAGTTTAGCCTGGACAAAATACCAAAGCAGACTTCGTGGTCTTACAGATAATTTTTGTAGAACACCATGGTATAAGCCAGGAAGATGGTTGGAAGAGTTTTACTCAATAGCATCTTTAAACTAATTGGAAGAGAATGAATATCCATATAAACCAGACATTCTTGAAACCTCCCTGAAACAGTTGTGCTATGTAGTATTTTATTTAGTTACTAGAGGTGCTCATGCTTATATCGTAATTGCTTATTCCTTGCTTGTGCATGCCCTATTATTATTTCCTTATGCTTGCTTATTTTTTAGATGCTTGGGTCTAAATAAACTGGTTATCTGAACATCTTGCTTCCAATTTCTGCACTCCCAAGTTCATCAAGTGTCTCTGTGAAGCAATCCCTCATCAAGTGTCTCTGTGAAGCAATCCATGGGGCTTTAATAATCACAGTGAATAGAACAACTGCTTTAAAAGCAAGATTCTAAAGTCTGAAGATTTTACTTCAGCCCTTTCAGAACATATTTTCAATTTTCCAGACCATTTTATTTTGTTTGAGAATGTCTCTTTGATTTCTAGGAATCGGGATTTAAAGCAAAATTTTCGTGAAACTCTTGAAATAAAGAAAATCATATTCAAGAATATTGCTTTGAATCGGGATACAGGTGAATTTGGGCTGAACTCTATCTATGATAATTTATTAAAATCTGACAGAGTAAAGTTCAATTCACCCAATGTAGTTGACCTCTGTCCAAATGTTAAACCACTGAACACTAATGAACTGAACTCAAGAAGGTCAAAGAGGCTAGATTCCGCCTTTACTTTGAAAAGAATTAGAGAATTGAACAATATATAGTTTTATTAGATTTCGTATATAAACTTTTGTTTTAAATTGTTTTAGTTTAGTTTTACTACTTATGACGGTCATTGTATATGTAACCGAAATATCTGGATATTTTTGTGAATTTCTATACACTGTCTATTAAAAAGGATTTTATTCCTATTTTGTACTTTTATTTTATCGTCATGGAAAGGCAGTGTGGTCTCCGAAATTATCTAAAGCATTTAGAACATCTACTAAATTTTTAGTTACGTTGCATTTGGTGGCCCAGATCTTGATTTTGATGTGACTTTAATCTGCAAGCTGTTATCCAAAGCTCCAATCAAGGCTGTGACCAGGAGGGGGGGGGGTTAACGGGTTTGAAACCCTCCCTAAAATTTGTGTCCAACTTGTAAAAAAGTAATAAAAATGCAAATAAACAAACTTTTTATTTGTTTGACAAAGTTTTTTTGCACTCCCCCTCCACCCCATCCCCCCCCCAAAAAAAAACACAAATCTTGGATATGCCATTGGCTCCCATTCTGCTGTTAAAAAGCTCAGCTTGATTTTGGGTTAATCCCTCACAAAGCTGAACAAACTTTCATAAAACTTTTCTAATCTTCCAAAGAATAAAGCTTGCTAGTAGGCAAAAGGCTCCAAATACTGCAGAGTATATATTTATGTTTTGCAAAACTTTTAAGAGCCAGTTGTCTAGGCAGTCTGTAAAGTTCATCAAGAAACAGCTCTCACAATAACAATAGGCTTGATTAAAATTTGATTCAAAATTAATGGAGGATATTAAACGTGTCACCAGTTTGATAGTTAAAAGCTGAAAAATGTGATCTCTTGCCAATTATTAATTTAAGTGCTACCTATTCAAAAGTAGGACTATTTATGCAAGCCTGTATACAGAAAATTTCAGAGAAGACTAAGGGAAGCACATATCTGTAAAAAACCAACAATCAAAATAAAGACAACTTTAGACAGGAAATTTTTTTTGGCTGTGATGGGAATGCTCAGAGGATTTTCTTTAGGGCAAAAGGACAATGAATTACTGGGAGGGGCACTGACCCCCTATTCTGCCTATAACTAAGTCAAAAATTGTTTAATTCCAGGGAATCTTGAATTTTGCTAATCCTTGAGAAGAAAGGCTTATTGATTTAAAAAGAGCTTGTCAGTGAAGTCTTTAAAGCCCTAATACACAGCATAAAACAGCAAATTAGTGATTTTTTCAACATTAGTATTCCCAAAAATAAAAAATGGACAATTAGGTCTGTCAATATAATAAATTTTCTCTGAAACTTAAGGTACATTTTTTCAACACAAGACCTCTAGGAGGGGATGAGGGGGGGGGGGAGGAGTAGTTTAATGAGTTTAAAACTAACAGAGAATAAGAAATATGCCTAATTTGGCTGAAACAAATTGGATAATTTTTTTTTTTTTTTTATGGAAAAATAAAAAACATGGCTTAAAATCAATTGGCTTTGAAGGTGGGAATCTTGGTGATTTTTTTCTTTTTTTTATTGTGACAAAGAAACTCAAAAAAATTTCCAGTGGGTATAATCAATGGATTTCTAAAAAGGGTCTTGACCCTCTGTTCTGCCTGTGACTAGGTCAAGAACTGTTAATACCACAAATAGATTAAAACGAAAACTTGAATTTTTGCTATTTCCTAAGAAAGGGGGCCAAGAGAAAAAAAGAAAGAGAAAAGATCTTCAAAGTTGCAGTAATTACCAAAATATGCAGGCTAAAGCAATAAGTTGGTAATTTTCCTAATTTCTTCTTGCCAAAAACCCAAAACTGATAACTACATTTCAAGAAGTTTGATACAAGTTCAAGAAGTAGCAAATCAAGCTACTCACCAGATCTGTCAAAAAAATAAAAAAAAATATGAAGAGATGCTAGTATGTTTGGACCATTTTTTACAGCAGTTGCTGTTTTGGTTCTACTAACACTTGGATTATGGTAGCCCCTACCTCCTTATATCTATCATCTGTAAGAAAATTGTATCAGTCCATAAATTATGAGAATTGTCAGAATTGCCCCACTCTCCCCCCTTTTTAATACATGATACCCATTCAAAGAAATCCCCATCAGAGGTCCTGGTGCACAACTTAGTGTTTAAAATTTTTTTCTTAAACATGAATCCTCCTCCTTTGTTTCACTAACCCCTACCTTCTTTACTTGTACAAGAGCTACTGCTTGTATCTATGTATTATACTCAACCTCTTAGAAATACCAGTCCCCTCTTCATTGGGTCTGACAACCAATTTACCTTCTTATGAGCTACCTTCTTCATACTAAATTTGACATCATATCCTACCCACCCTTATAGAATCCATCCATCCATTTGTTCTTATTCTTTCAAAACTATGTAATGCTATCCAGAAGTTAAACAAAAACAATCCCTGGTTAAAGAAAATGCAATCATTGTAGTGGCAATGCACAGCAAGGAATATATACATTATTCACCCATACTTTATATACTTTCAATAGAAAATATATATATATCATACATATTTTCTATAGAAGTATATATGTTCTATAAATTTTCTACAGGCCAACTCCCTGTTGCTTGATGCCATTGTCTTGCTTGTTTACCATTAAATTAATGTGAAGAAAAGACTTGATCAATGGAAAATTTGCGAAATATATTTCATTTAGGCTATATATTTGTCTATTAGAAGGGGGGAGGGGTAAGTTTATTGGTATTCCTTAAGAATATTCAATAATTAATGAACAAGTAAGCATTTTAGATTTTTACAGCATTCACTTCTGGAGAGCAAGAATTCTAAACTGATGCATGTACTATTTTTATGTTATTTGATGTTTTCCTAAGAAGATCTATAACTCCAGGGAATGAATTGAAGATTAGCAGCTCTCCAAAAGGATATATGCCAGAACAAAAAAGAGACATTTTTAGATTGCCAAATTTATCCTATTTTTATGGCTAAAGTTGTGTTTGTGCCAATTCACCCCAACCCCTGATGGTCCTATAAATAGCTCTAGGTTATATATAAAACTACCATAAAATGCAAATGGTACCATTAGATTCCTTATTTTATGCTCTTTTTCAACATAATAGCAATTTCCCTAACAATGCACCCTCCATCCCCCCATCAATCAACACATATATAGCTCAATTTTTCTCAGTTCTCCCTTGTGTAGACTCTTCCAGCTGTCCTTACAAAACAGAGATCTACCATCAGGTTGGAAAAAAACCTACATCACACCAATCAGAGGTAACGCTGTAGCGTTGCCTATAGTAAAGGCCGTACAGCTCCAATGTTTTATTATTATTATTTTTTTTTTCCCAGAGGCACTTCATATGGAAGGGGTCGTCGTAGAAACTTCCAAGGGGCTCATTCGATTGGAAATCGAGAGTTCTAGTGCCCTTTTTAATAGCCTCAAATGATTGGAGGGCACCTAGCCCCCCCCCCAGGCCCATCCTTCCCCCAAACACCTCCAAGCATAATTTTGAGATAGCCATTTTGTTCAGCGTAGTGGATTTCCAGATAGAAAATATATTTTTAAGGAGGATACTCCCCCACAACCTTCGGGGCAAGGGTTTTAAGTTATTCCCTGGGGGCGTATAAGGTTTCTATTGAAGGCGTTTTAGTAGAAACTCCAAAATACGTTCATTCGACTGGAAATTAAAGAGCTAGTGCTCTTTTTAATAGTCGAAAGTGATTGGAGCGCAACTAGCCCCCCCCCACGCCCATCATTTCCCCAAACGCATCCAATCAAAACTTTCAGATAGCCATTTCGTTCAGCATAGTTGATTTCCAGATAGAAAATATATTTTTGAGGAGGACACTCCCCCACAAGCCTCAGGGCAAGGGTTTTAAATTATACCCTGGGGGCATATAAGGTTTTTATAGAAGGTGCTGTCTTAGAAACTTCAAAACAGGCTCATTTGATTGGAAATTAAAGGACTAGTGCCTTTTTAATATTTGAAAGTGATCGGTGGGCAACTCGCCCCCCCCCCCCCCCACGCCCATCATTTCCCCAAACGCATCCAATCAAAACTTTCAGATAGCCATTTTGTTCAGCGTAGTTGATTTCAAGATAGAAAATATATTTTTGAGGAGGATACTCCCCAACAACCCTCAGGGCAAGGGTTTTAAGTTATGCCCTGGGGGCATATAAGGTTTTTATAGAAGGCGTTGTCGTAGAAAATTCAAAACATGCTCATTTGATTGGAAATTAAAGAGCTAGTGCCCTTTTTAATAGTCGAAAGTGATTGGAGTGTAACTAGCAGAGAGAGAGAGAGAGAGAGAGAGAGAGAGAGAGAGAGAGAGAGAGAGAGAGAGAGAGAGAGAGAGAGAGAGAGAGAGAGAGAGAGAGAGAGAGAGAGAGAGAGAGAGAGAGAGAGAGAGAGAGAGAGAGAGAGAGAGAGAGAGAGAGAGAGAGAGAGAGAGAGAGAGAGAGAGAGACCCCTTCCCCCCCCCCACCCATCATTTCCCCAAACACATCCAATCAAAATTTTCAGATAGCAATTTTGTTCAGCGTTGTTGATTTCCAGGTATAAAATATATTTTTGAGGAGGAAACTCCCCCAAAACCCTCAGGGCAAGGGTTTTAAATTATGCCCTGGGGGCATATAAGGTTTTTATAGAAGGCATTGTTGTAGAAACTTCAAAACAGGCTCAATCGATTGAAAATTAAAGGGCTAGTGCCCTTTTTAAGTCAAAAGTGATTGGAATACACCTCGCCCCCCCCCTCCACACCCATCAATTCCCCAAACACATCCCAACAAAATTTTGTGATAGCCCTTTTGTTCCGCGTAGTTGATTTCCTGATAGAAAATATGTTTTTGAGGAGGACACTCTCCCAGAACCTTCAGGGCTAGGGTTTTAAGATATGCCCTTGGGGCATATAAGGTTTTTATAGAAGGCGTTGTCGTAGCAACTTCAAAAAAAGCTCATTCGATTGGAAATTCAAAGGGATAGTGCCCTTTTTAATAGTCAAAAGTGATTGGAGGGCAACTAGCCCCCCCCACGCCCATCATTCCCCCAAACACATCTAATCAAAATTTTGAGATAGCCATTTTGTTCAGCATAGTTCATTTTCAGATTGAATCCAATCAAAATTTTGATATAGCCATTTTGTTCAGTGTAGTTGATTTCCAGATAGAACATATGTTTTTGAGGAGGACAATCCCCCACAACCCTCAGGGCAAGGGTTTTAAGTTATGCCCTGGGGGCATAAAAGGTTTTTATAGAAAGAGTTGTCGTAGAAAATTCAAAACAGGGTCATTCGATTGAAAATTAAATGGCTAGTGCCCTTTTTAATAGTCGAACATGATTGGAGGGCAACTAGCCCCCCCCCCATGCCCATCAATCCCCCAAACACATCCAATCAAAATTTTGAGATAACCATTTTGTTCAGCATAGTTGATTTCTACATAGAAAATATGTTTTTGAGGTGGAAACACCCCTACAACCCTCAGGGCAAGGGCTTTAAGTTATGCCCTGGGGGCATATAAGGTTTTTATAGAAGGCGTTGTTATAGAAACTTCAAAACAGGATCATTCCATTGGAAATTAAAGAGCTAGTGCCCTTTTCAATAGTCAAAAGTTATTGGAGTGTAACTAGCCCCCATCCCCTCCCCCCGCGCCCATCATTTCCCCAAACACATCCAATCAAAATTTTCAGATAGCCAATTTGTTAAGCGTAGCTTATTTCCAGATAGAAAGTATATTTTTGAGAAGGACAATACCCCACAACCCTCAGGGTAAGGGTTTTAAGTTATGCCCAGGGGGCATATAAGGTTTTTATAGAAGGTGGTGTCATAGAAACTTCAAAAAAAGGCTCATTTGATTGGAAATTCCGAGGGCTAGTGCCCTTTGTAATAGTCGAAAGTGATTTGAGGGCAACTAACCCTTCTCTCATGCCCACCTTTTCCCCAAACACATCCAATCAAAATTTTAAGACAGCCATTTTATTAAACGTAGTTTTAAGTTCTGGAAATTAGGTCTTTGAGCATTACAACTCCCCCAAAGCCCTCAGGGCAAGGGTTATAATTTAAGGATTCTCTGAATCCTTAATATTATTTCTTTTGCAAGGGATGCTTTTATAAACTTTAGAAAGGGCTCAAATGATTGAAAATTGAAATTTCTTGTTAATTTTTTGAGAGTTAAAAGAGATTGAAGGGCAACTAGCCCCTCTACCTCCTCCATGCCCTAAATGCATCAGATAAAAACTTTGAGATAGACATATTGTTAAAATAGTTCAAAGTTCTGATAACAAAAAATTCCGGTGTCAAAACAGCCCACCAGGGCCCAGGGGTAGGCGTTGTAAGTTATGCCCTGGGGCATAACTTATTAAAGAGGGTTTATAACTTAGGGGAAGGGGTTTTGTATGGGAAGAGTACATAGGAAATCTATTATAATTATCCAATTATAAGGTTAAAATACATACTCTGTGATAGATGCAAAATTGTTTTGGCACACAAATTCTTATTAAGGTCAATTCCAAACAGTCGTGATCCCTTTTTGTCAACAAGTGAAATAGTCTAAACCCCCTTATTGGAGCTATTTTTTCAATCCATTCATTGTTGTCAATCGCTGTCCACAAGTTATGCAAGCTGTCTATTGTTCATATATAAGGTTTTTATCAAAGAGGTAATCATATAGACTTTGAAAAAAGCCTCATTCCATTTAAATTGAAAGTTGTAGATCCGTTTTTTAAAAGTCAAGAATAATCGGACAGTAAGAACACCCCCCCCCCCATGCCATAAAAACTTGAAAATTTTTGCAATCAAAAACGAACAAAAATTTATTAAAAAAAAAAATCCGAAAAATAAGTTTTTCAAAGAAAAGCAAAGGCCATTTCAAACTTAAGCTCAGGAGATACAAATACCTGTTAAAATTCAAACTCAAAACCACCAGAAATTACTATTAAAGAATAAATGAAACCCAAAACAAACAGAAATTAAATAAACAATCATAGCAAAAAACATACAACAATCAATAATATAAATTAATAAATAGATCTTAAATCTATTAAAGCTTATATTGAATACTAAAATCAAGATTATAACGAAAACAAATATTTTGCTATTAAAGTAAAAATGAAACTTAAAAACGAACAGAAATTAAATAAACAATCAATGAAAACAAACATACAATATATATTGATGTAAACGAATAAATAAATCTTAAAACGAGTAAAACTTAAATTGAATACGCAAATCAAGTTTGAATTAAATAAAAATTACTACAAACAAGAGTTTGGGTATCGTCTCACTGCAGAAGCCTAAAACCTACTGCGTCATTGGCGCTTTACTGAAAACGAATTATATTACAAATGTTTTCTTTTGTACTTAATATTGAAAATAAATACTAAAATTACAGTAAAATATGGAACTGATGAGCTTTTAGCAATTAGTATCCTTATGCATCAAATATTCTGTTTAATTTATTAGTTCTTTTCAAGATTAGTCAAGACAAATATAGTTTCACTACAATCAAAATTTGGATACTGCCCCCTTCTTTAACTGTAAAAACCTAAAGCCTTCTGCGTCATTGGTGCTTCACTGAAAACGAATTACTCATATATTAAAAATTTGTTATTTTCCAGTTCTTACAGCATTGAAAATGAAAATAAAAATTACTTTGAAAAAAAAAATTTGAACTGATGGATCTTTCAACAATTAATATCATTATATATCTAATATTCAATTTGATTTTGTTTATACTTTCCAAGACTGTTCAAGACTCATATAGTTTTGCCATTTTTTTTAACTCTGCCATTTTTTGTCACTAATCGTGTTAGTTTGTTATGAAAACATTCTATGGCTTCTAGGCATTTCTATTTGAGTGGAAAACTGCACCTCAAACTTTGTAGAACATGCATTTTCTTGCCTGAAACACGAAAATATAATAAATGTCAAGTTTTGGAGTGTTCCACCACTCGCAAGCAAGTGCCATTGGTATATTTCCATCTGCAAGGTCAATTTAGGGGGTGGAGGGTTGGCTAATTCTTGTAGCAGCCCCATTCCGTTGTGGTATGGTTCACATTTTCAACACCTGGCGTCTGGACTATCATATAATCTACCAAGCATACAACTACCCCAAATCAGAATCAATAAATAAATGAAACCCAAAACGAACAAAAATTAAAATAATTATTAGAGTCAAACTCAAAACGAGCATAAATTAATGTGAGTAGGGTTCAAAACCCCTATGCTTTCTAAAAGTCAGAATATAATTTGTACTTTACTGAAAAAAATTCAAATGAGTTTATGAAAAAAAATGTGAATTTTCAATTTAATATAAAAATGCTGATATTTATTCTTTAAAATCTTAGTTAATTCTTGTTTTCTTAAAGTTACAAAAGTGAAAATATTCCAAAGAATTGTTTTCAGTAAAGCGCCAATGATGCAGTAGGTTTTAGGCTTCTGCAGTGAGATGATACCCAAACTCTTGTTTGTAGTTAGTTTTATTCAATTCAAACTTGATTTGCATATTCAATTTAAGTTTCACTCGTTTTAAGATTTATTTATTCATTTACATTAATATATATTGTATGTTTGTTCGCATTGATTGTTTATTTAATTTCTGTTCGTTTTGAGTTTCATTTCTACTTTAAAAGCAAAATATTTGTTTTCGTTTTAAGCTTGATATTCATATTCAATCCAAGCATTACTCGCTATAAGATCTATTTATTCATTTATATTATTACTTGTTGTATGTTTTTTGCTATGATTGTTTATTTAATTTCTGTTCGTTTTGGGTTTCGTTTATTCTTTAATAGTAAATTCTGGTGGTTTTGAGTTTGAATTTTAACAGGTATTTGTATCTCCTGAGCTCAAGTTTAAAATGGCCTTTTTCTTTCAAAAACTTATTTTTCGGTAAGTTTTTTTTTTAATTAATCCACAAAAAAGGCCCCAAAGATCATGCAGAAAATTACCATCCTATCAGCAACACTTCTGTAGTTGTAAAGGTGCTTGAAAGATTTGTCAACAGAGCTCTAATTCAGCACTTGGAAATTAACAACGTCCTCACTTCCACTCAACATGCCTACAGGTCTTTAAGATTGGTTGATAATAATCTAATACACACATACAAGTATGTTACATCACTGTTGAATAATTGTATACCTATCGACATGGTGCTCTTGGACCTCAAGCACTTGACAGGGTTTGTCATGAATTCCTCATCATCAAACTAAAAGCAGCAGCTGTTGATGATATTATTGTCCAGTGGATACAGGGTTTTCTTTCAGAAAGAATCCAAGTTGTAAGAGTTCAGAACTCTCAAGGTGTCCCTCATTTCTCCTTGTCTACAACTCTTGTAAGCAGCATTCCCAGGGGCCCATTCTTGGGCCTCCTGGGACCTGCTGTCCAACCTGTTGGACGTTTGCTTCATAATTTTTCTCATCCAAACTGACCAAATTTTGGTCTCAGTGATAGCACAGCTCAAAAGAAGACACTTTAAGGGCCATTTATGAATTTTTTCTCACTTCTAAAAGAAATGGCGGAGAACTTGGTCTGGACTTTGAGGAAGGGGCCCAGGTAAGAAAAATTTGAAAAAAAATATTATAGTAGCCTATACTTTTGGGGGCTGCAAAAAATCTGGCAAGTACAAACTGAGACTAGGCTACTGCTCTAGGCCAAGATCATTGATAATGTTCAAGTGTAGTGCAATCTACTGGTCAATGTTTCTTCATGTCCAACCAACTAGACATTTGGTCTGAACACAGAAGTCCAACCAGAAGGACTGTTTTGTTTTTTTCAAGGCGTTTGAGGTTCTTGCTGATAAAACAAGTTGAGGTTCCTGGGCTGGAAAACCAAGGTAGGGTCCTTAACCCATAGGCACCACCTTAGGATTGCAGTAGTCATTTTTAGTTTACTGACAACCATGTTAATGCCCAAAACCTTCATGTAAATTATTAACAGCAGCCAATCAGTGTTGACAGAACCAGATGACATATTCACTCAAAGCATGGGTGGGTGCATGTGCAAAAGCAGTTCTAATCAAAACGCTACCTTGAGAGATCTATTTTTTGGTGACTTTTGTATTTTGACAGGGTGGATGTATCTAACTTAGCTGAGCCATGTTTTGTTCTTACTGATAAGTAATCTGAATCCAGTTTTCTGTCACCTATATTTGCCTTTTTTTTGCAGTTTTGGTTAAAGATGCACTGTTGTTACTTAATGACAGTGACTTAAAAGAAAGTGAAAGTTCCAGGGAATTTACTCAAGAGTATGGGTGGGCACTTGTACAAAAAAAGTTCCAATTAAAACACAGCCTTGAGAGGTCAATTTTTGGTAGCTTTTGTATGTTGATATGGTGGATATATTTAACTTAGCTGAACCAGGTTTTTTTTTGTTCTTGCTGATAAGTAATCTGAATCCAGTTGCCTAAATTCACCTTTTTTTTTTGCAGTTTTGGTTTAAGATGCACTGTCATTACTTGATGACAGTGAACTCAGTGACTTAAAAGAAAATGAAAATTCCAGGGAATTTACTCTAAGCATGGATGGGTGCTTGTGCATAAGAAGTTCCAGTTAAAACGCTGCCTTAAGAGGCCTATTTTTGGTAGCTTTTGTATGTTGATATGGTGGATATATTTAACTTAGCTGAACCAGGTTTTGTTCTTGCTGATAAGTAATCTGAATCAAGTTTTCAGTTGCCTAAATTTGCCTTTTTTTCGAGTTTTGGTTAAAGATACACTGTCAATACTTGATGAAAGTGATTTCAGTGACTTAGAAGACAGTAACAATGATGAACCTGATACTGAAGAAGAGCCAGTTCTTGAAACTTTGAGCATCAGGGACTTCAATGTTCTTTTTGATGATGAAGAGGAAGATCCTTCAGCTTCCAATGTGCAAGACAAACCAGGTATTCTAAGTAGTGGTGCAGGAGAGACTAGGTCTGGCAAAGTATATCACCCACTTGGAAAATGGACACAATTGTCCTCACTTAACAACCCCTTTCAGTATCTGCCAACAACTACTGATGATATTTCTCCAAGGATTGAATGGAAACTGTATCAATATTTCCTTGAGTACTTTCCAGACACAATTACATTTGCCATGAACTACAATTTCCTGAAAGAAAATCTGGCCAAATACCTTTTGGTATTGTCTTCTGAACTGAAGGTTTTTTTTGGTCTGTCAATTATTATGAGCAGCCAGAAATTCCTGAGAATACATATGTACTGGAGCCAGAAGTTCAAAGTACCCGTTGTCTGCCAAAACATGTCTCAAGACAGATTTTTTCAAATACAACAGAATTTAAAGTTCCTTGTTTATGAAGATGTCAAACAAGAGACAAAGAAGACAGACTGCTTGTGGAAAGTCAGGCTTCTACTAGAAGCAGTGTTTGAAACTTAAGCAAGAGCAGTTTGTGAGTATAGATGAGCTGCTGATTCTGTTCACAGGAAGGTGCAGTCTGAAACAGTATGTTCCTAACAAACCTTATTCCCTTGGACTGAAGAATTTTGTGTTGGCTGGATCCTCAGGCTTGCTGTATGATCTCCTGATTCACCAGGTATAAACCACTTTCCCCCCAGACCTGCAAAGGATTAGAAACTGCAGCTGTTCTTCATCTTTTGAAAGAGGTGAAAGAGGGCCCTTACCTCCATTTTTAGAGGTATTTCACCAGCATCCAGCTTTTAGAAGAGCTCACAGCTGCCAAAGTAAATGCAACTGGCCAAAGTAAATGCACATATGAAGAACCATCGGGAAGGTGTCCCAGTGAAAAATGAAAGGGATCTGAAGTGCCTAGGGAGAGGCATGTCATTTAGTTTTGTCAGAGAAAATAACACCATTGCAATGTCTCAGTGGTTTCATAATCATACATTATTTTATTAATCTTGCACTGTCTAATGCTTGGCTCCTGTATTGGGAAGATGCAATAGCAGCCAAGGACAAGTACATACAGTTACAGTACTTCAGATTTCATGTTGGAGAATACTTGGCTTTCAAAGCAGATCATGTGGCATCAAATAGCAATGGCCCCAGACTACAAGAATCACCTTGAAGGTAAGGAGGATGAAGGTGGATCCAGTAAGAGGAGATGGTGATGTTCACTACTATAATGCCATGAAAGAACAATTGGTGCCAATTATTTGCCAAGGTTTGATTCTACTCTGAAAATTTTGGTAAGGTGTTGCTTACCCAGTTGAAAGAAAAAAAAAAGTTTTCTGTGAGCAGTGCCAGCTATTCTTGTGCTTTCATGTTGGAAAAGACATATGCAAGTGTTTTACTGTTTTCCACAAGTAAAAATAAGATAACAGCCAAATATTTTTAATTTTTTTTTAGTATTTTGTAACTGATTATTACTTCTGGTTGGACAACAGCCCCCATCCCCTTGGAACTCAAATTTGTTTTATTGGTATTAACTTAATCTTCAATTTTTTTTTTGTTGGGAAAATTTGAACTTCAAGAAGATTGAACATCAGGAAGTACTTCAGGACTCATGAGGATAAATGGTGCACCCAATCTTCTCTCTAACCTCTTCACTCTTTATGCTGATGATTCAAAACTTGTTGGTAAAGCAGCCACAACCTCTCACCTGCAATCTATCCAAAAGGACCTTGACATTCTTGGTACTTGGGCTGATATATGGCTCCTCTCTTTCAATGCTGATAAATGCCATGTAATCCACTTTGGCAGTCATAACAGACATCAGCAGTACCATCTCCAAGATAGCCCCTTTTTGCAGTCTCTAAAGAAAGAGACCTTGGAGTCATTGTTGACAGTCAACTTAAGTTCAACACCCATGCAAAATCTGTATTGTTGTCTCTCCTCCAACCTCTCAGAATGACCAAAAGAACTATCTCTAGCAGATGCCCAAGTGTGTTTATGAAGCTCTACAAGACACTAGTTTGCCCATGCCTAGAGGTTGGAATGTCCCTGGCATAACCCTATTTAAAGAAGGACAAAGAAACACTAGAAAGAGTACAACAAAAAGCAACCAAAATGGTCAAAGGGCTTCAACAAATGCCATACAAAGAGCCTTTACATCACTTAAAGCTTCCTACTCTTGCATACTGGGGGAAACATGGCAACATGATTATGGCCCACAAAATTATTTCAAAAGTTTTTCTCCCTGGTCTCCTTGCCCCCCCCCCCCCAGAATGTTCTGTGACTAGAGGGCATTCCAAGAAAATCTTCAAGAAGCACACCTCAATCCAAAAAGGAAGCCATTTCTTCAGCCAGTGAGTAACAAACTTGCAGAATCAACTCTCTGAAGATACAGTGGCTGCTGATTCAACAGGTGCATCCAAGCAAAATCTTCACAAAGAACAGCTACAGTAAGAATTCCTGTATAACTGGGAAGCCATTGAGTCCTTAGCCCAAATGTAGCAAACAATTTACAGAAGTCATAAAAGAGCATTATAAGGATGAAAAATCCTTAGATTTGCTCCAAGCTGCAATAAGGTTATAGCTCAAATAATAAGCACATGTTCTCTCTCACCAAAGTGTTACAGTCTTACATCTGAGATCTTACTTCTTCATGCTCAGATGATCATTTTTCACTTCATATAAGTGCTAAGACCATACAACCCATAGACTAATGTTTTCTGCTTCATCAAAGTACTAAGATTTTGCAACTGACTACCAAATAAAACATTGAGTACAATATCATGAAAGTCTTTAGACCAATGATCAGAGTAGAATGAAGAAAGATGTTTTTTTCAAGCCTAAGAGGTAAGATCAGAGTCCTCAGATTTCTGTTAAAATTGTCTTCTGTAAAGATACAAAATATCAACACTTTAATACTCTTTTTTTACTCAATAAGTGCTAAGATGTTAATCCAAGATCTTATTTTTTATCAGATTATTGTTTTTTGCTTCATCAAAATGCTAATATCTTACAGCTTACTGTAAAATAGAAGACTCAAAAGATAACTTAATGACAATCTCATCAAGGACTTTTGGCTACTGAAAAGAGTAGAATAAAGGAAGATTTTTTAAGCCTAAAAGATAAGATTGGTCCTCAGATTTACATTAAGATTATTTTTTGTTTTGAAAGATGTAAAACCTTAGCATACTGATTTGCTAAAAAAAAAAAAGACTAATATATGAACTTGCTGTTCTTTAAATTGCTTGATCTAGACTACTGTAAAACTGGCTGCCCTGTACCTTGTTTAGCTTGAGTGATTGTGTTGAATATTGGATAAAAATACTATTTTAAACAAAACAAAAATGTGAATAATAACAGAAGAAAACATGATAATCCAATTAAAATACATATGCTGCATAATACAAAGCACAAATTTCAATGTTTTAGTGTTGTTGTTGTTTTTTTTTAGCTTGATTGCCTATATCCTAGGGATGAACATGGGACCATCATGATGGGTAAGGTGAGCTATCACAAAAATATGACTTTAACCATAAAAATAGGTTATAAAATTAGCAATTGAAAAATTATTCTCTTTTTGTTTTAGAATGTACCCTTGAGAGTAGCCACTCTTGAGCTTTAGCCTCTAGACTGGGCAAATTTGCAGTTTACAACATAATCTAGCTATGATGCAAGTGAATACATCATTTGATCCCTTTTCTTATGTGCTTTCATAGTTTTATCATTGTATCTGGACCAAATTCTATTTTGAGCCCTTAAGTGGGGTCCCAAAAGGTAAAACAGCACATAGTTGCCAAAAGTTTAGTTGCATGTTTAGAAAAAAAAAACTCTAAGGAGAAAAAATTGCCATTGGCAACTGATTCAGGAATCAAAATTATTATTTTCTCAATGATTAAATGGTAATTATTCTTGTTCTTAATAGTATAATATTATAAAGAAAACAAACTTGTATAATTTTTCAAGACAAGCCTGAAAAAAATGACATCATTGCAAAACTGGCATCATTTTTAAGGTGTTTTAGGCTCTTCAAAAAATTCTGCAAATTTATTTTCAAAATAAAATTTTACTATAAAGACTAAGGAAAAATAACAATTAGGCCTACTATTCCTGAATCAGCTACAAATAAGTTCATTTGTGATGTAAATGGATGTTATATTTAGACTGAGGATGCAATTCTAGGTATATATTTGCACATTAGGGGGGGGGGTGGAGGTATATATTCTGTGAATATATAGGTTCTAAGAAATTCATGAAGTTCTTAGAAAACTGGAAAAACAAGGAAAAAAGTGAAGATAAAGGCTCTCCCCCTGTAAAATGTGTTAACTAGAATTATTCTGTAGGCTATATTATGGAGTAAGAATTGTTTTCTTAATAGGCTGTTTCCCTATGTCCAGCTGGACTCCTAGGCTTAAAATAGGTTGGTTGGTTGGTCAATAACCAATAGCCTACTGGTTGGTCTGTTGGCTAATTCAAAGATTTGTCTATATATACACTGTCAAATTAGCCATCTGGTGGTATCCCTTAGAGTCCTCTTAGCTGTTTAAGGGCTCAAAATGGAATTTACCCCACAAGCATCTATTGAATTATGAAAATATAAAAAAAGGCATCAAGTGATAAATACATTCACTTTCATCCTACACAAATTACATTGTAAAATGCAAATTTAGCAGACTGTTACTAACATAAAAAAAGACAGTGTGGCCCATTGACCATTTTCACTTAAATTTTAAAACAGACACTTTCACAAGGAGTGGTAAAAAGCATAGCTGGGAAGCACAAGAGTTAACCATATATAGTAGGCTATATCTGAATGGAAAATGAGGAGTGTAAAATAGGATGAACAATTCTTTGGCCACTTCACACAAAGGTGTGATTTGAGTTACTGTAGGCTAATGAAATAAGCTGCAAATTTATTTACATGCCTTTAATGTTAAGTTCAGAAAAAAGTTACATTCTAGACAAGCTACTTTTTGCTAAATTGGAAAACAGTTAGGCTTTTCCCAACCTAACCCTTTTCCTATAGAGCCTAGTGAAAAGTGGAGTGTTTACAAGTGTACCAAGGATAAACTACACAGTTAGTATACAACCTAAAATTAGCTCTGAAGGAATGCAGTTCTAAATAGCCTACCACAAGCTTTCAAACTCATTAAGGTGACAGACTAGGCTAGCAGTCAATTATACCTAGCCTATTTAGTTTGAATCTGCTTTGACGTAACAAAGATTTTGAGCCAATATAAATGCTTACAATGGTTTTAAAATATTAGAAAGCCACGCTTTCAAAGCTTCCGGGTTTTCAATATACATTTAACTTCAATTGACAATTTTTTCTCTCCCAGGGGGCTTTGGAAGTTTTTTGTTCTATTTCTTCTTTATTTTAGGTCTGGGATGTGAAACTTAACAAACAGCCGTCATCAACAACATTCATAATTCGTTTGTTTTAAAAAATCACACGCTAGATAAGCTTATTCAATTTTTCTTTTTTTTTGGTTTTAAATGTTGGTGTTGAAAAGTATTTATGAAACATTATTTGTTTCTTGTTCCTTATAGCTCGCAATTTTTCCTTCTATTGAACGAAAATTCTTGGAATATTTGTATAAGCTAACAATCTTTTTGGATAGTTCAAAAGGTTCCATCGATTTGCAAAATTTTTGTTCTTGTAAAAAACCTTTATTTATCCTCAAGCCAAGTTTAACCGAGAACAGTAGTTATATCTATTCAATCAATTATTGCGCTTAATTGTAATTAACTGTAATAAGCTCTGTCAACCGTGGGGCACATGCCGAGAGAAAAGATAATTTATGCAGAAAAGAGTTTGACATCAAAAAAGAGACTTTACGACATCAAAGTTGCGTACCTCAGCCCCTGTACATCATACTTTTCTGATGACGCTAATGAAGAATTGCGTAGAATTTACAAGTTACGAAAATTGGACTTTTGCAAGAATAGCTAATTTTAAAACGTAATTATTTTAGTAGCATATGTTTTTAATGTTTAACGTTATCTTAAACTTATGCTTACTTCTCCTTCTTTTCCTTGTTTAATTGAAGACATTAAAGCAATGTTTCCTTACAATTCAGGGCCTTGTATTGCCTAGTATTGTGAGAGCTTTGTATTGCTAAATAGAGATCAATCCACTGTGCCACAGAAGGATTCAACATACGTAATTTTAATGTCAGAAAACTATCTACAGACATCAAAATCAGAGCTTTTGATCACATAAATGTCATCTTTTGACGAAAAAGCAAATTGTAAGCTCTCCTTC
Organism: Artemia sp. Qi Xiang Cuo; assembly: GCF_049724085.1. Taxonomy (NCBI): domain Eukaryota; kingdom Metazoa; phylum Arthropoda; class Branchiopoda; order Anostraca; family Artemiidae; genus Artemia; species Artemia sp. Qi Xiang Cuo. Next base: position 60,793,295 of record NC_142797.1, on the reverse strand, counting down.
TCTGTCGTCTTTTTCTTTATTGACATAAACGGTGAATTGAAAACCGTATAAAAAAATATTCATATTTATGCCGACAGAAAAACCAAAAGTAAAAAAAAAAAAAAAAAACTGTGTAAAACTTTTGATCTTAGTAACATAAAAATTTGCAGAACTGACTGTATGTAACAAACATGTTCTTAAAATTTCAAATATCATAAAATATACACAATAGATAAAAAGGTCACTTAACCTTAATTATTTATTATACAGTGCCCTAGTCACTCTTTAATGCGTCAATCACATGGCAAAATAATTCCATAAGGCCTAATGTATTTTTTAAACGATTTGATCTGTCATAGACGGTGCAATAGCGCTGCCTATGTAAAAGCAATGTGGGCACAATGCATTATTATTATTTTTTTTTGTCTTTTACACCAGGGTACTCCGTATGGAAGGAGTTGTCGTAAGGACCTCAAAAAAGGCTCATTTGATTGGATATTGGAAGGAATTTTGCCCTTTTTATTAATCGAAAGTGATTAGAGGGCAACTAACACCCCTTCTACACCCACCATTTCCCCAAACACATCCAATCAAAATTTTGAGATAGCCATTTTGTTCAACGTAGTTGAAAAGTCCGAAAATTATGTCTTTGAGGATGCCAGCCCCCCCCCCCTCCCAGAGCCCTCAGGGCAAGAATTGTGAGTTATGCCCTAGGTTCTTATAAGGTTTATGTAGAAAGGGTGATCGTATAAATTTTGGAAGGGGCTCATTGGATTCCTAATCAGAAGTTTTAGTGCGCTTCTTCAGATTCAGAATAACAGGAGGGTGGATACCCCCCCGCACCTCTTATTTTCCCAAAATACATCTGATAGAAATTTTGAAATGGCTATTTTTATCGTAGAAACTTCAAAAAAGACTCATTCGATTGCAAATTCAAAGGGCTAGCGCCGTTTTTAATAGTCGAAAGTGATTGGAGAGCCACCAACCCTTTCTTACGCCTACCATTTCCCCAAAAGCATCCAATCAAAATATTGAGATTGACATTTTGTTCAACGCTGTTGAAAGGCCCGAAAACTATGTTTTTGAGGATGAATCCCCCCCCCCCCAGCCTTCAGTGCAAGGTTTGTAAGTTATACCCTGATGGCATATAAGGTATATATAGAAAGGATGATTGTATAAACTTTGGAGGGGGCTCATTGGATTGGTAATTAGATGTTCTTGAGCTCTGTTTAAGATGTTGAGAGATCGGAGGTGGTACCCCCCCCCCCCCCAACGCACACACACACATCGTATTTTCCCGAAATGCCTCTGATAGAAATTTTAAGGTGGTCGTTTGTTGTCGTAAAACTTCGAAAAGAGCTCATTCAATTAAAAATTGAAAGGGCTAGTGCCCTTCTAATAGTCAAAAGTGATTGGAGGGCAACTAGCCCCTCCGCCCACGCTCACCATTTGCCCAAAACACATCTAATCAAAATTTCGAGATAGCCATTTTGTTCAATGTAATTGAAAGGCTTGGAAATTGTGTCTTTAAGGATGACAAACCCCCCACATCCCTTAGGGCAAGGGTTATAAGTTAAGCCCTGGGTGCATATTAGGTATCATAGGCAGCAAAAAAGCATTTCCTAAGTCAAGAGTGATGTGGGTACAATGGTTTTTTCTTAGACCAGGGCACTTCGTATCAAAGGAGTTGCCGTACAAAATTCACAAAGGGCTCTTTCGTTCCCTTGGAAATTAGAAGGGCTAGTGCCTTTTTAATAGTAGAAAGTGATCGGAAGGCAGCTAACCCCCTTCCACGCCCACCATTTCCCCAAACACATTTTGAGATAGCCATTTATTCAACATAGTTGACAGCAGGGGCGTCCCGAGACTCTCTCATTGGGGGGGGGGTGATCTTCAGTAAATGTTACCGAATCGATACCTGATTTATGCCGAATTTTCTGCACAAATGAAGAATTTTGCTAAATTTCGGGTAATTTTGCAAAATTTGTGCTGAAATTTCCGCGTTCGGCGAAAATTTTACCGAATGCCAAAACCGTTGGAAGGGCGGCGTGCCCCTCCCAGCCCCCCAACCCCACCGGGACGCCCCTGGTTAACATATCCTAAAATTATGTCTTTGAGGATGACACCCCACTCAAAGCCCCCAGGGCAAGGGTTGTAATTTATACCGCGGGGCCGTTTAAGGTATGTATATATAGAAAGGGTGATCGTATAAACTTCAGAGGGGTCTCGTTGGATTGGTAATCAGAAGTTCTAGGTCGTAAGTTATGCCCTGGGCATTTAAGGTTTATATAGAAAGGGTGATCGTATAAACTTCGGAGGGGGCTCATTGGATTGGGAATCAAAAGTTTTAGTGCATTATTTAATATTCAGAGTGATCGGAGGGTGGATACCTCCCCCCCACACACACCTCGCATTTTTCCGAAATGCATCTGATACCAATTTTGAGATGATCATTTGTTGTCGTAGAAACTTCTAAAAGGGCTTATTAGATTGCAAATTGAAGTGGCTAGTGTCCCTTTTAATAGTCAAAAGAGATTAGAGGACAAGTAATCCCCTCCCCCTTCTTACAACCACCATTTCCCCAAAAAATCCAATAAAAATTTTGAGATAACCATTTTATTCAGCGTAGTTAATAGGTCCGGAAATTATGCCTTTAAGGATCACAGCCCCCCACAGCCCTCAGGGCAAGGGTTGTAAGTTATGCCCTGGAGTATATGAGGCATATATAGAAAGGGTGATCGTATAATCTTTGGAGGGGACACACCTCGTATTTTCCCAAAATACATTTGAATTTTGAGATGGCTATTTTTTTTGTCGTATAAACTTCAAAAATAGCTCATTCGATTGAAAATTGAAATGGCAAGTGCCCTTTTAAATAGTCGAAAGTTATTGGAGGGCAACTAACCCTCCTCCGTCACCCACTATTTCCCCTGACACATCCAATCAAAATTGTTTATATAGCCATTTTGTTCAACGTAATTGAAAGGACCGAAAATTATGTCTTTGAAGATGACAGCCTTCTCCCCCCCCCCCACAGCCCTTAGGGCGGGTAAGTTATACCAGAGGGTATATATATATATATATATATATATATATATATATATATATATATATATATATATATATATATATATATATATATATATATATATATATATATATATATATATATATATATATATATATATATATATAGAGAGAGAGAGAGAGAGAGTATATATATATATATATATATATATATATATATGTATATATATATATATATATATATATATATATATATATATATATATATATATATATATATATATATATATATATATATATATATATATGATGAGAGAGAGATGTAGTAGATGAGAGAGAGAGAGAGAGAGAGAGTATATATATATATATATATATATATATATATATATATATATATATATATATATATATATATATATATATATATATATATATATATATATATATATATATATATGTATATATGTATATATATATATATATATATATATATATATATATATATATATATATATATATATATATATATATATATATATATATATATATATATATATATATATATATATATATATATATATATATATATATATATATATATATATATATATATATATATATATATATATATATATATATATATATATATATATATATATATATATATTTATAGCAAAAGTGATCGTTTGAACTTCAGAGGGGGCTCGTTGGATTCGTAATCAGAAGTTCTAGTCCTCTTTTTAAGATTCAGTGTGATCGGAGGGTGGATAACCCCACCCCTCCAAACCTCGTATTTTCCCTTAATGCACCAGACGGAAATTTTGAGATGGTCATTTGCTGACAAATGAAATTCAGAGAGGAAAGAAAATAAAAAAATGGAAAATAAAATAAAAAAAGGGTGAAAAACGAGGATTTTGTCAGCCAGTGGCGAACCATGAAGACGAAGAAACAAGCAAATATTTCGACAAGGACCTCCGCCAAGTCGAATTACACTATATCAAAGATATTCTATTCTGCAATGGCAACTCAATAAAACTAATTGAAAATATCATAGATAGACGACTAAAAAAGATAAAACAAGAAAATAGGGAGCCCGTCCCCCTTGATTCAGTTACCCGGGCAATTGAGAAAAAAACTTTCACCACTTTACCATACATCCCAAAACTTGGCGATAAACTTCCAAAAAATGAAAAAAAAAAATATAATGCCTCTGTTTCTTTCAGATTTGAACAAAAAGTTGAAAATTTTTTCAACTCAGGAAAAGATAAAACTGACCATGTACTGGGTAGTGGTGTCTACAGAATCCCGTGTTCATGTGGTAAATTTTACATTGGTAGGACCCATCAACAACTAGGTGACCATTTGCAAGAACACAAAATTTCAATAGATAATCCCTGAGATTGGAAAATAAAAATGACAACTTTCATTCAGCATTGGCCCTGCATATATTTGAAACTCCAACACATCTGGTTCTTTTTGACGAGGCAACCTTAATATCTACTGTAAATGGCCACAATCTTTTAAAGACGTAATTGAGATAAATAAAATACATAAACCAAAATCTAGCAATAAATAGAGACATTGGAGATATTTCATTAAGCCCAATTTATAACAGTTTAATTTTGAAGGACTCAATAAATATTTTCGCCCGATCTAACTTGAGAGAACCTGTTTGCACATAAAATGAAGACCAAATTTATAGACCATCTAGAGCTATATCAAAACAAAGGATTATTGCTCAATCTTCTTGGTGAATTTATTTTCCATTGATTCCAACCTGATTATTCGTTAGTTTTTGTTTCGTCGTTGTCAGGCAAACTTGGAAAGGTTGGATTTTCGTTGGTTTCTTTTTTCTTATCTCTTTTTAGCACTGAGGACGACTTGGCGGAGGTCCTTGTCGAAATATTTGCTTGTTTCTTTGTCTTCATGGTTCGCCACTGGCTGAAAAATCCTCGTTTTTTCACCTTTTTTTTATTTTATTTTTCATTTTGTTATTTTCTTTCCTCTCTGAATTTCATTTGTCATGTATAGCCAGTGTGGTCTTAGAATGTGTTTACGTCATTTGCTGTCGTAGAAACTTAGAAAAAGGCTCGCTCTATTGGAAATTGAAAGGGCTAGTGCCCTTTTCATTAGTCAAAAGGGGAACAAGACCCCCCACGCCCATAAATTCCCAAAGTACATTTAATCAAAATTTTGAGATAGCCATTTCGTTCAGTGTAGTTGAAAGGTCTGGAAATTATGTCTTTGATAACCCCCATATCTTCTCATGACCAGAACATAATTTGCAGTTTACTGAAAAAAAGGTGGCTGTGGATTGTCAGTTTAGTATACATATACTGATATATATTCCGTAAAGCTTTAAGAATTTCTAATTTATTAAAGTTAAAAAAGTTAAAATATATTTAAAAGTATTTATTTTATTTAAATCATACAATAAATAACCGAGTCAAACTCAAAACTAGCAAAAATTAACATGAATAGGGCTTATAATCCTCATGCCTTCTCAAGGCAAGAACATAATTTGCACTTTACTGAAAACGAAATATATTTAAAATGTTTTCACTTTGTTTTTACTTGTTTAAAATGTTTTTACTAGATAAATGAAGGGGGAAGTCCTCCCCCTTGCACTCCAATTACAGCGCGAGTGTCTGGTGCCCTTTTTACGAGTAACAAGTGATTGGAGGGCAACCAACCCTTCTCTCAAGCCAATTCCTTTCCCTTACGCATCCAGTCAAAATTTCGAGACAGTCATTTTGTTCAGCATTGTAGAACTGTCCAGCAGCTATGTCTTTAGGGATATTAGGCATGTCAACTCCCAAAATTATGCAATTGGCCCATTATACTTTAAAACTAAATGCTGTTCTTAAAATAAATCAAAAGCCATTGTGTTAAATACTTGCAAATAAGACACCTCAGCAATGTATCGAGAACGAATTTAAGTTGATAACTTTTGGGGATATTACTATTACTTCTTCTGTTCTTATAATTTAAACAAATAAAAAAAGTGTAAGTGTATCCAGGTTGTCAAAGAGCATAGATGAAATATTTTTGGAGTGATATTAAGTTATATTTTTCAGGTAAGATTCAGAAGCTATAAAATTAAGTTAAAAAATACTGTTCGTGTCGGGATTAAAAATTGTCGAAAAAATTTCTCCAACATACAAATAGCACCCGTTACTATGAATTCTTATAGAAGAAAACTGAAAAGATACACAATATTTTTTTTTTCCATGAAAAAGACTATGTCCATAAAAAACGAACAAAAATTAATTTAGATAAACTTTTTATCACATGACAAGTTAATCAAACAAAACTAAAGAGCTCTATTAAGCCAAGAATGAGTGAAAATAAAGTCAAATAATCTTCCAACCGTAAAACTACCAGAAATCACTATCAATAAATAAATGAAACTCAAAACGAACGGAAATTACAGTAAATAGCCGAGTCAAACTCAAAACGAGCAAAAATTAACATGAATAGGGCTGATAACCCCTATGCCAACACAATTTACGCTTTACTGAAAACAAAATACACTTGAAATGTTTTCATGTTCTTACTTTTATTAATGAAAAATTATCAAAACCTTAACGAAGAAGTTTTAGTGTATGTCAATTTAACTGACAATCCACGGTCATTTTTTTTTTCAGTAAAGTGCAAATTTTGTTCTAATCTTGAAAAGACATAGGAGTTATCAGCCCTACTCATGTTAATTTTTGCTTGTTTTGAGTTTTACTCGCCTATTTTTTGTAATTTCTGTTCATTTTAAGTTTCATTTGTTTATTGATAGTGATTTCTGGTAGTTTTACGCTTGGAAGATTATTTTACTTCAGTTTTGCTCATTCATGGCTCAATGAAGCTCTTCGATTTTCTTTGAAAAACTTGTCTTGTTGAAAAAGTTTTTTAAATTAATTCCATAAAAGAATGGTTGAGCTTCTGGAAACGCATGAATGTGCCTGAAATACATGAAAGTAGAATAAAATGGGATGTTCTAAATATCAAATGCCCTAGCTTTTTACAAGGCATGCAATTATAGGGGTCCTTGAGTAGCGTTAGGCACTACCTTTATCTACTGGTCATTGTAAAGGCATTGGAGTAGAAGATCGTCATATCAAGCCTTTTATTTCCTATCATTTGTTTTAGGAAAGGTTAGTGTGCGTATCGTAAAGTTTCAATTCAATTCAAACTTTTTATTTCCTCCGAATACGAAGAGTAAAAAAGAAATAAATAAAAATAATAACCGCTAATCAACAGGACATAAAATTATTTTAAACTATATAACAACAAATACGCAAAAGCCTTCAATCAAAATTACCACACAAATTAACACTTCATTCAATAGATCCAATCAGTCCAATGATGTGACATATAAGGATTCGTAAGCTATTACATAGCTCATGGACACTTCTTAAGCTGACGATGAAATCTTTTTTGAAATCTGAAATCATCAAAAAGTATAATCTTTTCATATTTCTTTGTACAGCCTTCTTATGATCTCAAACACTTTTAAGGACTCAAACGAAATTTCACGCGGACCAAACATATAAGAAACCCTTCCAAAGTTGCAGCAAGCGATTACCCATAAACATCTGAAGCAAATCAATATAAATTTTCTTGCCATCATAATCAGACTTGTGTTATAATTTTGAAAGATAATTTACCACATTAATATAAATTTTAAAGCCCCTTGTCTGCTTTTAGCGAAAAGATGTACTGGAAGGAAAGTTTGAAATTGTTGTTGAGGCCGTTTCTCGCAGCTTCTTGGGAAATCAGAAAACGAGACCAAAAAGGCACAGAGCCTACTTGAAACCCTGTGGAGAATGAATATCTAAATAGTTGAGGCAGAGATGCTTCAAATTATTGGTATGTAATCATTTTCTTTTACCTTCTGGAAATCATTTCTAAGTCTTAAAAAGTCCCAAAAGATAGCAAAGTATGTCAAACTGTGTCATTTTGTGTTGGTTTTTGTGCACAGACCCATTCGATTCTGGCAACAGAAAGTCATTTTTTGGTTTGATCAACATCAAGACTTGGCTCAGAAACATACTGTCTGTATCTCCTATTAGTTTTATTATGGGTGTTAGAGAATTCATGAGGTCAGTGGACATATTCAGGATTGGATGATCCACTCAGAGATGCGAAAAAGCTTAGATTAATGGTATAAAAATGAAACGATCGCTGTCATCGCCTAAAATCCTTATTAAATCCTTAAAAGAATTCTAAAATTCTTAAACCGTTAAAAAATGCTTGTTAAAAAGAAATACCCGAAAGGGAAATTTCACTTACATTGCCTTATAATGGCATCGGAGTAGACCTTTAAAAAGTTTTCTTAACCAGAACCGCACCTGCAAATGGCTCTGCAGGATGACCTTCAGAAGTGGTGCCGTCGAAAAAATTACATCCTAGAAAACCACACAACATTTGCACTAGATTCTGATTGATGTATAATTCTTCTGGGCCTGTTTGTTTTGGTGGGCTTTTTCGGGCTGAAAAACTGCTTCCTAGATAAGTTATCCACCGTGAGCTGCCGTCCCGCTATAGTATAATACTTGTAGGCATGAACATATTACGAGTAGGGTTGAAATTTCTTTGTGCAGGATTTTGACTCTTGTTGATAGAAGAGCATCGCCAAGTCTGGAAAACCATACTTTGTCCAAGATGACCCAGGATTGTACAAAGCCTCCATTCAAACTGGGGGTCCCAGTGACTTCTTTCTGTCTAGTTCTAACCCAGCTTCATTGATTCGTGTAGACTTTAGAAAATACATTAATCCCTGTCCTGCAGTGGTTTGGGGTCCATTGCTTTTCCTGAGGAGTAATTTCAATAATTTGAATTATATGAAACTGTAGCTTGGAATGTTACAACATTAAAAAACAACTATCGTATTATCATTTTGACCGACAAATTCAGACAATTTCAACCAGACTTGTTAGGAGCTTTAAAAACTCTTTTCCTAGGGATAGGAAAGTACACAGCTAGGAAATACATATAACTAGGCTAGGAAGTATATAACTCAATAGGTATTATTTCTGAATATAACCATTACTTCTGTGGAATAAAGTGTTCTGTAACTATGTTGTATATAGATCAAAAACATTGTATTACACCCTTTTTACTTAGAAGTTGATTTTTTGCGGTGATCTTTTGATACAAAAATATGTCAAAAATAATTGCTGCACGATAAAATCACTATTTGTTTAATTATTGTTTTTTGATTATATCGGTGATATCAAAATGGGCCTTACTGTGGCCCATGTGCTCTCTTTAATGAGAGACCACTAGGACCTATCTGCCTATGTTTGATTATATCGTGCCATATATATTTTTTGATATATTTTGCATTGCATAAAATATTAAGGTTGGTAAAATTTACGAAAATGAAAAAAACATTTTAAGTTGGATCAAAATAGGCTTTTCCACACATGATGCATGATTGTGAATGATGGAACTAATGTCCCATCCTTCGCAAAAATTTACGATACTTATTAAAACACTTGGTTTTAACTTCCCCTTGCGGTACGTTACGTCGTTAGTAGACCCGGCCTTATTACACCTATTTTGAACGAAATTCTAGATTGAAAGGTGATGTCCCACTTTTCTCTTCTAGCACGGCCAACCATCCCAACTCAAGGCTCTGGATAAGTGCCTGCCACCCAACCAAAAATGTATGCATACTTCCAAATAAAAAAATACTCTGCGTATACAATGAGGAAATTTTATAACTCAAAGACCTTTCCCCTGGGACTGTGGGGGGTCATAATAGATCCAAAATCATAATTATTAGGCTTTCCAACTATAATGAACAAAGTGACTATCTCAAAATTTTGATCGAACGATTTTGGGAAAAATTGGAGAGGGAGGGGGCCTAGTTGCTCACCAATTTTTTTGGTCAGTTAAAAAGGGCACCAGAACTTTTTATTTCCGAACGAATAAGTCCTCTCACATTGTTCTAGGGCCACTGGGTTAATACGATAACCCCTGGAAAAAAAACAAAGAAAAAAAAACAAACAAATAGCCACGCATCCGTGATCTTTCTTCAGGAAAAAAATAGGAAATTATACATTTTTACAGATAGGAGGTTGAAACCACTGAAAAAAGCTCCACTGATACGCAAAATCTAATGGTGCGACTTTCATTAAGATTTTTTTACTTTTAGGGGTATTTCCCGCTTTCTGGAAAATCAGGAAATTTTCTCCGGCTTGTAGCCTTTGCTACGTGACACTAAAGTTAATGAAACTTATATATTTGGAATCAGCAAATTAATTCAATTCTTTTGATGTATCTATCGGTATCAAAATTTCATTTTTTTAGAGTCTCAGTTGCTATTCAGGCGCGTCACTCCTGACATCACAAACTGCTTGATTTGAATACAAAATATTGCAAAAAACATTAATTTAGTTATAGGTCTACTTTCTTTTATTTTTCATTATAATAGAATTTCAAAAATTAGGAAATAACTATAACCGTTAAATTATTTATTTGAAATTTTGAACCCTTAGAATTTCTGCCCCTAGTCAAATTCCCCCTCTGTCCACCCCTTCCCTCCTAAAGCCATTTTTGTATAATCGAGTAGGTTTTTTTTGAATGCCCTAGTAAAATGAGCAATTAATATTGAACTGTAACTAATGGACCAAATAAAAAAAAAAAAAATCCGAATCCATGCGAAAAGCAAATTTCCAAATGTTTTTTTTTTTTAGTTATATTGTAAGCAAAGAGTAAATAATTAAAACTTTCAAGTATTTTTAAAGTTTCTGTTTTGGGATGCTTTTACCCCAGTAATTATTCAAACATTCCCTTTGTCACCATCACATGTTAAATTCTAAATTAATTCATAATAAGTCCAAGTAGGGCTATATTGTTTTTGAATGGTCACTATAAACAAACTACTGGGTGTTAAAACATTACAAATTTTATCCTCCTTAAAAAAATAAAATATTACAATCTACAGCTTTTTGCATAGAACGTGCGGACTAATCAAAATCGTCATTAAGATCAAGAGAAACCAACAGATTATCAGTATTTTTAAGCCCTTTTAATTACAACATAAGATAGTAGATAATTCGGTTAAATAACATGAAATAAATTGCAAATAACCTACCTTAAATTAGAACCGAAATTTAGATTAACCATTAATTTTCAAACTCCAAGACTTTCTTTTATAAGGTATTCAAAAATTCCAAGAGGAAGGTAGTCGTCCATTCTACTACTAGAAATGTTCTAAAGCTTTTAAATTCTTGTTATTGATTTACCCTTCTCTTACTCTTTTGTGTCTATCCTTCCCTTATAAACAATTTATGTATTGTTTACGCCCAGTAGTGTTGTTTTTTAGGTAGAAAATGTTTGCCGCGTTTTCAGGCTCATGGTTCGTTTACACATTGCGGAAATCCATGGGGAAATCCGTCCGTTTCTGTTCGAACTATGGCTAAAATAAAACTGCGTTTTAAGGCAAAGATTTCACTATGTTCTTACCCTCTTCTGAAAGCTGTTGAGCAATAGAGACCCAAATGACACCGTTTTTCTTAGTTTTCTTATAGGCAGGGTGCGCAGGATCATATAAGCTGGGGTAGCCTTGAACCGAAGTTATAAGATCGTATAGTTTTTGAAAATCCATGCTCGTGGTTTTATTCTTTAAAAACCTTGCCAAGATTCCGTCCTGATTTGACCAAAACGTTGCGGAAAGCTAGAGATTTTTTTTTCTAGCACGAAAACGGACGCAATTTCCGCACTGATTGCTAAATCCGCATGAATTTTCGCAAAGTGTAGACGAACCATCAGCGGATTCGAACACGGGTTGTTCTCGTCTAGTTTCAAGTTTCTAGTTTTTCGTCTAGTTTCAGCGGGTTTAAAGTTTCTACCCCGCGTTTTCCTCGAGAACCAGCTTTGTGAAAGCGCTTGATGCACTAGACGAGAACAACCCGTGTTCGAAGACGGGTTGTTAACGACTCAGCGGGTTCGAACACGGGTTGTTCTCGTTTAGTGCATCAAGCGCTTTCACAAAGCCGGTTCTCGAGGAAAACATGGGGCTGAAATATCGAACGCGCTGAAACTAGGCGAAAAACTAGAAACTTGAAATTAGACAAGAACAATTCGTGTCCGAACCCGCCGAGCCTGAAAACGCGGCTATTGTAACCTGAAAGTATTTTGTTTTTGCACAAAGGAAGAAATTTTAGTCTTTCACATAGGAAAAGCTAATTTGAAGCACATTTTGAGAATAATCAAAATTTACCGTACACGTAAAATACCACAAAGTGTGGAAGTCTCATTTCCAAACCACACCATATTCACATCTGTAGAAAAAATGCGCAGTTTCAGTAACAATCGAACATTTTTCTTGGTTTTCAGGTCAGATTTGTATTTCAAAAGCTCAAATTTAATTCTTTCCCACCAATTCTCTACTAAAAACAGACTACTTTTTCAAGCTTCTGCCTTTTCTAGATTTAAAAAATTATGCCTCAATGTTGACTTTGATTTGACTCAATTTTTGCTGCAAGTCTATGGGGCACAGTGGTTTAATGGTTTTGTCGAAATATTTCTACCAAACCGTTAAAATATTACTGTTAGTTTAATTTGAAGATTCTTTTTGAGCCAAATAACGAATATATTTAGAAAAGTAATCATATTCCTAAAAAGCTATTCAATAATGTATTTCAAATAAAAAGAGGGTCATTCTGAGACAAATTTAACACTTTCTGTGATTTTTTCCGTGCACTATCCGGAAGCCATTCTATGTTAAAAAACTTATTAGTGTGAGCCTAGACGAGCAAACGCATCAAATTAATTTGCTACTGAAAAATTGTCAAGTCATGGACAAGTCAATTGTCAGTTTCATGGACGTTTTGTCTTCCACCAGAAAACAATGTTTGGACGTAACATTCTTAATTTTGGCGAAATTCTTGGCAATGCTGATGTCCCTCCTCGCACACTGAAAATCGAAAAACCTAAAAAAATTGAAAATCAGATAGTAAAAATGTCTGGTATTTTGAGGAGCCGGCAAATTGTTTCCCGAGTTTCTAAGGTTCCAGAAAAATGTAAGATTTTCTTTCGTTTAGGGCCTATATATTTTTTTTTAGTTTGGTAAGGTAGCCTACTCAGACAGTGCCTAATCTTGGATAAATACCCTGGCCTATCTCAATTAAAATGTATCGTCCATAATCATGGACAATAGGCTGTTAATCTTGAGTATGATGGACACAATTTTAAAGGTAAAATTCCAGTTTTACTATCTTGGAAAGGGGTTAGGTCAGGAAAATGAAAGTTTCAGGGACAGGTCTACAGACTGAAGCATGTCCAGGGAAGGTTTTTTGAAATACCTACCTCCACTCCTCTCTCTAGAGAGTCCTGACCTTTGATGACCTTTAAAATCTTTGTGTCATAAAAGTGAAACCTTGCAAAATAGATTCTGTGCTTAAATGAAATACAACAAAACTGTTTTCAGCTTCATAACTTTGCTCAATCCCAATTTATGAAGTTACAAAGATCTACTAGGCCTAGTGTAATACATTTCCCAAATTTAGAAAAACCCATTGATAGGCCTATGGCTTAAAATTTGGTAAATTTGCAGGTGACACAATACTTTAGCTAGGATGAAAGTGAATAGGCCTACATTATTTGATGCCTTTTCTTATGCTCTTTCATAATTCAATAATCACTTCTGTTGCAAATTGCCTCTTGAGCCCTTAAAGGGGCCCCAAAGGTATTTCATTTTTGTAACCACCCAAAGAAGTTATCATCAGTAAGTTAAGTTATTGAAGTTGTTAAAAACATATCACTAGTGTATAAATAAGTTGTTCAAGATTAGTATATTCCAAGAATACATATTTATAACACTTCAAACCTCATTTATGGGGCAACACAAATATAAACTGGTAGGCCTATCCTAATGTTTCAAGTTTTTCAAATGCCATCAACAAAAATAGCACTGAATTTTGCAATTCAAAACTTTACTGTTGACAATTCAGGGTAAATTCCAATTTGGGGTATTTATTTGCATATTAGGGGGTGGGTAAATTTCATGGTAACTTTGCAGTGGACCATATAATTTAGCTAGGATGAAAGTGAAAATGTCATTTGATGCTTTTTTATGCTCTTTCATAATTCATATAAAATATCTTCAGGGCCCCTTTAAGGGCTCAAGATACAATTTGAGACAGAAGCAATTATTGAATCATGAAAGATCATAAAAAAGGCATCAAATGATGTATTAACTTTCATCCCAGCTAAATTATTGTGCCACCTGCAGATTTACCCAAAATTCTACTCAAATAGCAGGAATTACAGTTTCAGAATTAAAACCAGAGAAAATGAAACAGATAACTGAAAATTTGGCTGCAATGGAACATTAAATGATATACCCTGTATTGTAATCAGTGTAAATAGTCAGTTAGATGGTAATATTTTTCAAAGTATAGTGTTTACAAGTAATTAATTAAAAAAAACTTTCTGAAAAATAAGTTTTTCAAAGAAAAGTAAAGGCCATTTTAAACTTAAGCTCAGGAGATATGAATACCTGTTAAAATTCAAACTCAAAACAACCAGAAATTACTATTAAAGAATAAATGAAATCCAAAACAAACAGAAATTAAATAAACAATCAAAGCAAAAAACATACAACAAGTAATAATATAAATGAATAAATACATCGTAAAGCAAGTAATGCTTAGATTGAATATGAAAATCAAGCTTAAAATAAAAAAAAAATAGTTTGCTATTAAAGTATAAATGAAACTTAAAACAAACAGAAATTAAATAGACAATCAATACAAACAAACATACAAATATTAATGTAAATGAATAAATAAATCTTAAAACAAGTGAAACTTAAATTGAATATGCAAATCAAGTTTGAATTGAATAAAAATAACTACAAACAAGAGTTTGGGTATCACCTCACTGCAGAAGCCTAAAACCTACTGCGTCATTGGCGCCTTACTGAAAACTATATGAGTCTTGAACAGTCTTGGAAAGTATAAAGAAAATAAAATTGAATATTAGATATAAAATGATATTAATTGTTGAAAGATCCATCAGTTCAAGATTTTTGTTCACTGTAATTTTTATTTTCATTTTCAATGCTGTAAGAACTGGAAAAGAATAAATTTGTTATATAAGAGTAATTCATTTTCAGTGAAGCGCAAATGATGAAGAAGGCTTTAGGTTTTTGCAGTTAAAGAAGGGGACAGTATCCAAATTTTGTTTGTAGTGAAACTATATTTGTCTTGACCAATCTTGGAAAGAACTAATAATTTAAACTGAATATTTGATGTATCATGATATTAATTGCTGAAAGCTCATCAGTTCAAAATTTTACTGTAGTTTTAATATTTATTTTCAATATTAAGTACAAATGAAAACATTTGTAATATAATTCGTTTTCAGTAAAGCACCAATGACGCAGTAGGTTTTAGGCTTTGCCAGTGAGGCAATACCCAAACTCTTGTTTGTAGTTGTTTTTATTCGATTCAAACTTAATTGGCATATTCAATTTAAGTTTCACTCGTTTTAAGATTTATTTATTCATTTACATTAATATATATTGTATGTTTGTTCACATTGATTGTTTATTTAATTTCTGTTCGTTTTAAGTTTCATTTATACTTTAATAGCAAACTATTTTTTTTAAGCTTGATTTTCATATTCAATCTAAGTATTACTTGCTTTAAGATCTATTTATTCATTTACATTATTACTTGTTGTATGTTTTTTGCTATGATTGTTTATTTAATTTCTGTTCGTTTTGGGTTTCATTTATTCTTAATAGTAATTTCTGGTCATTTTGAGTTTTTACTTTTCTTTGAAAATGTTATTCTTCAGAAAGTTTTTTTTTAATTAATTTTTGTTTGTTTTTGATTGCAAAAAGTTTCAAGTTTTTATTGCATGGGGGGGTTGCTTACTGTCCTATTATTCTTGACTTTAAAAAATGGATCTAGAACTTTCAATTTAAATCAAATGGGACTTTTTTCAAAGTCTATACAATTACCTCTTTGATAAAAACCTTATATATGAACAATAGACAGCTTGCATAACTTGTGGACAGTGATTGACAACAATGATTGGATTGAAAAAATAGCTCCAATAAGGGTGTTTTGACCATTTCACTTACTGGCACAAAGGGATCATGACTGTTTGGAATTGACCTTAATAGGATTTTGTGTGCCAAAGCAATTTTGCATCCATCACAGAGTATGTATTTTAACCTTATAATCGGATAATTATAATAGATTTACTATGTGTTCTTCCCATACAAAACTTTACCTTATTAAAGTCTTTGGGGTGGGGGTGGTGTACTCAGCAGAAGGAAGAAAGCTTTAGCATAGACAGTAGGAGAGGTGGAGGGTGAGGATGGAGACTCATCCAATACAGGTCAGAACTTCACTGATCTCCTCTGTTCCCAATTTAGGAGATTAGACAGGCTCATTGGGCTTTAGAATATTGGACCATTTGAGTTGTGGAAGACATTAAAATACTCAAAAATACTTTATATTTTCAGTTATTGCAGGATTGATGTTGTGGAATGGTGAGCCCCCTGGCCCATCATTTGGGTGAGCCTCAACTCATAATAAGCAATTTTGATTAATTATTCCACATTATCTGCATATATTATTCTATATATGTTATTTTGAGTTCTACTCTGAAGTGGCAGAGGTCTTTAGTTAGGTACCTCAATGAACTGTTTTGGGACCCACATTTTTCAATATCTGCATTAACAATACTTCAAAAAACATGACTGATGAACTAAGCCTATATGACTCAAAACTTATTGGTCCCATTGACACACAGCAGAATGTAGCCTCAATAATGTCAGACCTAGATTGCTTTTGCAAATGTGCCAGTATACGGAGACTTAAGTTCAATGTTGGAAAGTGCAGGGTTCTCCATTTTAGGAGTATAGGCTGCACATTGTAGTGCAGGGCACTACAATGGTAACATCCAATGTTATCAAATTCTGGTGAGAGACAACTAATTTCCAAGAGTACCTCAGATTCAGATTTGGGGGTTGCACAATCACTAGTAGATCCCCATCAACAGTGACTCAACTCTATAAAAGCCTGGTGAGACCTAGATTGGAGTATAGAATGTGTGTTGCCATGCCAATTAATAAAACAGACTGGATAGCCCTTGAATCTGTTCAAAGATGGGTGACAAAATGCATGAAGGGTCTAAAATATTAAGAGTATGGATGTCAACTGCAGAGCCTGAAGCTACCAACTGTGACATACCATCAACACAGAGGCAATATGATAATGACCTATAAGCTGCTCCAGTCTGATGGCAAAGATATGTTTGAACCTGCCTGGTTGTTAAGTTCAAGAGGTCATTCAGCAAAGCTGTTCTGCAAGTGTGCCAAGACAAGAAAAAGGAACAAGTTCTTCTACAATGAAATTGTAGGTCTGTGGAAATGCCTAAGTAAGAGGAGAGTGGGATCTTCAACAATCAATAGCTTCAAATCTTGACAAGGAATAGGCAACAAAAATCCATGGCTCACTCAATGGGATGCAACAGATGTCCCCTGACCCCATCATCACTAACTGGTGTACACTTGCTTTGTCCATACACCAGCAAGTGCAATTAAAGGTAAGGTATAATGTTGTTTTGTCAAAATTTCCAATAGGTAGGTTATAGACCTGTCAAGTAGGCAAATTTCTAAGACTTAGATATAAAGATGGTTAACATAGAAGCTCGGCAATACCTTTCCAGATTGTGTTTTTGACCCTGGATTGATCACCAAAATTTATATTTTCCTGACCTAAGCCCTTTCCAAGATAGTAAAAAGTAGCCAAACTAGAATTCTACTGTTTTAGATTGTTGGGATTGACTGAAGGTTGGGACTGGGCTTGTTAGGGTCCACAGACTAGGTTAGGTGACAATCTAAGCTAGGAAACTCATATCCAATGCAAATGAATGTTAAATTTAGATTTAGGATGCAATTCTGACTATAGAGGTAAGTTTGTTTCTTAGCTATCTGAGCAATCCATTAATATAAACATTACCCCCCTTCTCTAAGTATCTCATATAGCCTTAGGCTATATAGAAAATGGGGTAAAAATGTAGTGTTCAACATAATTTAGTGAGGATAAAAGTGAATAGCTTAAAATAATATAGTAACAATAAGTTTAAAAACAAGAATAAGTGAATAAGTTTAATAAACGTGTGAATAAACATGAATAAACTTAAGTGAATAAACATGAATAAGTTTAAAAACAAGAAAACTGTCTAGTGAGGAAGAATCGTTGTTTGTAGCTGATTCAGGAATGGTAATTATTATTCAATAAACTCTCAGTAATGAATCAAGGGCCAAAAACATACTCCAGAAAGGTATTGCCAAGCTACTATGTTAACCCTCTTCTGAATTCTAACTCCTAGGAAATTGCCTACTTGACATATTGGAAGTTTTACAAGACAATATTGTACCTTAGTTTTCAGTTCCCTTTTCTCTGATTTTAGTTTTGAAATTGCAATTCCTGTTATTGGAAAGAATTTTAAGCCATATCAATAGTATTTTTCTAAATTTGAAATATATTTGCATTTGTTTGAAACCTCATAAATTGGGATTGAGCAAAGTTGTGAAGCTGAAAATTCTTGTAGGCTACTTAAGTTAAGCAGAAGATCTATTTTTCAAAGTTTCACCAATATAAAACAAATATTTTTAATGATCATCAAAGGTTCTTATGGTGCTTATGGAAGGTATGCTTGTATAAACTTCAGTGAGGGCTCATATTATTGGAAATTGAAAGTTCTTGTTCACTTTTTAAGAATCAAAAGAGATTGGAGGGCAACTAGCCCCCCTCTCTGCATCCTATTTTCCTCAAACCCATCTGACAGGAACTTTGAGAGCCATTTTTTCAAAAAAATTCAAAGGTCAGATAACAAAAACTCTGGTGTCAACACAACCCCCCAGGGCCCAGGGGGCTGGCATTGTAAACTATGTCCTGGGGCCATATGTGGTTCTTATGAAAGGGATACTTGTATAAACTTCAGAGAGGGTTCATTTAAATAGAAATTAAAAGTTGTAGTTTATTTTCTCAGAGTGAAAAAGATCAGAGGGCAACTAGCCCCTCCCGACCTCCACAACTTTGGGTTTATCAGATGGATAAACCCATCCGATAAAAATTTGAGGTGGCCATTTTGTTAAATATAGTTCAACCATCAGATATTAATACTCCAGGGTTGACACACCCCCAGGGCTCAAGGACAGGCGTTGTAAGTTATACTCTGGGGATATATATGGTTCTTATAGAAGGGATGCTTGTATAAACTTCAGAGATGACTCATTTGATTGAAAATAGAAAGTTCTAGTTTACTTTTAAAGAGTCAAAAGTGACCGAAGGTTAATTAGCCTCCGCCCCCCCCCCACACCCTTTTTCCCTAAATCCGTCTGCTAAAAATTTGGAGATAGCCATTCTGTTAAAAATAGTTCAAACATCATATAATACAAACTCCGAGGTTGACACAAACCCATTTTTTCACTTTGATATTGTTACTTTTATACCAGTTTTGATACTTTGATGAATATTTGATTTTTTAAAAAAAAGTTTGATTTTGAAATAAGGATTTTTCTTAAAACTTGAAAATTTTTGCAATAAAAAACAAACACAAATTAATTAAAAAAAGAACTTTCTGAAAAATAAGTTTTTCAAAGAAAAGTAAAGGCAATTTTAAACTGAAACTCAGCAGCTACAAATACCTATCAAAATTCAAACTCAAAACGACCAGAAATTACTACTAAAGAATAAATGAAACCAAAAAAGAACAGAAATTAAATAAACAATTATAGCAAAAAACATACAACAAATAATAATATAAATGAATAAATAGATCTTAAAGCGAGTAATGGTGAGATTGAATATGAAAATCAAGCTTAAAACGAAAAAAAAATATTTTGCTATTGAAGTATAAATGAAACTTAAAACAAACAGAAATTAAATAAACAATCAATGCAAACAAACATACAATATATATTAATGTAAATTAATAAATAAATCTTATAACAAGTGAAACTTAAATTGAATATGCAAATCAAGGTTGAAACGAACAAAAATAACTACAAACAAGAATTTGGGTATCACCTCCTTCTCTCACTGTAAAAGTCTTAAACCTACTGCGTCATTGGCACTTTACTGAAAAAAATATTCGTCTTGAACAGTCTTGGTAAGTATAAACAACATCAAATTGAATATTTGATGTATAATAATGCTATTAATTGTCAAAAGATCCATCAGTTCAAGAATTTTACTTCACTGTAATTTTATTTTTATTTCCAATGCTGTAAGAACTGGAAAAGAAAATATTTGTAAAATAATTCCTTTTCAGTTAAGCGGCGTTCACAAGCATATCTAGCTATAATCCCATGTCTAGACATGTGTCTAGCCAGAATCCAATGTCTAGGCAACGACCGTTCACAAATAAAACTCGGTGCTTAGCTAGACAAGGCGCTTGGCTAGACATTGAGTTCTAGCCTCTAGAACTCAATGTCTAGAATTTTCAATTACAGCCAATCAGAATGTGTCAAGTTCCACTATTTTCATCATTTTTGTTTACATTTGTAAACTGAAATTTAATTTTTGTTTTCTCATTAATTGTTTTTTTCATTTTAGGCAAATATACAACGCCAGACATAATAATGAAGCACACTAAGGCAATTGTTTTGCTTATCTGATCCATTAGCTTGTGACAGTAAAAATAGGGATTATAATATTTGAAAGTTTTGCTTGCATAAGCTCTGTTGATTGGCTAGATATATATATATACCCTGAAAGTGACATCTTGCTCCTTGTCTTTGCCATTAGGAATGGATTAAATACCTACCATTTGATGTTAAGTTTTAATGCAATCAGAAATGCTTACAGTATATAAAAATACTACAAGCTTATTCTCCAATCCTAGTAGAATATATTTTATTGTTGCATATATTTTAATGAAAACTTTTTTTTTTTAGAGTATAGGTTTCTATTGACAAGGATTACTTTTTACTTACTGTTGAATAAAAGGCTCAATTAAATATAAGGGAGGCTAGTACTCCTTCCTTCAACCTACATTTCTTACATTTGAGATTAATACTTGCATAAAAATCCTTCAAAATATATTCACTCCTCTAGAGTTCACTCCTCCAAATGTATTTACTTAAGGGGGAGGGGGTCTGAAAAATCGAAAATGAAGTGTAAAGTCATCATTTCTGTGGTCTTCTAGGTGAGTTCTTAAAAAAGAACTTTATTAACAGGTTCGTCACCCATGGATACCAGCAGGGGATAAGTTTCAATGCTCCTGCAAAACAAGAAGGCATTGAAAAAAGTGCATAAACAGGAAATCCAAAATATTCTCAGTTAAATCTTAGTAAAAACAAGCTCCTAGTAGCACTTGCCCCCTGCCCTCCTTTGAAGTTTCCTAATGGTGCTCAAAATACCCTCTCCTTATTACTATTTGTGCTAGTAAGCATATTAATGTAATCATATACTTACCTTTAGAACTTTAAGAACTCTAATATTGCAATAGCTCTCAGCAGCTATTCCCTTGAGGATTAATGAGTTCTCTTGAGGTGATTTTTCAATTTAGAGAAGAGAAAAAAAGTCAAAAGTACTCAAGTCCGTCAAATAAGGAGGCTGAGGAGTCACAGGAATGTTTTTATTGGCCAACAACTTGTTTATTGAAATTGCTGTGTGACAAAGAGCAATATTGTGATCAACCTTCAGGCTGCATCTCCTGATGAAACTCAAATGGTCAATCAAAACATTGAAGGCCATTTGGCCTTCCTGGTTCTTGGTTTCTGGGTGATATTCAAACATCCCAGACTCATCACCAGTAATGACATATTCCAGAAACTGGGGGTTACCCAGTTTACCCAGTTAACCAAAAAAGGGAACTTTTCCATCCTTGTTATTTTGGTCTTGCAGCAGGTTTTTTTGGAACAATTTTTTTGCAAATTTTTCTCATCCCCAATTCATTGGTCAAAGTCTCTTGTACAGTAGTGTCAGTCAAATTCAATTCTTCCTCGATTGTTCTTATTGTCAACCAATGATCTGAATGCAGAGGATCCCAGATTCTGTTGGTATTTTCATCAGTTCTTGAAGATGAAGGCCCCAAGTTTGAAGCAAATCCTGATAACACACCATTGCTTACAGTTGATGTCACTCATTTTTAGAACATAATAGAAGACTTTTACAGAAAAAAAAAAATTACTACAGACAACCAAATGACACAAGCAGGTTCAAACAGGAATTACACAGTACTTATTATATAGCATTTAATTTCTACTTAAATAGTACTATTTTTGCTGCCAATACTTTTAGTAAATTAAAATACTTGGGTAAATTATCACGTCTTAGACATAAACACTTTCCTGACACTTTCCTCTGGACAATAAATCTTACAATTCTCTGAAATGTATTTGTCTCATTTTTATCAATGCTGCTGTAAAACTGATTTTAGTTGTAGTCCAAAGTATTTGCACTAGCTGGTGGAATGTTTTTCTGCTTAGACATTTGATTAGGGGATCCAGTAAAGTTCTTGAGCTGTGCAAATAAAACTTAAAGAAGCTGATTGATGAACCAGAATGACCCTAACGAGTCCTACCTCCTTTACTGCTCTATTCTCACAGCAATAATCAAAAATTATTGCTAGCCAGAACCAAAACAGCACAATAATTATTATAATGATAGTAATTGTTCATCCCCTCGACTACTACTACTAACAACTCACCGCAGCACCAAGCCGCCTGAGGCCAACACAGCTACGCACGCTCCTCCTCCACCCCACACCCTCTGTGCATATAAAATATAATAAGAGGAGCTAAGATAAAACAAAAAAAAAGGAAGAAAACTTCTAACTAGGGACACACACATGTGCAAAAAAAAATGTGATAGTGGGCTCCGCTTTCCCTCCTTGTCTACCTGGAATTTTTTGGGATAGAGATGGCTCATTATAGATTGCCAGCACACACCAGAGAGTAATTGCAAAACATCATTTAACTACAGCTGATTTCTGTGTTAATTGATATGTTATGATGATATGTTAATTCCAAATATATAAAATTCATGAAGTTTAATGCTACTCATCAAAAGCAACACACCTGAGAAAATTTGCATGATTTTCAAAAAAGGGGGGAAGCACCCCCAAAAAGTCAAGTGATCTTTGATGAAAAGCACACTACCAGATTCAGCATATCAAATAACATTACTGTAGAGGTTTTAAGCTCTTATCTACAAAAATACGAAAATTTGTATTTTTGTCAGAAGAAAGTTCATATATGTGTGTTTATTTGTGTTTATTTTCTTTTTTTTGTTGTTTTCCCCAGGGCTACTCATATTGAGCCAATGGTCATAGAAGATCAAGAGAGGGCTGATTCAAATGGAAATCAAAAGTTCTAGTGCTCTTTTTTTAAGTGACCCAAAAGATTGGAGGGCAACAAGCCATCCTCCAATGCTCCTTTTCCCCCCTAAGACATTTTACAATAAGTTTGGTGCAATTTTACACGAAGTGGAAATTGTATACTAATGGGATTTCCTGGCATGATTTGAAAAATGGTCAGAAATTAAGTATAAAAACAAGTTTGTTTCAACTGAAAGCACATTAAAACATAAAAAATTAAAACCAACATAAATTATTCCATATTTGAGGGGGGATGGCCCTTCCTCAACCAATGCTCTTCATGCTGAAGTTTGAAATTTTCGTCACAATTGTTTAGAAACAACTCCTGAAACACAAAGGCCATTGAATTTGAATGAGAAGCATCTTATTAAAGAACTACAAGACTTTAGCACAAGCAGCAAGGGTTGAGGAATTTTGCAGCTCTCCTCATATATGGAGTAGTTCCGGTTGGTTTTAAGTTTTAACGTTGCTCCTTACTTCCAGTCAAAAAAAACTTAATGTGGATATTTTAGCTGCCTGTTTTTGCAATTTGTAACATAAAGTTACTACCTTGTAAATGAGGAGATTTTGTCCAGACTTTTACTAGGACTACTTGTAAGGCTTAAAGAACTAGTACATTGTTGCAGCTAAGGTGGAAAAATTAAAATAAGAAGCTATGGTAGATATTGTCAATACGTTTGATAACTCTCCATGTATTTACCAATTCTCAATTTATAGGCCAGAAAAGATGGGGATCTGGAGGCTCAAAGCTTCCCTTCAAACCTCCCACAATGAATGATCTTCCTGTCCCTGAAGGATCTTGGCAACATCTTAATGCAGCTAGGCAAAGAAGATACAATTCACATCTGTTTGGTGGTCTAGCCTTTTCTGTGGTCACAGCTTTTGCAGTAAGAATTTTAATTTTTAATTTGCCAATTTTAATTTTTTAATGTTGCCAAGATCCCTGAAGGATCTTGGCAACATCTTAATGTAGCTAGACAAAGAAGATGCAATTCACATTTGTTTGATGATCTAGCCTTCTCTTTGGTCACGGCTTTTGCTGTAAGAACTTTTATTTTTAACCCAAATCCCTGCTTTAGTTAGCCCTGTCTGCAATTTATATTAGCCTATTATAAGACAAAATTTAGTTTTTTGATAATTTGGCTCAATATGCTTCAGTATTTAATTGGGTAATAACAGTTAATGAGTCATTATCAATAGAAACTGCAGCCGCTGTTGCTTTATGTCAAATCCACTTTCCCAAATTCTAAGAAATAATTTAATAATTTAAATCTTTGAACTACTGACTGAAAGCATACATAGGTTTTAGTTGTATAATCTTTCTGCCAAATGTAGAAATTTTGCACACTTGACATAGAGCCATAGGCTATTTAATAAGCTGGTGAAGGAGGGTAGCTCAACTCTGCATTATTATAGTATGTGTTTGAAGCAAAATAGAGAATGTGTATTTGTTTTAACGTGTTTTTTGTTTACTTTACCAAAAGTTACTACACAGTGCAAAAAAAAGGTTTCAAGTTTACTTGATAAAATGTTGCCTGTTGAAAGAACAACGGAATTTTTTGGACTGTCCATGAATTCACCCAGTTTTTGGTATATAAGTGAAAAACTGGTCAGGTGGGTCATATGATATGATCAAGGTTTTGCAGGGTCATCATCAAGTCAAAATTTCTGCAAAAAGCAAGAAGTTCAGAATAGTGTTAAAAAAAAAATGTCTGGTTTTATCTTTTAGGGTAAACACAATACATTGAAGTGAGCAAAATGCTTAATTTTTTATTAATGGCGAAAGATTGTTCTCCGAGTTTTTGGGAATTTACCTGGAGACAAAGCCTTGAAAGGGTAAAATATGTGCAATTTATGTTTTCAGTGATTTTTGATTTTAGAGAAATTTTTGATGCAGTTTGTTTTGCTGTCTAGTGGGAAAACTCTAAGAAATTGCAATCAATGCAACTGTCTTTTGTTTTTTAATAGAACAATTGAAAATTTCCACAGAAATGTTTTGAAGAATTTGCAAGTTTTTGAAGAAAAATACAATTGAAGACACAGCTTTAATAAATTTCCATTTTAGTACTTTTTTTCTGTAGTCTAGGGATTTTTGTTTTTTAGGGCAGTGAAAATCTTTGACAAGCTATGGTACAGGTTTCTTCCAAATAACTTTAAAAGGAGCTAGCAAATACCAAGAACAAATGTCACCTGATATCTAGTCTTTCTAAGAAACTCTAGATTAGTCTGCTTTGTCATATTTCGTTTCAAATGATCACTCCCCCCATTTTTGTTCATATTACTGCAAGTTTTTTTTTTTTTTTTTTTTTTTTTTTTTTTATATATATATATAGCTTCGCAAATAATGGAAAATAAGAAAACTGAGAATTACAATGGACAGGATGGGTGATGATTAGACAGAAGCAATATTTTTATTTTCTAAAAAACTTCTGATTGGGTAGACAGATATGGTTTTTTTTTTTTTTTTTTTTACATAGAATCATTACTTTTTTCTGAATTTTGTAAAATTGTTTACTTTTGGTGTATTTCAGGCCTTGTAGGGAAGTGGGGGCCTGAAACCCTATTCTGCACTGCGTTTTGGGTATCCTTGCTTGTATATGCCTATTATGGCTCAATAGTTTTCATAAGGAATTCTGTAGGTTTGGGAGAAACTGGTCAAGACACGAAATCCCGAAATTTTCAAATTAAAGAATTCTATGCCCAGCATGTAATATATCACCCAGCGTTTTAAATTACGCTGTCATTAAATTTCTCTTGAACAAGATTCTTGTTTTGTCAATCAAATGTGGTGCGAATTAAAAATCCAGAAACCATAGTAATGGCCACAAGTCTCGGGCATATTGGGAATATGTTATTTGTGTTTTTATTTTATATTTTTAACTTTTTTTGATATTTATTTTATATTTTGTCTTATTTTATATAAACTTAACTATCACTTCTACAAAGACATAGGGGAAAATAAATATCCATTAATGCCATGCCAATAGGAAATTTGGTAGCATTTTATTTGGCTTGAAAATTGAAAGATTTTTTGTCGATTTCCCTTATAAATTTTAATACGTTACACAAAGGAAGCCAAAAGGATTGGCTTTATTTCTTCGGACTGTTTACAGGCACATGTTTTTCTTCTCAATAATACATTTTCCAAACCACAGGAAATTTTGATTAAAACTAGGATTCCTTTTGTCACAATTTCTTTCCAATTTCTGCATTTTTGATTCTGGCTTGTGGAACCACTGTTTTTCTTTACTAGGTGTTTGTCACTACATTCCCATGAAAATTTAAAACACTGCAACACCATGTCAAAAAAGCAACAGGGTATCAGAAGGTGTAACCATAGTTTTGCAGAATCCATGAAAGAAGAAAAAATGATGCTTCGACTTGGCTTGGTGGATTAAACCTCCCTCTCCGTTGAATATTTAAATAGAACAGTTTTTTTTCTACTTTTTAGCAAACTTCGAATTTAAAGCATCATATTCTTATCTATAGGCTTGGCAATCTGGAGCCTTGTATCTTGGATTCAAGCCAGATCCAAAAAAACACATTATAAAGCTAGATTCACCAGGCTCCATAGAAGAAATAGAAGAAAGCTCTGCATCAGACGTAGAAGAAACATTGGAGCCATCAGTTGAAGAAGCAGCACCAGTCCCAGAAGTTGCTGCTGTAATTGCCGAAGAAGTTGCAGCTTCTGCTGAAAATGATGCCAAAAGTAATGCCAATGAAACAGATGTCAAAACTGATGCCATTGAACCAGAAGTACCTGTTCAAGCCACTGGTGAGTTGCGTTACTTTATATTTGTTACTTAATATTGTATATTGAAAGCAAAATGAAGTCTGGAAAAAACGGCTGTCAGATATGGATTTTCAAAGTTGAATAACTGCAGTTAACACCCCTATAATTTTTACAATTTCAAATACTGTTTAGTATAGGTTTGGGCCTAGCTCTAGCTCTACAGATTGAAAATGTCCAAAAACGAGCACTTGGAATCATAAATGGTGAAGGGAAGGTTCCATGTTATTATCTACTAGGTAAGTTCAAGCTCACCACTTTGGCCGTTTTTCGGTACCAAGACCCTGTCTGTTCCCCGATTACGTTCCATCATCCCCAAACCCTACCTTCCCGCACGCAACAGACCATCCCATATACAGTCCCCAAATTGACTCCCATCCACGCTAAACATGAAAGATATCGCAAGAGTTTTGTTCAGAGTTTTCTTGAGTTGTATAATAGCCAGGAAAACTAGTCATTCATTTTATTGTTATCTATTTATTTTTTCTTTTTGTCATTTTACTAAGTTTTGACCCATCTTTTTTTTTTAATTTTTTTTTTTAATATGTTTGACTTGAAGATCAAATTCTCTCGATATGATATATATATATATATATATATATATATATATATATATATATATATATATATATATATATATATATATATATATATATATATATATATATATATATATATATATATATATATATATATATATATATATATATATATATATATATATATTCCCCCACAAAAGAATATGCAAGTGATTCATTGGCATGGTACTTGTGAGTAAACGGGAAAATAAACTTAGACACAATGGAGTTGATTTTTTTTGTTGAAGACAGAAATGAGCTATATTTTGGTAGATATTCAACTGTTGTTGAGTAGATACTGTCATGGTATACACTTTTAATATTCAGGCAAAATAGTTTAACTAAACAAGCTCATTGCCTTTAACACTAAGAGGAAAATGAGAAAAAAACAAGAACAAAAAATACAACATGCTATTTCCCTTTATCTGCTTGTAATATACCAGTCGACAAATGAGGGTATAAAAGATTTTCCTTACTTGTCTTGGGCATACACCACATGACAAAGAATATGACTTTTCTTCGCGCGATTACAGTGATTTTGGGGGCGGGTGGGAATTTTAGGTGGGAAAATACCAGAGACCCCAGGATCGGAGCAAGCCTGAAGCCCAAACCTCGTCAAAATGTATCTCTCTTTCCAGCCAGAATGGTTTGCTGAACTTTTCGGAAAATTGGCAGGGGTGCCTGCGCTGATTGTATATTATCTTAAAGCCATTTTTTGTATTGTTCGTATATTTTCAGTTAAATACTTTTTGGTTTGCTCCTGATTTGCCTGACAATTTTCGTGCAAATAGACTGAGCAAGTGGGCCAGTCTTTAAGCAATGGTATATGTACACACACACACATATATATATATATATATATATATATATATATATATATATATATATATATATATATATATATATATATATATATATATATATATATATATATATATATATATATATATATATATATATATATATATATATATATATATATATATATATATATATATATATATATATATATATATATATATATATATATATATATATATCTATGTGTATTAGGCCTAAAAAGACATCGAGCTATTTTGTTCATTGTATGAACAAAGTCAGTTTATTTCCAGATACTGACTGATATCAAGTCTCTATTAGCATATCTATTGAGTAGTCCATAAGGAGGAGTAATCAAGTTCAATTTTCTTGAAATTAAGTTATGTTAAATTAAGTTAAATCAAGATTCTATTTCATGCACTGTTATTAGATAGATCGTTCTTGCTAATACTAAATCTTTGTATTTGTTAATATCATGAAAAACAAAAGGAAGAAATACGAAGTTAAGCGCTCCAAAGCATTTAATGAGCGGATTCTTAGCTTTAATCTATTCTTATTGACATAGTCTATTATAGACGCATATGCTTAACTGGCTATTTTATTTTTAATAAGCTTAAAGTTGATAATAATGATGTAAAAGCGCTTCGATATTACTTGGTTAGCGTAATGGCAACATCATATTTGACTCCTCTGATTCTTTTTACTGCTCCGCAGCGATTGTCTAGTCTGCTTCCATTTATATGCGGCATTACTACTAATAACTACCATGTGAAGCTGACTCACTGACAAAAAATCCTGATTTTGAAGACCGAACTAGCTTATCATCGGCCATAGATGCTCGATTCCGATGATAATTCAGTTATTCGGTTTTGTTTTTTTCTATGATAATCTCCAAGATAATGTTGGCAAATCATTCCAAATAAAAAAAAAAGAATCTAAGACTGCTGAAATAAGAAAAATTTGAGTTTTCATTTGAAAATTGAATTCATCCTACAGAAATACAAATAGAACAGTTGAATCCAGAAATTAAGCACCTAATTTTGATGATGATTTTAACGCCGAATTAGTTTATCGTCGACCATACATTGTCGATTACGATGATAATTCATTCTGGTATCTTCAAAGATAATTTCTAAGATAAAATTGGCCTACCATACTAAATAGCATGGTAGGTCTTAAATACCATGCCAAGTAGCATGGTAGGCATGGTAGGTCTTAAATTACTTGACTACAAAAATGAGAGTTGTTCAACAAGAAAAAAACTTTTTCCTACTTAAATACAGATAGAACAATTTTTACTTTGAAGTTTTTTCGTTTTCAAACTAACCTATCACCGATTGACCTTTTGCCGTTGTTTTTTGGGTCGTTTTACATTGATGTTTTAAGTTCTCTACTGTTTTTTTTAAGTAGACGGCTAAAAATCATTCTCGTGAAACAGCTTTCAGTAATTTGTTCTTAGTTAAAATATTTAATTGCTAATTTCCGATGATAATTTGAAAAACAGATCGTCCAATCGGCATTGTAAGAAAAATCTAAGATTTTGAAGCCAAACATTCTGAGTTATTCAGCAATAAATTTAATTTTTTCTACCAAAAAGAACGATTTAGTATTAAAGTCTTTGTTTTAAAACTAATATACCACCAAATGTTCTTTTATTTTTGTTTTCGGGCTGTTTCTATGTTATGGGTTTTTAGCTGTTAGCTTCATTCCTTAGCAATTATTTTTCGCGTTGAAGACGAACTGTGAGCATTGGTTCGAAATATGTACCATGTGATTGGTATTATTGGACTTGTCCCATTTTATGTGCTTTATTCTCCTTAATTTATCTCACACAGCTTTTGATTTATTGTCTATTGGATAAAAAGCTATAAAAAAAACTTTTCTTTTTGACTGTTTCTTTTCTTTTTGAAGTCAAATCTTTTTGACTGTATTTCACTTTTTCGTAACTTAACTGCATGTAGAGTTTGGTTTAGCAGAGATTCAAATATTGGTATGTCTTGAAGCTTTTTTTTTATCACTGGACTTGTTTTAATTTGCAGATTGTTTACAAAACTCTGACTGATAAGATATGTCTGTAAATCGTTCTTTACGAGAAACGAAACTAAAAATGATATTAATATCTATTAGTGAGGGAATAGATATTAATGAATATGATGAATCTGAATCTCAAGAATCGATTTGTTGTAGTTAAAATAGAACGAATTCTCCCAGTTCTTGAAACAAGCCAACACTTGTATTTTTATTTTATTTTATTTATTTTTTTTACTTTATAGTTTATTTAAGTTTTCTTTTATTTATTTACTTGTTTGTTTTTAACCCACAAATGAACATTAGAAATGACACTGCAAATTAATGCACTATAAAGGAAAAAAAAAACATTATGAAAGCCGAAATATCATTACGAAACAATGATCATCGATAACAACAATTATCGTAAGAATCATAGGCAGCGCAATCTCGCTGCCAAAGTAAAGAACGATGTTGGCACAATGTATTTTCTATTTATTTATTTTTTCCATACCAGGGCACTTCGTATCGAAGGGGTTGTCGTAGAAACTTCAAAAAGGGCTCATTCGATTGGAAATTGGAGTTGCTAGTGCCCTTTTTAATAGTCGAAAGTGATTGGATGGTAACTAGCCCCCCCCCACGCCCATCATTCCCCCAAATACATCCAATCAAAATTTTGAGATAGCCATTTTGTTCAGCGTAGTTGATTTCCAGATAGAAAATATGTTTTTGAGGAGGACACTGCCCCACAACTCTCGGGGGACAGGTTTGAATCTGTGTGTGCAGGTTATAGAGGAGTAATTATAATACAAAGTGTTATTTATTATCTTTTCCTTTAGGGCAGGGCACTTTTAATCGAAGTTGTTGCAGAGACAACACAAAGGGAATATTCAACTAGAAATTGGAATAGTTTGTACCTTTTCTAATAGTCGAAAGGGATTGGAAGGCAACTAACACCCCATCCATTCCCACCATTTCCCGAAACACATCCAATTAAAATTTTGAGATAGCCATTTTGTTCAGCGTAGTTGATTTCCACATAGAAATTAAGTTTTTGAGGAGGACACTCCCCCACAGCCCTCCGGGCAGGGGTTGTAAGTTATGCCCTGGGGGCATATAAGGTTTTTGTAGAAGGCGTTGTCATAGAAAATTAAAAAAAGGCTCATTGGATTGGAAATTCAAAGGGCTAGTGCTCTTTTTAATAATCGAAAGTGATTGGAGGGCAACTAACCACGCTCTCACGCCCACCTTTTCCCCAAACACATCCAATCAAAATTTTGAGTTAGCCATTTTATTGAACGTAGTTATAAGTTCTGGAAATTAGGTCTTTGAGGATGAAAACCCACCCCCCCCCACAGCCCTCCGGACAAGGGTTGTAAGTTATGCCCTGGGGGCATATAAGATTTTTGTGGAACGCGTTGTCATAGAAACTTCAAAAAGGCCCCATTCGATTGGAAATTGAAATGGCTAGTGCCCTTTTTAATAGTCGAAAGTGATTAGAACGCAACTAACACCCCTCCCACGCCCACCATTTCCCCAAACACATCCAATAAAAATTTTGAGATAGCCATTTTGTTCCACGAAGTTCAAAGTTCAGAAAATTGTACCTTTGAGCAGGGCACTCCTCCCGCAGTCTTCATGGCAAGGGTTATAAGTTATGCTCTGGGGGCATATAAGGTTTTTATTGAAAACTTTGTCGTAGAAACTTGAAAAAGGGCTCATTCAATTGGAAATTCAAAGGACTAGTGCCCTTTTTAATAGTCGAAAGTGATTTGAGGGCAACTAACCCCCCTCTCACGCCCACCTTTTCCCAAAACACATTCAATCAAAATTTTGATAGCCATTATATTCAACCTAGTTGTAATTTTTGGAAATTAGGTCTTTCAGGATGACAACCCCTCCCCCCACAGCCCTCAGGGCAAGGATTGTAAGTTATGTCCTGGGGGCATATAAGGTTTTTATTGACAGCGTTGTCGTAGAAACTTCAAAAGGGCTCATTCAATATGAAATTGAAAGGGCTAGTGCCTTTTTAATAGTTGAAAGGGATTGGAGAGCGACTAACGCCCCTCTCACGCTCACCATTTTTCCGAAACCATCCAATCAAAATTTTGAGATATCCATTTTGTTCAACGTAGTTGTAAATTCTGGAAATTAGGTCTTTTAGGATGATAACCCCCTCAGAGCCCTCAGTGCAAGGGTTGTAAGTTACGCCCTGGGGGCATATAAGGGAAACCCAAAATGAACAGAAATAACAATGAATAATCGAGTCAAACTCAAAACGAGCAGAAATTGACATAAGTTGGGCTCAAAACCTCTGTACCTTCCCTAGGCCAGAATATAATTTGCACTTTACTAAAAAAAAAAACAAAAAAAAACAAAAAAAACATATTAATGTGCATTGTCAGTTTAATAAACATATATGATGTTTAGTAATCAAAATGCTTGATTGCATTATAGCAATCAAAATGCATGATAGTAATCAAAACTTGATTTATTAAAGTTATAAAAGTAAAACATTTATATTTATAGTTTTTTAGCCTGGAATTCTGATGCAGTAAATGATTAATAGTCAACTGTTGCATCAGGAACAAGCCTAATACCAAACCTGATTAGGTTATGTAAATTCTGGTTGTTATTATCAATGCTATAAAAAAACAGATTATAATAATGAGTATTTCGAGGTCGAAATCAAAGTATCAAGGTGACATTTTCAAAAAAGACTGAAAAAAATTTTGGCATTGTGCTGTCACCAATATTTCGATACCTAATTAAGAATTCATTGTTATAAAAAACTTTACCAATATCTTTTATTTTGATTTCTAGGGTACTTTTATAATTATCGAAACATCTTTTCAAAGTAATTTTTTTTATTATCTGTTGAAACAAACTTCAAAGTTTGATTGAAGGACATGATGTTTGTATTTTTTATATTTATTTAGAAATATAATTTTTTTATAATATGAATAAAATATAATTTTTTTTATAATATGAATAAAATATAATTTTTTTTATAATATGAATAAAATATTTTTTTTATAATATGAATATAATGTAATTTTAGATTTCACCTTTGATGACTTGTCAATTAATCTTACAGAGTCACAACTAATGAATGAAGAGATTTCAGAACAATCAACAAGTCCTGTATTTATAGTTAAGACTCCAGGAAGTATAGAAGAATCAACAACAGTCTAGCTAGATTATGATGACTTGCCATGCCAGTGTGCCTTAATGTTCCTAAAAACTGCCACTTTTGCCTTAAAAAGTGCTGTAGATTTTAAATTTATTGTTATGTTTTTGTTTTATGGATAAAACTAGTTTGGAATTTTGCTTTTGCTTTGTTTCTTTGCAGCAAGTACTTTTCATATGTAAGTCTGGTAACAGTCAGGGTTGCCACCCGGTGACAAAAAAATCGCAAGATTTTAGGGATTTTCTGGTTGATTTAGTGATTTTCTACAATAGTCTAGTGATTTTTGTACAAATTTAGTGATTTTTGTTTAGGCAATACTAAAAATCACTAGATATAGTGATAAATCACTAGGGGTGGCGACCCTGGTAACATTACCAACTTTACTAAACATATTGAAGATTTAACTAATCCCAAAATCTTGATACCGCTTGGTTGCTAATAATCAAATTTTAAACTTTTTAAACAGAACCCTCATGTCTTTGAAGTTTAATTTTGCTTATTGGTGTTTTAAAATTTGTAGTTTGTCTTGAAAGGAAACAATGAAATCAGGAAAACAACATTTTTTGAAAAGTTACTTGCTGCTTATAAACTCTTCTTGCTTTGTAATTAGTAATAATCTCCTGATTTCATTTCTATCCTTTTTAGGTGTAACCTTAGTCTCTCATGAACTACCCGCAGAAGTTCCATATTTGCTCATCGGTGCAGGGACTGCATCGTTTGCTGCATTCCGAGCCATCAAATCAAAAGACCCAAAGGCCAAAGTCCTAGTCATTGGAGAAGAGGCCTACAATCCATACATGAGACCCCCTTTGTCAAAAGAACTTTGGTTTAAAGATATTAATGAACCTGGAGATAATT
This sequence comes from Artemia sp. Qi Xiang Cuo, assembly GCF_049724085.1. Lineage (NCBI taxonomy): Eukaryota > Metazoa > Arthropoda > Branchiopoda > Anostraca > Artemiidae > Artemia > Artemia sp. Qi Xiang Cuo. The sequence goes on along the minus strand of NC_142797.1, from coordinate 60,758,692 downwards.
TAGTATTCAAACAATGGAATGGTCGGGAACGCAGTTTATATTATGAGAAAGATGAGTTTTACTGTGATGTTGCTGATCTTGATAAGAGAGAAAACGGGGGCGTTGCCGTATTACGAGGGCAGCGTGTTGTGAAAGTAGATGCGGACAATAAAAAAGCTATATTGGAGGATGGAACTGAGATTAAATACAATAAATGCTTAATTGCCACTGGGGGTAAGCCAAGAAACCTTCCTCAGCTTGCTAACGCTGGTGAGGAAATCCTTGAAAAGGTGACATTATTCAGGAACATAGACGACTTTAAAAAATTAGATAAGGTATCAAGAGATGTTAAATCTATTGCAATTGTTGGAGGTGGGTTCCTCGGAAGTGAGCTTGCCTGTGCCTTAGCAAGAAGAGGTATATATGTGTTTCTTTTACGCTTTTTTTTTCTCCGACGTAGGTTAAGCCAACATGTATTTTGAATATTGAATTAGCCATTCAGAGTGGAACTATCCATGGTTTACGTAAAGAACGCTTGAAATGACTGAGCATTTGGATTAGGCTAAGTAATAGCGGATAAGTATTCTAGGCCACAATGAGAGGAAGATTACGATGGCTAGGACACGTTTTGCGAATGAAGGATGACATATTGCCAAAGATCGTCCTTGTTGACCAGCCATCTTGGGCCAAACAAAAACCAGGTCATCCCCGAGTGGAGCGGGAGGATGTTGTATGGAAAGATTTAAGGAAATTTGGAACTTCTTATAAGATGGCTTGGTGCTGTAATGAGTTGTTAGTAGTAATAATTCATTCCTTTAAATCTTTATCCTGATGTCTATGTGTTACAGTTTTGATCTGAAGAAGACATTCTGTATCTTTTGTTTCATTTCAATTTAGGAGAGTTCATGACTTAAAAACATCATTGCCGGAGTGCAATAATATAAGAAAACATTTGGGGTGTTATTGGTCACCATTTACCCCGTTCAAATTGGAACAATCATTTTTGAAGAAATGATCAACATATTAAAGAAGAGGATTTACTAGACATTTTCACACCAGCCACAATTGCTGTTCTACTGACCAGTCCAAAAAGGTAGAACCTTCATTGTGGTTCCAATACCTTCCTGAAGAAGAAGGAGAAGAAGTTCGTGTTTATATTGACAAAGGTTGCACTTAACAAACCATTCATTATCCTTAACGCTTTGAACGTTGGTAAATTCCATAATGTCTTAAGTTCTGAAGCTATTAAAAATGACGACAATACTCAAATACATTTAAAAAATATGTTGTTGCTTACCCTGATACATGTAAAGAGGGGATGGGATCAAATCAGAATTTAAAAAAAAAAAAAAAAATCCATTTAGCCTACTATTTTTCAGGAGCAGGGGTTCCTGAAAAAGGTTCAGGACCAATCTCAAGGGAGGAATCCCCTCATCTGATGCGTAAGGATGGTAATAATAATAATAATAAATACGATGAGGGCTTTTTTAATTGCATCCTAGCATGAACAAAAATTTTCCGTTTGAGCGATGCTGTCAGTGTAGAATTTAAGCCACATCACCCGGAAAAGGGTAATGTGGAGCATGTTTGAAGATTAACACATGTATTTTGGTCTTCCTGTGCAAGTATATCCCTTCAATTCTTAATTAAGTAATTTTCTACCATATTTTATTGCAGATGCTAGATTCAGGTGAATTAAAGGTGATTAATTTTGTGAGTTGTGTTTGTATCTTTATTCGTGAGGTGTATTTAATGTTTCATTTTGAAATATTGAAGGATTTAAGAGATAACATGTATACTTTTGTGAAATCTGATGAAGACTGACTAGTGTGACTCAGGGTTTATTAAGATGCTGTCAGGTCACTGGGATTCGTTGGGAACATTTCTTTGTGCTTGTATTACATAGTGAAAATTGCAGAGTACTGTAGGCTAGGTTTTGTGCGAACTTATTTATGCTTATTAACTAATTGTCTCTGTTGTTTGGCTTGTTGCCATAGCCCTTTTGGGTGTTCTTTTTTGCAATAATGATCACATCATATACTCCTATTTAGATATGTTGAGCCTCTTGAGTGTAAAACAAAGGTGCTCTTCGTTTTTCTAACAACAAAACACATCTTTGGTTAGCCTGTAATACCGGCGTAAAAGCTATTCAATTTCTTCCAGTAACCTACCATTTTTTGTCTTTTATTGTTTAGGGCTTGACGTGCTTACTGTCAGATAAATCATTTAATATGACCTGGAAAAAAATTATTGATTAGAATGATTTTTAAGAGCTGCTAGAACTGCTTCCACTTTACTAATGAGAAATGAAGTACTAGAAGAAGAAACTTCCAAACTTGAACCAGTATAGGTTTTTCTGTCAGAATAAAATGACAAAGCCAAATCACGTGATCCAATATGTAGGGCTTTGATCAAGACCCAATGGTTGATTTGAGAAAACGAATAAAATGTTTGAAGCAAGTAAATCAAAATAGATTCTATTATGGGAAATACCTTCAGTTAACAAATGTCACCTGACTGAATAACATATATATCGGATTAGGATTGTTTAAAATAAAATAAATTAAAGTGTAAAAAGAAAGCTGTTTTATGTTTTGTAACAGCTGTACACCTTTTTGTATAGTTCATGATGCCAGCGTCGAAATTAAATTTGTAAAAACGTTGTGAAATTAAACTTTAAAACTAAAGTTGTAGAAACTAACATTAAAATTTAAGATTAAAAAACTTAAACGAAAGTTTTCCCCTTTTAATATGAACTTTAAAGGGTAGTGGACCTGAGCTTGAACCCAAAGTCCTGGCCCTTAAGACCTGACTGTCTCATTTCCACTAAAGTTACAAGTTTTAGTATGTCAATCAAGAATGCTTTTGCTTTTCATAGGCAGCGCCTATGAAAAGAACGATGTGGGCACAATGAGTTTTTTTTTCTCTCCATACCCGGGCACTTCGTATAGAAGGAGTTGTCGTAGAAACTTCGAAACGGGCTCATTCGATTGGAAATTGGTGTGGGTTGTGCCCTTTTTAATAGTCGAAAATGATTGGTGGGAAACTAGGCCCCCCCCCCCCCCTACACACGCCCATCATTCCCCCAAACACATCCAATCAAAATTTTATATAGCCATTTTGTTCAGCTTAGTTGATTTCCAGATAGAAAATATTTTTTTGAGGAGGACACTCCCCCACAACCCTCGGGGCAAGGGTTTTAAGTTATGCCCTGAGGGTATATAAGAGCGATGTACTAATTATTATTTTTTCCTTTAGAGCAGGGCACTTCATATGGAAGGGGTCGTCGTAGAAACTTCAAAAGGGGCTCGTTTGATTGGAAATTTAGAGTTCTAGCGCCGTTTTTAATAGTCGGAAGTGATTGGAGGGCAACTAGCCCCCCCCCCCCGCCCATCATTCCCCAAAACACATCCAATCAAAATTTTGAGATAGCCATTTTGTTCAGCGTAGTTGATTTCCAGATAGAAAATATGTTTTTGAGGAGGACATTCCCCCACAGCCCTCAGGACAAGGGTTTTAAGTTATGACCTGGGGGCATATAAGGTTTTTATAGAAGGTGTTGTCGCAAAAACTTCAAAACAGGCTCATTCAATTGGAAATTCAAAGGGCTAGTGCCCTTTTTTAATAGTCGAAAGTGATTGGAGGGCAACTAGCCCCCCCCCCCCCTACGCCCATTATTCCCCGAAACACATCCAATAAAACTTTTGAGATAACCATTTTGTTCAGCGTAGTTGATTTCCAGATAGAAAATATGTTTTTGAGGAGGATACTCCCTCACAGCCCTCAGGGCATGGGTTTTAAGTTATGCCCTGGGGGCATATAAGGTTTTTATAGAAGGCGTTGTAGAAACTTCAAAAAAGGGCTCATTCGATTTGAAATTCAAAAGGATAATGCCCTTTTTAATAGTCGAAAGGGATTAGTGATATATTTTGTTGTTGTTGTTGTTTAGACCTGGACACTTCGTATCGAAGGAGTTGTCGTGGGGACTTCGAAAGAGGCTCATTCGATTGAAAATAGAAAGGGCTGATGCCCTTTTTAATGGCCGAAAGTGATTGGAGGGTAACTAATCCCTCTTCCACTCCCACGCCCAACCTCCCATTTGCCCATTATGTTTAAGAACTAAATTCAAAATGCACTATGATAATGCTATTTCCCAATAAGGCATCTCAGCAGTATCCCAAGAACGACTGAGGGTATTATGTTCAAACTTTCGGGGCTACTTCTGCTCTTGAAATTTAACCAAATCAAAATAACGTAAGTGTATCCAAGCTAACAAAGAAAGTAAACATATTTTTTTGCGAATGATATCAAATTTTCCATTTAAGGTCAACTAGAGGAGGTAAGAAACTAAATTAAACACTACTATTTGTGTCCAGATTTTTAAAAGGGTATATGTTGTTGAAAATTGCTGAAAATCTTTCTCCGGCATAAAAATTGCAGGCCGAACTGTAAAGTCTTAAAAAAACGAAAAGATTTAAAGTGTTATTGTCTTTTTCCCTGAAAAAACTATGTCAATACAAAACGAACAGAAATTAATTAAAAAAACTGTTTCCACAAAATAAGTTTTTCAAAGAAAAGTAAAGAACCCCATTATGCCAAAAAATAGCAAAAATAAATTCAAATAATCTACCAAGCGTGAAACTACCACAAATCAGCATCGATAAATAAATGAAACTCAAAACGAACAGAAATTACAATAAATAACCAAGTCAAACTCAAAACGAGCAGAAATTAACATTTTGTTCTGGCCTTGGGAAGGCATAGGGGTTTTTGCTCATTTTTTGTTTAATGGAGTTCTTTACTTTTCTTTGAAAAACATATTTTGTGGAAAAAGTTTTTTTTAATTAATTTAAAATAAAGGAACGATTATTGTCTTTGAGGGCCTCTTCTGTGCTACTAGACTGGGTACAGTGTTAGAGGTATTTCAGTTAGTTAGTATAGCTGATACTTCTAAATCAAAATGTAAGGAGGGAAGTGTTTCCCAGTGGCGTAATTTCGTCAAAATTCTGGGGTGGGGGCGAAGCTTGAGCCAATTTTCCCAAATCAAGTTAAAGTGACAGTAAAAACTGAATAATGAGCCTTAGAGTACCATAAAGGCAAAGATATACTAAAGAAAACTGACCGACTTCAGTGAATGCTTGAATTATGCAGGCTATTTTAGTTTTGACAAGATTTTTGAAGAAACTAGATTTCAGCGGGGAAGGGAGGGCAAATCAAGGTCTGGGAGGGCTGTTGCCCCTCTGCCCCATAGCAAATTACGCCCCTGGTGTTTTTTTTAATAACTGTACATAGATAATTTCTTAAACCACATTGGCCTGACGTAATATAAAGAAAGAAAAACGAGCAAAAATGGGGGTTTTAAAGGGCAAATGAAAATATAGAAAGAAAAACGAGCAAAAATGGGGTTTTTAAAGGCCAAATGAAAAGACTAGAAAGGAAAACGAACAAAAATGGGGTTTTTGAAGACCAAATGAAACTACTAAAAAGAAAAGCGAGCAAAATGGGGTTTTTAAAGGCCAACTGAAAAAATTATTTTCATTTGGCCTTTAAAAACTGTATATATTTTTGTTTAGCCCGTGATACCGGCGTCGAAGTTATGCAACTTTATCCAGAAAAAGGTAATATGGCTCGTGTTTTACCTGAGTATCTCAGCCAATGGACTACTAGGAAAGTGAGTGCAGAAGGTGTGAAAGTTATGCCCGGCTCAGCTGTTGAAGGTGCATCCCTGGATGAAGAGAAAAAAGTGGTATTGCAACTTAAGGCGGGTGATAAGGTAGGACCAATGTCAAAGAGTGTTTGTCCCTACTAGATTTTATTATAATTTATTTAGGTCGTGTATGAGTGGGTAGCTCGTGTCGTTGCTGATACAATGAAAAGGCTTTTGAATTTGTAATTTTGACAGAACTACATTTTAGAATAATCTATAACCTTCATTAGAACTGGACTAGAACTAACTTTCATCCCTGGATGAAGAGAAAAAAGTGGTATTGCAACTTAAGGCGGGTGATAAGGTAGGACCAATGTCAAAGAGTGTTTGTCCCTACTAGATTTTATTATAATTTATTTAGGTCGTGTATGAGTGGGTAGCTCGTGTCGTTGCTGATACAATGAAAAGGCTGTTGAATTTGTAATTTTGACAGAACTACATTTTAGAATAATCTATAACTTTCATTAGAACTAGGATTTTTATTCTTTATTTAGCTTCTTCCGTAAACTTCTAATTTTTTTATAGAATTCATAATTGTAACTTCTGCTTCCTTTTGTTGTGTTAAATGAATTGTAATTATGTTACAATTATAGTATAAATAAATTGAATTTTAACTCATATAATTAGTATAACAAAGAAGGCAGAGCTAAGGTGTCAGAAACTCGGGATTGTAACAATTTTGCAAAAAGTTCCATCCCCTTGTTTTACTTTCTCTTGCCATTTTTTTTAGCTATAATGTACAAATATGGATCTGATTGTTAGGAGTGGGGGGAGGAGGGGATATAAAATAATTTTGCCAAGTGATTTTAATCTAAGAAGACCATTTTCAGGAATGGTCTACACATGACTTAATTAGCCATAATTATTTTGACTATTTGTATGCTAGTAGGAAATTGGTTGTTTTCAATTTATGGTGCCATATTTGAGGGAAGAAAAAATGTTGTTTAAAAAGTATAATAAATGATTAGCAGTATAATTTTATAGCTAAGATAGTTATTATTTTATATAGGTATAATTAACATTATTATAATTACTTGTATTTCAATGTAATTACTATTATAAGTATAATAGTCCCAAATTGTAATACAGAGATGCCTTGGAAGCTCAATATTGTTTCAGCCCACTTTAACTAACATACACTGAATGCATATGTGGACACATGTTTCCTGTGGAGGGGCGTTATCAGAGCAAATGTTTTGTAAGAGGAGGTTCAAAAATAACGAAAAAAATGCATTCCAAGTTACGATTTTTCCAGTAAGAGGAATTTATTTCCCCTTATCCGTCTGCAAATATGATTAAATACTAAAAACACGTCTAAGATTTGAATGTTATACAATTTGACTGAGTTATTGTGAATTGAAACTAAAAATTTACTGCCTGTTTTAAATTTGTGAACATCTAAGGCTATAGGTCAATTTGAACGCTGAGGGTCGATTTTAAAACGGTGCAAACTTCTATTTTTGTGTGGTTTGCTTCCAGATTTATTGTTTTTTTTCTAGCTAAAACCATTGCTTTTGTTCAAATAAATTCGATGTCTTTTTCTTGTAAAATCGATGTCTTTCTATCTAAGAACATACTACCCAATACGCAAGTCTAGGCTACAGTGTAGGAGTCCCCAAACTTAAGGGGTCGATTTCTGTTCTTATGTTTCCAATTACAGTAAAATTATATAATTACAGTAGGCTAAAATGTTAATAACTCTGAAATTGAAATCTTTTTGGCAAATTGTATTAAAATTTACACTGCTTAATGAATCTTAGCTTGAGATGAATCCTTTGCTTAAAGTAAGAAAACACAGGAACATCAAGATCAAATGGCCATAATTTTGGTCCACTTTTTAAGACCAATTATTATGAAGATTGGATATCATTTTGCTAAGCGATATTAAGGTATTGCAATGCTGAATAATTTAGTTTGCTTAAGATAAATGTGTTTTCTTAAGTAGAAAATTTGTTTATCCAATTCACAGTTCATATAATTATCCAGTAAGCTTATCGCAGATCATTTCTGGTCTTCGTTCTCGGTGCGAACAAAAAGCTCCTCTCACTTCTTTCTGCATTAGCGGGTTAGTCTGTTTCCGATTGTTTCCAACAAAGCGCATTATTCGTAATAGCGGGTTTCCACTTGTTTCTGATTAGATCACAGTCTGACTTGTCTGCCCGTGAAAAGATCTGATGCCGCCTATGTTTCTATCTGCAAAAGCGTTCTCTGGAGCACTCGCACCTTGGTCCGGGTTTTTATAATGGGTGAGATAGGGAAAGATCATACTGGATAATTATATAAACTGTGATCCAATTGAACGAAGAGTGACCATAATTTTTGGAATTCAACAGAGTTGAAACCTTAAAATTTTTGAAAATTCTTGTTTTAGGTCAGAGCTTTAATAGGTTTGAATGCACAATAGGTCGCGCTTATTTAAATGATAAATACACTGTGGCCCTACATGAATAAATAAAAAAAAACAAATTTTTTTTTAACTGAACGTAAGGAACGACGTTAAAACTTAAAACGAACAGAAATTATTCCGTATATGAAAGGGGCTGTCCCCTCCTCAACGCCTGGTTCTTTACGCTAAAGTTTTTTTGTTGTTTAAAAAATAGAGTTGTGAGAAAGTCAAACTTTAGCGTAAAGAGCGAGGCGTTGAGGAGGGGACAGCCCCTTTCATATGCGGAATAATTTCTGTTCGTTTTAAGTTTTAACGTCGTTCCTTACTTTCAGTTAAAAAAACTTGTTTTTTTTATTTAATTTTTGAATGTTTTTGAAGTAATGCATGTTTTGATTTTGGCTCAGCGTACATGAATAATTAAAAAAAAAATTGCATATTAATTTTACATTTACTTGGTAAATGGCTTTCTCGAAACTTGTTTAATTTTATTTACGAACGTTTTTATTAGTAATAAATATACGTAACTTACGAATTAACTTACATAACGAACTTCTATATTCATTGATTTTTAATACGTATATTAGGGGGTTCGCCCCCTAATCAATACCTTGCTCTTTAAGCTAAAGTACGAATTTTGTTCCAATTCTTTAAAAATGACCCCTTAATCACAAAAGCCGTTAATTAGAATAAATAGCTCTTACGAAAGTACTAAAAAATCATTGACTTAGAGAGCGAGGTATTGATTAGGGGGTGAACCCAATCATATACGTAATATTTTCTGTTCGTTTTAAGTTTTGATGTTGCTCCTTACTTTTAGTTGAAAAAAAATTTTTGACTTTAGTAAATTTAAATTTAATTTTTAATTTAATTTAATTTCTGATCTTTTTCTTTAATAATTACGGGAAATCCGGCGGCCCTGCATAGCAATGTCCCTTCCTCCATAAAAACTTCCTTCATGGAAAGATCCTACTATGTAATCCCCGCCCCCCCCCCCTCCCAACCTACCAGAAAAAATACCCCTGAACACGTCTGTATACTTTCCAATAACCAATACTATATGTAAACATATAGTAAAGCTCATAACTTTCAGCCATCCCCCCGGGGACTTCGTGGGATTAAGTCATCCTATAAGACATAGTTATCATATTGTTGACCATGCTGATCAAAATGGCTATCTCGAAATTTGGATCGGGTGACTTTGGGAAAAAAATGAGCGTGGGAGGGGGCTAGTTGCCCCCCATTTTTTTTATCACTTAAAAACGGCACTAGAACTTTTAATTTGCGTTCCAATGAGCCCTCTCACGATATTCTAGGTGGGTCAATACGATCACCCCTGGGGAAAAAACAAAAAACAAACAAATAAAAACGCATCTTTCTTCTGGCAAAAATGCAAAATTCCACATTTTTGTAGGGAGTATACCCAATGGATATTATCTAAAAATTTCTATTCTATAGAATGTAAGAATAATATCCAACCATACTTAGTTATTTCCAATACTATGCAACTAGTTAGCTATCTGAGCAATCCTTTTAAGCAAGTCAGGAATTATCCAACTTGGAGAATAACTAAATTTTTAAAGAAAAATAGCTTTATCTCGCTAGTCAAATAAAATAGAGCGTAAAAGCCAACTTAGCATCTCCAATTAGGTGGATAATACTTTAACTTATTGCTTCTGATATATATCTAACTAGACAGATAAGTCAATTCTTCATACAAATTAGTGATAATATCCAACTAGTCAGACAATTTTTTCTCTTAGACATTGCATAAACATCTAACTTGGGGGATAATACTTTATCCTAGCCCTTCTGATATTAATCAAACTAGGTAGGCTAGTTAAGTAACTTCCTGCCTAGTTAAATATATATAAGAAGATCTAAGATTCAGCATTATCCACTTATTAAGATATTCTTGCTGTGCCTAAAAGAAACAATTTATCTGGCTAGTTGGATATTATCCCAAAACTGCATAGCCTAATGGAATTTATTGATCCTCCTAGTTAGATATATATCAGCAAGTGTTAAGACTTGGTATTATCCACCTAGTTAGATATTCATGCTGTGCCTAAGAGAAATTAATTATCTGGCTAGTGGGATATTAACCCCAAACTGCTTAGAGAATCTTCTTATCTGCCTAGTTGGATATATATCTGACACTCTAAGCAACATTATTATCCAACTAGGTAGATATTCTCTCAGCCTAGGAGAAACAATTTATCTGGCTAGTTGGATATTAACCCTAAACTGCTTAGAGTCTTCTTATCTGCCTATTAGGATGTACATAAGAACAACTAAGCACCCGTATAATCCACCTAGTTAGATAGGCTATTCTTGAATTGCTTAAGAAAAACAAATTATCAGGATAGTTCAATACTAACACAAAAATGTGTAATGGATTTTACTTATCCTCCTAGTTGGATATATTAGGAGTGTTAAGACTTGGTACTATCCACCTAGTTAGATGTTCATGCTATGACTAAGAGAAATGAATTATTTGGCTAGTTGGATATTAACCCCAAACTGCTTAGAGAATCTTCTTATCTGCCCAGTTGGATATATATCAGAAACACTAAGGAACATAATTAGGCTATTCAATTAGTTAGATAGTCTCTCTGTCAAATAGACACTGATTATCTGGCTAGTCTGATAATAACCTCACACTGCAAAGAGTCTTCTTATCTGCAAATTTGGATATACATATGAATATCTAAGCTCTATCATTATACACCTATGTCGATAGGCTATCATTGCTATAACTAAAAAAAATAATTTATCTAGCTAGTTTGATATTATACGAAAACTGTGTAATGGCCTTTACTTATCCTCCCAGTTGGATATAGGCTATATCAGAAGTTTTAAGACTTGGTATCATCCACCTAGTTACATGTTCATGCTGTGCCTAAGAGAAATGATTTATCTGGCTAGTTTGATATTAACCCTAAACTGCTTAGAGAATCTTCTTATCTGCCTAGTTGGATATATATATCAGAATCACTAAGATACATTATTATCCAACTAGGTAGATATTCTTGCTGTGCCTAAGAGAAACAATTTATCTGGCTAGTTGGATATTAACCAAAAAATGCTTAGAGAATCTTCTTATCTGCCTATTTGGATATATATCCAAAACACTAAGCTATGTTATTGTCCAACTAGGTAGATATTCTGTATATTGCATAGACAGTCAAATATTCAGCTAGGTAGGTAAAGGTTTAAGAGTCTTAAAAATGTTATTATCTGTCTAGAATGATATTTTATCTTGATACTAAGTGTAGTTGGATATTATTTTTACATTCTATAGAATGTAATTTTTTAAAGAATATCCATTGGGCACCTTCCCATTTTTGTAGATAGGTGCTTGAAACCTCTACAGCAGGGCTCTCTTATACGCTGGATATGATGGTGTGATTTTCATCAAGGTTCTATAACTTTTAGGGGGTCTTTCCCCTTTTTTTTCTAAAATCAGCCAAATTTTCTCAGGTGCATAACTTTTGATAGGTAAGACTAAACTTGATGAAACTTATACATTTGAAATCAGCATTAAAATCGAATTCTTTTGATGTATCTATTGATATGAAAATATCGTTTTTTAGAGTTTCAGTTACCATTGATCCGGGTCGCTCCTTACTTACAGTTCGTTACCACGAACTGTTTGATTACGGCAAAAAAAAATTATCTAAGTTATCCTCCTTTGGTTTTGTCCTCCCAATATTTTTTTTTTGTTTTTCACCTTTTCTTCTTACTTACTTGGATAAAATACACTCTGTCAAGGGGCGGGGGGCACAAAGATAAAATTGTTATTTTTACCTTTTTGGCCTCCTATAGCTAACCCCGCCTTTAATATAGCTGATTGTAAGTGAATTCCATAGAGTTTCGTCCCTGCCAGTCAATAAAATCATTGTCACGTGAAGAGATTGTCACGTGTCACGTGAAGTCACGTGTCACGTCATTGGCTGTCAGCGAGGAAAATAGTTGGAATAAGCTGTATTGAGCGCCGGGTAAACGTCTAAGATGGTTCAATTTATTCGTGTCGAGCAAAGGCTTCATTTATCTTTTTTTCACTTTTTAATTTTTGACTTCTCTTCATGATTAAAGCCGTGTTGGTGTAGGCTCACACTGTACTCGCTTATGATCAATACTTGCTTGATGTTGCAATTAATTTGCTGACTTGAGCAATTTTAGTTTCTTTGTCAAGTTTACTGGGAAAAATTTAAATTATACTGGGCAACCGCACAATTTTTTTTTTCTTTACAACTACAATAACAATGGTTTTCATTATACGGAGAGGTTTTTTCTGAACAATCGGAATGATTTTTATGTATAATTTGTTATTTAGATTTTTCTGGATTATATTTTTTTTTATTAAAAAATTTTTGACTTTAGTGTAAATCTGGTAGTTAGATGTAGTGAGGAAGGAAGTGGGCCAGTTGTGACAAAAAAAGAAAGTATAAAGTAGGTTTAGGTTGGGTGTTATTCTACCCTTTGTAGGGGGTATAGTTATTGTCCTAAGGTGATTAAATCTCGGGTCGCGTGTCCTTAGATTCTGCCAAATTAATTACCTTTGAGCGTACCTACTGGGAGTTAACGAGAAGCTTAAATAAGATTGTAGAGAGGTTGGTTATAATATTATACTTTTATTTATGGAACACACGATTCAAGGTCTGGCTATATATAAGCCACGGAGATTAGTTGTCCCAGAGGATCTACAATTATAAGAATACTATGAAAAGGTACAATACAATAAGATACTTAAACTTTTACTCTTTTCCGAGGTACGCCCAAAAAATAAACGTATAGAGGTCAGCCCGACAAATAGATTAGTACGACCTCGGTCCCAAAAATCTTATGTTTTATACTAAAAATTAACCACATCAAATCCGGCCAATTTAAGTACTTATCCGCGAAAGTAGTTATTTAACAATTTCCTTTTTAAACCTCACATAAAGGATGTTTTCTCTTATCTTAGTAAAAGGTGGTATTTCTAAACTTTGTATCTTATATTTTTTGCGTTATAAATATTTATTTCATATTAAATTATTTCTGCTTAATTGGATAGGTTACCACATGGTATACTAAATTTTTGTTTTAATTATATACTTTTTAACCTTTTCTTTATTTTTACAAATTGGGAAATTAGTTTTTTTTTGTTTTGTTATCTCTAAGATATATTGCCTATGGCAGTTATTTGTTTTCATATGAAACTGTAGTTATAATCTTGACAACTTGAACATTGCTATCCCTAATTGTCCATTTTTAGGAGTCAAGTAATCCCTTGAGACGTGAGTTACCAAGGCTCTGTTTGATGTAAAAAATGTTTGTTTTCTTTTGCCATAGAAAAAAAAATCCTATTCTAGGTAAAAACTGACCATGTCGTTGTTGCCATTGGCCTTGAACCCAATGTAGAACTGGCACGTAATTCGAACCTTGAAACTGACGATAAGCACGGTGGATTCCGAGTCAATGCTGAACTTGAAGCCAGATCAAACTTGTGGGTTGTAAGTTCTGTTTTATCCTTTGAATTGAGCTTTTATACCCACGGATATTTCGTTGTAGCCTCAATTTTGTAGTTGATTTAGGTTGTATAATTATAGTCTGATACAGAGATGTTGAAGGGATGTGTTCTCAAAACTAAATAGAAAGAACACACCCGGTCCCAAAATAATGAGAATGAACCCACAACCTAAATAAATAATAGTTCAATGAGTATCGGTAGCTTATAAGAGTGGGATCCGGTGCTAGTGTCGACAAAAAAAGCTATCAACGCCATCTAGCTCTTGGCGACGCTTTTTTCTGGCGCGGCATTTTTTCTATTGTAATAACAACAATAACTAACTTAGTAAAATTGTTAAAATTAGGGTTGTAATAAATATCTGATCTCAGTTCCTGACAGAAAAATGATTAGGCGCCACGCGCTAGACGGCGTTGATAGTTTCTTGTCGACAGTAGTGGCAGTTCTCACTCTTATAAGTTAGCCATACTGTTTGCAATAGTCCACAAAGTAAATAATAAAATTGAATTCTGATGCTGAGCCGCATAAAAGAAATTTGGCGGATTCTAGAATTGACAGGCCTCCCTGAGAAATACTGCAGACTATTCAAAGCTCTACACCATGGGACGGAGAGCTGTGTTCAAGTGAACGGCCGGCGCAGCCCGTTCTTCCAAATCACGACAGGAGTTCGCCAAGGATATGCAGTGGCCCCAAAGCTCTTCAATGTCATCATAGACTACGATATGACAAGGACTACCTCACGTCTCAGCTTAGGACTCAAGTTTGGAGATCGTGTCATTGCAGATGCTGATTTTGCCGATGACTTGGCCATTCTGGCGGACTCCATGGAGCAGTTCCTGGAAACGCTTCGAATCCTACGAGAAGAGGCTGCAAAAGTAGGACTGCAGATAAACTGGACTAAAACGAAAATTATGGCCATAGACCCATTCTCCCCTGCTGCCAATCCTTCAGTTAGCCTGGATAGAACAACTAGTATCGAAGTTGTCCAAAGGTTCACCTACCTGGGCTCTATAATTTCTTCAGATGGCTCGCTTCTTTCTGAACTACAAGCGAGAATATCCAAAGCGTCTTCTGCCATGGGCAGACTGAACCGTCACCTCTGGCGAAAACCAAACATCAGTCGTACAACGAAGCTGCGGATTTTCAACGCCCTCGTCGGCTCTGTGATGCTCTATGGAGCGAAACTTGGCAAGCTTCAGCCGCAACCCTCAAGGCAATTGATGTCTTTCAGTCGAAGAGCCTGAGGAGGATCGAAGGTCTACGATGGCTCGACTTCGTCAGCAATGAGAAGCTGCTGCAGCTCAACAAACAGTCTCGGTTTTCGACCCAAGCAGCCGAGCGAGCATTACGATGGTTCGGACACCTACTTCGAATGCCTCCACACATACCTGCGAAAACGATCCATGACTTCGACCCTGTCAAAGCCGGTTGGAAGTGACCTCGCGGCCGACCGAAAAAGCGATGGTCTGACAACCTGTCCGAGTTCCTGACGATGGCAAATATCAGGTTGAGCGATGTGCAAACGCTTGCCATGGACCGAAGTGGATGGAGGAGGCAGACGTCACTCTCTACGCCGAGCAGCGCCCGGCAGGAGACAGAAGTCAAGTAAGTCAAGGCGATATTACTTTCCACTTGAAATTCTGCACGTGACCATCAGCCAGTATTAACACTGTTGTTACACTGCGTTCAGGTTTCTCTTGATTTGCGATTTATGTTCATTTTTTAAGATTGAAGCTCCGATCCAGTTCAGCTAGACGGCATTCTTAAAAGAAATAATTTCATTCTTATTATTAGGACTTGAAGGAATACATTTGGATTGAAATAAGAATAGTTAGAATAATTGTGTCTGAACTTTGACAGGGCGAGTATTGCATTACTTTGCAACGGAATATGCTGTAGGAGAAAGGTTTTCAATTGCGGTTTACTTTGAAACGTTAGACCCTAAGTTGACGTCCTTTGTCCGAAGGGCGAGGGTTCGAATCCTGGTTTAGCCAATTATTTGATTTGGGACGGGAGTCAGTGGCTTGACTCTGTAAGCTCAGCCAGAGTCGACCCAGCTCTAAATGGGTACCTGGGGAAATCTGGGGAAGGTAAGCAGGAAGGGTGTGTGAAACCACAGGATGGCTGGCCCCCATTGCAATTCCTGGCTGAAGGGCCTTGAGACGGAGATCACCGCTGGTTTTAATTTTATGGGTCTAATGCCGTATCCTTTACCTTTTACCTACCGTAAGTTGGGTTCTTTTTCTATTCTTTTGTTTTCGAAAAAATAGAAAAATACATATATCAAAAAGTGAAAAGCTTTCAGTTTTTTTGTTTTTTTTTTAATTTACAAAATCAGTCAAACATACATTGAGAAAGTGCTATTGAAAGTATCATCTTGATATTTTGCAGGGCTCACGATGACCTCGATAATCAAGTAAAGCATAAAACAAATTATCATAACATATTGAGTCATGTATATCAGCTCAGCCCCCCCCCCCCGCCCTCAAAAATATTTTTTCAGCTTCCATGGATCTGTGAAAACTATCCTTCCAAGTTACTTATGACAAATATAAATTGACTAGTCTTGGTTGTTAATACAAAACATTAATAAAGGGAATTTTTAAATGCCCCTCAGGGCTATTGCGAAAGCAAATGAAGTTGTAATTTACCATCTTCTAGGCAATTTTTAAATTATCAGAAATATCAGACTTGTATAAATTTTGACATTTCAATGTTTGTAACATGAAAACCATATTTTTTGGTGCCATCTGTAACTGAATGAAATGTGATGAAAAGAAGAAATTTAAAATGTAGGTAATGCTCACCGAACTAGTAATTAACACTAGTATAACGAGATGGCAAAAAACTATTTTTATACACGAAGAGAGTATATTTTTAGTTCATTATCTCTCCAGGTTAAAGCGGAGATTTTGAAACAGTCTTGAATTAGGTGGAATTCTCCCTCTCCTTTGAGTATTTTTGAGGGTTCTTTTATCTTTATTTTATTTTGTTAGTTTTCCTTTTAGACCAGAAAAGCCGTTTTTCAAAATCTAAATTAAAAAAAATTAAAAGATAAATTTATATGGGAGAGAAAATGTCCCATCGCCATTTAACGTCACTCTCACACCTGTATTAGGAGTGTCTTTAAGAGGGAGTCCCTGGGAAAATGTCCTTTTTTAGGTATTGCCTCCGTCCCAATTAAGCAATAAAATTATAATGAGATTTTGAAAGGGCTATTTGTTATATATTATTATATATATTTTTTACATATTGCTATTATATTATTATTATATATTATGTTATTAGTATATATATATATTTATAATATATGTTATAATATAGCCCATTCAATTCAGACTTTGAACAGGGCCAATTTTTAAGATATGACCACAACCGTCTAACAGTTTAATATACATTTGAATCTATAACATGGTGTGTTTGTTGAACTTGATTAAAATAAATTTAATTTAAGGCGGGTGATGCTGCATGCTTTTATGACATTAAGCTTGGTCGAAGACGAGTAGAACATCACGATCACGCAGTTGTTTCTGGACGTCTTGCCGGTGAAAATATGACTGGTGCAGGTATTTTGAACATTTTATTTTATTCTTTTAATTCTATTTATTCCTTTTTCATTATTTATTTTTTATTAAGGTCTTTTTTTTATTTTAAGCATTTGAACTTTCTGTAAAATTCTATTGCGACATGAAGGACGCCCATTACTTTCTGTCAAAAGCTCTCGCAAGCTCTTTAAGTTATTGCTTCGTGGTTCTTTTTGAAAATTCTATGTTAAGATGTTAGATTCAATTTCGGTAATCACCAAAATACAATTTTCATAAAACTATTTAAATTATTGTTTCATATTTAAAAGTTTTAATAGAAGCATTATTTCCTTTGGCTGAAGTTTTAGGTGAAAAAAAAAATTAGGTTTTTGCACGAGAACGATGTAATAATCGAACTGGAATATGACTAATTCTTTGAACTAATAAAAAAAAACGTCCGAAAAAGTTTTTTAAAGAAAAGTATAGGCCATTTTAAACTTAAGCTCGGCAGATACAAATACATGCTAAAATTCAAACTTAAAACGACCAGAAATTACTATCAAAGAATAAATGAAACCCAAAACGAACAGAAATTAAATAAACAATCATAGAAAAATAGATCTTAAAGCGAGTAATGCTTAGATTGAATTTGAAAATCAAGCTTAAAACGAAAAATATTTTGCTATTGAAGTATAGATGAAACTTAAAACGAACAGAAATTAAATAAACAATCAATGCAGACAAATATACAATAGATATTAATGTAAATGAATAAATAAATCTTAAAACGAGGGAAACTTAAATTGAATATGTAAATCAAGCTTGAAACGAACAAAAATCACTACAAACAAGAGTTCGGGTATCGCCTCCTTCTCTCACTGTAAATGCGTAAAACCTAGTCCGTCATTGGCACCTTACTAAAAACCATATGCGTCTTGAACAGTCTTGGAAAGTATAAACAACATCAAACTGAATATTTGATGTATAATGAGATTAGTTGTTGAAAGATCCATCAGTTCAATAATTCATTTCACTCTAATCTTAGTTTTATTTTCAGTGCTGAAAGAACTGGAAAAGAATATATTTGTAATATCATTCTTTTTCAGTGAAGCGCCAATAACGCAGTAGGCTTTTGGTTTTTATGTACAGTTAAGGAAGGGCAGTATCCAAATTCTTGTTAGTGAAACTATATTCGTCTTGAACAACTTTAGAAAGATCTAATAAATTAAACTGAATATTTAATGTATAGTGATATTAATTGCTGAAAGCTCATCATATCAATTTTAATGTTTATTTTCAATATTAAGTACAAAAAATAAAATTGTTTTTCATTAAAGTGCCAATGACGCAGTAGGTTTTCGACTTTTACAGTGAAAGAAGGAGGTGATACCCAAACTCTTGTTTGTAGTAATTTTTGTTCTTTTCAAGCCTGATTTGCATATTCAATTTAAGTTTGACTCGTTTTAAGATTTATTTATTCATTTAAATTAATATCTATTGTATTCTTGATTGCACTGATTGTTTATTTAATTTCTGTTCGTTTTAAGTTTCATTTATACTTCAATAGGAAAATATTTTTTTTTTTTTAAGCTTGATTTTCATATTCAATCTAAGCATTACTCTCTTTAAGATCTATTTATTCATTTATATTATTACTTGTTGTATGTTTTTTGCTATGATTGTTTATTTAATTTCTGTTCGTTTTGGGTATCTATTTATTCATTTATATTATTACTTGTTGTATGTTTTTTCTTATGATTGTTTATTTAATTTCTGTTCGTTTTGGGCTTAATTTTTTCTTTAATAGTAATTTCTGGTTGTTTGAGTTTGAATTTTAACAGGTATTTGCATCTGCTGGGTTTAACTTTAAAATGGCCTTTACTTTTCTTTGAAAAATTATTTTTCGGAAAGTTTTATTTAACATTAATTTTTGTTCGTCTTTTATTGCAAAAAATTTCAAGTTTTTAAAAATTCCTTATTTCAAAATAAAATCAAAAAAAAAAAAAAAAAAAAAAATCAAATCTTCATCAAAGTATCAAAACTGGTATCAAAGTAACAATATCAAAGTGAAAAAAGTTTGCCCCCTTTGAAGTTTATACGACGACCCTTCTATATGAGACGCGCCTGGAAAAAAAAGGAGTTTGGGGGGAGGCTAGCTGTCCTTCCATCACTTTTTAAGAGTAAAAGGTGAATTACAGCTTCCAATTTCCAATCAAATGAGCCCTCTATGAAGTTTATACGAGCATCCCTTCCATAACAACCATATATGCCCCCAGGGTCTAACTTACAACGCCTACCCTCGGGCCCTGGGGGGCTTAGTCGACACCGGAGTTTTTGTTACCTGAACTTTGAACTATTTTTAACAAAATGTCTGCCTCAAAATTTTTATCTGATGCATTTAGGGCGTGGAGGGGGGGGGGGGAGGGCTAGTTGCCCTCCAATCTCTTTTAATTCTTAAAAAGTGAACGAGAACGTTCAGTTTCCAATCAAATAAACCCTCTCCGAAGTTCATACAAGCATTCCTTCCATGAAAACGATATATGCCCCCAGAGCATTACTTACAACGCCTCCCTCCGGGCCATGGGGGGTTGCGTCGACACAGGAGTTTTTCTTATCTGGCCTTTGAATTATTTTTAATGAAATGGCTTTTATAAAAATTTTATCGGATAGGCTTGGGGAAAAAAGGGTGTGTGGGGGGGGCTAGTTGCCTCGGATGTCTTTTGACTAGAGCTAGAACTTTCAATTTCCAATCTAATGAGTCCTCTCTGAAGGTTATACGAGCATCCCTTTCATAAGAACCATACACGCCCCCAGGACAACACTTACAACGTCTACCCCCTGGGCCCTGGGGGTTAGGTTGACACCGGAGTTTTTGTTATATAATTTTTGATAAATTTTTAAAAAAACTAGCTATCTCAAAATTTGTAGCGGATGGTTTTGGGGAAAAAAGGGCCAGGGGGGGGGGCTAGTTGCCCCTAAATCTCTTGACTCTTAAATAGTGAACTAGAACTTACAATTTCCAATTTAATGAGCCCTCTATGAAGTTTATACTAGCATCCCTTTCATAAGAACCATACATGCCCTTAGGGCATAACTTAGAACACCTTCTCCCGGGCCCTGGGGGGCTGTATTGACATCGTCGTTTTTCTTATCCGATCTTTGAACTATTTTTTTTAACAAAATGTCTATCTCAAAATTTTCATCATATGGGTTTGGAAAAAGAATGAGTAGGGGGGGGGCGGCTAGTTGCCCTCAGATCTCTTTTGACTATTAAAAGTGAACTTGAACTTCCAATTTCCAATCAAATGAGCCCTCTCTGAAGTTTATACGAGTATCCCTTTCATAAGAACCATATATGCCTCAAGGCCTAACTTGAAACTCCTGCCCCCGGGCCCTGGGGGGTTGTGTCGACACCTGAGTTTTTGTTATCTTGCTTTTGAACAATTTTTTAATGTAATGTCTATCTCAAAATTATTATCGGATGCATTGGGTTACCTTCCAATATCTTTTGACGCTTAAAAAGTAAACTAGAACTTTCAATTTCTAATCAAATGAACCATCTCTGAAGTTTATACGAGCATTCCTTCCATAAGAACCATATATGCCCCCAGGGCATAACTTATAACCCTTGCCCTGAAGAACTTGGGGGGGGAGTGTCATGGTTAAAAATATAATTTCCAGAACTTTCAACTACGTTGAACAAAATGGCTATCTCAAAAATTTTGATTGGATGTGTTTAGGGAAATGGTCGGCGTGAGAGGGGGGTTAGTTGCCCTCCAATCACTTTCGACTATTAAAAAGGGCACTTGTCCTTTGAATTTCCAATTGAATGAGCCCTTTTTGAAGTTTCTTCGACAAAGCTTTCTATAAAAAGCTTATATGCCCTCGGGGCGTAACTTACAACCCTTACCCTGAGGGCTGTGGGGGAGTGCCCTCCTCAAAAATATAATTTCTATCTGGAAACCAACTACGTAGAACAAAATGGCTATCTCAAAATTTTGATTGGATGTGTTTGGGAAAATGGTGGGCGTGGAATTTGGGGAAATGGGGTGTTCGTTGCCTTCCAATCACTTTTGACCCTAAAAAGGGTACCAGAACTCTCGATTTCCAATCGAATGAGCGCCCTTTGAAGTTTCTACGACGACCCCTTCCATATGAAATGCCTCTGGAAAAAAAAATTTATAGGCAGCGCAATCGTGCTGCCTAAGTAAAGAACGATGTTCGCACAATGTATTATTGTTTTTTTCCTTTAGACCAGGGCACTTCGTATCGAAGGAGTTGTCGTAGAAACTTGGAAAAGGGCCAGTTCGATTGGAAATTGGAGTGGCTTGTGCCCTTTTTAATAGTCGAAAGTGATTAGAAGGCAACTAACACCCCTTCCACGCCCACCATCTATCCAAACACATCCAATCAAAATTTTTAGATAGCCACTTTGTTCAAATTAGTTGAAACGTCCGGAAATTATATCTTTGAGGATGACACTCACCACACAGCCCTCAGGGTAAAGGTTTTAAGCTATGGCCTGGGGGCATATAAGGTTTTTATTGAAAGCTTTGACGTAGAAATTTGAAAAAAAGGGCTCATTCGATTGGAAATTCAAAGGACTAGTGCCCTTTTTAATAGTTGAAAGTGATTTGAGGGCGACTAACCCCCCTCTCACGCCCACCTTTTCCCCAAACACATCCAATCAAAAGTTTAGATAGCCATTTTGTTCAGCGTTGTTAAAAGTTTTAGAAATTAGGTTTTTGAGGATGATAACACCCTCAGAGCCCTCGGGGAAAGAGTTGTAAGTTATGCCCTGGGGTTACGTAATGTTTTTATAGATAGTGATGTTGTAGAAATTCAAAAAGGGCTCATTGGATTGGAAATTAGAAGAGCTTGTGCCCTTTTTAATAGTCGAAAGTGATTGGTGGATAACTAACACCTCTCTCACGCCCACCATTTTCCCAAACACATCCAATCAAAAGGTTAAAAAAGCAATTTTGTTCGAAGTAGTTGATACGTCTGGGAATCATGTTCTACACAACTAAACTCCCCCCACAGTCGTTACCATAGAAATTGTAAGTTATGCCCTTGACGCCTAAAAGTTTTTTTTTTATAGAAAGCGTTGTCGTAGAAAATTAAAAAAGGAATCATTCGAATGGAGATTGGAACGGCCAGGGCCCTTTTTAATACTCGGAAGTGATTGGAGGACAAGTAACCCCCTCTCACGCCTACCATTTCCCTATACACATCCAATGAAAATTTTGAGATAACCATTTTATTCAACGTAGTTGAAAGGTCCGGAAATTATGTCTTTGAGGATGACAACCCCCTCACAGCCCTCAGGGCAAGGGTTGTAAGTTATGCCCTGGGGCATATAAGGTTCATATAGAAAGTGTTGTCGTAGAAACTTCAAAAAGGGCTCATTCGATTGGAAATTGAAAGAGCTAGTGCCCTTTTTAATAGTCAAAAGTGATTGGATGGTAACTAACCCCCCTCTCACACCCACCACTTCCCTAAACACATTCAATCAAAATATTGAGATGGTAATTTTGTTTAACGTAGTTGAAAATTCTGGAAATTAGGTCTTTGAGGATGACACCCCCCCTCCCAGCTCTAAGGGTTGTAAGTTATGGTCTGGGGGCATATACGTTTTTATTGAAAGCGTTGTCATAGAAACTTCAAAATGGCTCATTCGATTGGAAATTGAAAGGGCTAATGCCTTTTTAATAGTTGAAAGTGATTGGAGAGCAACTAACGCCCCTCTCACGCCCACCATTTCCCCAAACACATATAGTCAAAATTCTGAGATAGCTGTTTTATTTAACGTAGTTGAAAGTTCAGGACATTAGGTCTTTGAGGATGACAACCCCCTCACAGCCGTCAGGGCAAGGGCTGTAATTTATGCCCTGGAGGCATAAGGGGCTCCCAGGTATTTATAAGGTGTTTTTAGAAAGCGTTGTTGTAGAAACTCAAAAAGGGCTCATTCGATTGGAAATTGAAAGGGCTATTGTCCTTTTAAAAATTCGAAAGTGACTGGAAGGTTTGACGTTTTAATAGTGAAGATCGATGTGGGTACAATGTATGATTATTATTATTATTTTTCGTTTAGACCACGGCAATTCGTATCGAAGGAGTTGTCGTAGGAACTTTGAAAGGGGCCCAATTGATTGAAAATAGAAAGGGCTAATGCCCTTTTTAATAGTCGAAAGTGATTGGAGGGCAACTAATACCTCTCCCACGCCCCCCCTCCCATTGGCCCAATATGTTTAAATACTAAATGTTACCTTAAGATTAAATCAAAAATGCACGGTGCTAATGCTAATTCCCAATAAGGCATCTCAGCAGTATCCCAAGAACGACTGAGGGCATTATTTTTGAACTTTCGGGGCTACTACTGCTCTTAAAATTTAACCAAATCAAAATAGCGTAAGTGTATCCAAGCTATCAAAGAAAGTAAACAGATTTTTTTGCGAATGGTATCAAGTTATCTATTTCAGGTCAACTAGAGGAGGTATGAAACTAAGTTAAACATTACTATTTGTGTCAAAATTTTTAAAAAAGTATGTTGTTAAAAATTGCTGAAAATTTTTCTCCAGCATACATATAGCAGGCCAAACTGTAAAGTCCAAACTGTAAACGAAAAGATTTTAAGTATTATTTCCTTTTTCCCTGGAAAGACTATGTCAATATAAAACGAACAGAAATTAGTTAAAAAATTTTTTTTCACAAAACATGTTTTTCAAAGAAAAGTAAAGAACTTCATTAAACCAAAAATGAGCAAAAATAAAATCAAATAATCTACCAGCGTGAAACTACCACAAATCAGCATCGATAAATAAATGAAACCCAAAGCGAACAGAAATTACATTAAATAACCGAGTTAAACTCAAAACCAGCAGAAATTAACATGAGTAGGGCTCAAAACCCCTATGCCCTCCCAAGGCCAGAACATAATTTGCACTTATGAATGAATGAAATACAAATGAATGTGCATTGTCAGTTTAATATACATGATATTTAGTAATCAAAATGTTAATATTATTTGATTTATTAAAGTTATAAAAGTAAAAACATTTATATCTTTTCAGTAAACTTCTTCGCGCCGTCACATTTTATTAATTATTTTTTTTTTTTATATAAACCCACCTCCTCTCCTCTCAGTGACGACAAATTTTAAATTCAATACATATCTAATTTTAACTTTAGATGTCACCTACTCTTTTTAATATTTTTTTTTTAAACGAAGAATGGGAAAAAAGACATCTTTCAAGTTTTTCTGTTTGTTTTAGCCAAAAACCTTCTTTTTTTAGCCAAAAAACTTCTTTTTCAAAATTTAGAATTGAACCTGAATATTTTTTGAAATATTTTTGTTTTCTCTTATATAGGTGCATTACTTTTTAGGCAAACCTTATTGGCATCAGTCCATGTTTTGGTCAGATTTGGGACCAGAAATTGGTTATGAAGCAATTGGTATTGTTGACAGCAGTTTACCAACAATGGGAGTTTTTGCAAAAGCAACAGCTAAGGATACCCCCAAAGCAGTTGTTGAAGCTACTGATGAACCTATGAGATCCGAAACTGAAAACGTAATTCTTTTCAATGTTTCTCAATCGTTGTTGACACTTTTGAATATCATTCCATTCTTTGTGGTATCAGGAAAAGCCGATGAGAGGGGAATGTTGCTGGAAGACTATAGGGGTAATTACAATCATTACGGTCAATAGACCTCATCAAAAAGACAATAAACAATTTTGATTAATCACTAGTTCTCGGGGTCCTTTTCCAGATCAATGGGAAAGAGTACTCTAAACGATAATAATCGGGATCGAGAATCGGGGTCTATCAGGACTTCGTGACCATAAGATCAGGACTCTATGAAGAATATCTTTATTGGTGAGCTTCCACTAAGTTTGAATCACTGTTATTTCAGTTTTAAGTGGATTTAGCTCTCCGTGCTAGCTTAATCTATATTGGGTAACTGTTTGGGTTCCACCTGACTCTATAAATAACAGTATTAGTCAAATTTGTTTGCGAATGGGTCTCGTGCAAGACCTGAAAGGAGAATTAAATAGCAATTCTCACACATCTCGTCAATAACACTTCTGTTTTCACATACACTGCAGCCGGAATAAAACATATCCTACTCTTGAAAGTAACTACTCTTTTTTCTTTAAAATTAGAAGGAATAAAAAAAGTTACATAAACAATACTGGTAAAACAAGAAATAAATTTACATAAATCAAAGAATAAAGTGCTGTAAGACAAGACAAGGATATAACCGTGGATCTTTTATACCCCTAGTTACTCGTGGATTAAGTCGCTTCAATTTACGGGTATTAAATTGAAACAAAAGAGTGATGTATGGCAAAATGCATAGGAAACATAAAATTTGGGACATATATTTTAACATTAAGAGGTTAGGGGTGAAATAAAGGGAAGCGCTTTTAGGAATGATATAAGTAATACTAAAATACTTATATAACTTCTAAAAAGGCTTCACTTTGCTTTATCCCCCCCCTCTAATGTGCAAACATATAGTCCAAACTATATTTCCCATGCATTTTGCCCTGCGTCACTCTTCTGTTTCAACTTAATACCCGTAAATGACTCAAAAGCACATTTTAAACGTGGGTATAGGTATCAGAGGTAACGCTATAGTGTTGCCTATTGTATATGCCATAAGATTCCAATGTTTTATCATTATTATTTGTTTCTTTTTTTTCATCCCAGAAGCGCTTGTTATGGAAGGGGTGACCGTATAAACTTCGCGAAGAGGGGGGGGGCTCATTCGATTGGATATTGGATGTTCTATTCCTCTTTTTAAGAGTCAAAAGTGATTGGAGGGCAACTAGCCCCTCCACACCCCCTTCTCCCCAAATACATATGATAGAAATTGTGAGGCAGCCATTTTGTTCAAAATAAACCAAAGATCGGATATAAGATACTCCGAAGTCGACCCCCCCCCCCAGAGCCTGCGGTCAGGCTTTGTAAGTTATGCCCTGGGGGCATATATGTTTCTTATTAAAGGGGTGCTTTAATAAGAACCTACGATCTCAAAAGAGATCGTAGGGCAACTAGCCTCCCCGACGCACTTTTTTCCCCAAACGCATCCGATACAAATTTTGAGATAGCCACTTTGTTAAAAATAGTTCAAATATCAGATAAAAAAATGCTAAGGTCGATACAACCCAACAGGGACTAGGGACAAGGGTTATTAACTATGTCTCAGCGGAATACATGGTCTTTATGGAAGAGATGGTCGTCAAACCATCGTAGGAGGCTCATTTGATTGGAAATTGAAATTTCTATAGTTCCGTTTTAAGAGTCAAAAGTGATCGGAGGGCATCTAGCCCCCCCCCCCACATTCACTCTTTTTACTCAAAATCCATCCAATCACAATGTTGGGATAGCCACTTTGCTCGAAATAATCCAACGATCAGATAACAAAAACTTCGGGGTCAACATAACCCCCCAGAGCCCGGGGGAAGGGTTTTAGCTTATACCCCAGGGGTATATAAGGTTTTTATGGAAGAGGTGGTCGTATAAGCTTAAGCTCCGGAAGGGACTCGTATGATTAGAAATTGGAAGTTTCAGTTCCCTTTTAAAGAGTCAAAAGTGATCGGATGGCAACTAGCCCCCCCCCCCCCATCAGGTCCTTTTTCCCCAAATGTATCTGATAAAAATTTGGAGATGGTGTTCATAATGGACCAAAAATCATATAGAAAAAACTCCGAAGTTTACCCCTGTTGTAAATTATGCCCCTGTGGCAAATAAGGTTTCTATGGAAGGGATGGTCCTTTCGAGGGACTCATTCGATTGGAAATTGAAAGTTTTAATTCGCTTTTTAAGAGTCAAAAGGGACTGGAGGGCAACTAACCTCTTCCTACCTTCTTTTCCCCAAATCCATCTGATCAAATTTTTTAGATAACCATTTTTTAAATAAGTTCAAAAATAGATAACAAAAACTCTGGGGTCGACACAACTCCCAAGAGCCGGGGGCAAGTGTTTTAAGTTAATCCCTGGGGACATATAAGGTTTTTATGTGAGGGTTTTTAAAATAATTCAGAGATCAGATAAGCCCGACTCTCACCTTCAATAAAAAAAAAAAAAACAACTTATTAATGATATTTTATTTTGAAACTTATTGAAGCTAACCTCTGTCCCTCCATAGCCTGAACTTCCTCCTTTTCCCCCTAAAAACTTATCAGTGGAAAATCATGGGAGCTAATCCCTGGTCTTCCCTCCATGGTCTGGCCCCCCGTTAAAAAACAAGTTACCAACGATATTTTGTTTCAAAAATCACGTTAACTGACCCCTGGCACTCGCTCTACGGCCCAATCTCCCCCCCCCAAAAAAAAAACCTATTGCCAATATTTTATTCCGAAAATTATGGGAACTCATCCCTTGCCCTCCATACCCTGTCCCTCCCCCCCCCCCAAAAAAAAACAACGACTTACTAACGATACATTATTTCAAAACCTATGGAAGCTGACTCTTGACCCTCCATGGCCCGATCCCCCTCCCCCTCGAAAAAACTTGTCAATTATAAATCATAGGAGCTGCATGGTTTATAAAGCACGTGCCCACCAGATGGCTCACACTTGACCCAGCTTTGCAAAGGGTCACTTGGTTTGGGAACCATTGATTGATTATTTTCTGAAGTTTATCTCTGAGAAAAATCCAAAAAATTGTGAATTCGAACTCGTATCTGTTGATTGCCAAGTTGCTTAAGGGTCAAGTAGCAGACATTGTGTTGTCACCCTAATGCAACCCTTTTGTTAGAAATAAAAGCAATCTAATGGTTTATTTTTTTTTACTTCAGTTAAATGACATTTCTAGTTCTCGAAACAATTTTCAGCCCAAAACTATATGGTTATAGTTCCACCTTGAATATCCTGAAAATTAAACAAATTTAAACTAAATAGGAAAAAAAAATTTAGAAATGTTGGAAAGATCTGGGCAAAAGGTTAATAAAAAATTGTGTATCCTGTTAAAAGGAATTTTGTTATAAAATCCCTTATTTAATGTTTGAAATTTTATTTGAGTGATGAGCTTAACGGACATCGTATTGTCCTATGATTACCTGCAAGATGTTGAAGAACGTCATAGATCTTTCTTGATGATAATACGTTAAAACTTCCAAGCTTCTTCCTGCTTGCTAAGAGACATAACCTTGAAGAGCAACTCTGCCAAACCCTTGAAGAGCTTCAGATGCTTTCATTCCACAAAGAGAAAACAACGAAAAGTTCGAACGATGTTGGTTTCATAGATACGAAGGTGCAAGTTGGTGTCTCAAGACTAGAGGTTTTGGATGGCGAGTGAAAGCTCATACAGCTTGAGAAGGATCCAGATTTGTCAGCTACAACGAAAGTTGACGAATATTGGCCCAATTTGTTGTGTTATGAAGATTCGTTTGGGAAATTTAAGTTCCCAAAGCTTGCAGGTGTTGTCAAAGCAGCATTCTGTTTATCCCATGGAAGTGCAAATGTTTCGAGGAGTATCTCACTATCAAGATAGATTATGTCTGAACAGAGAGCAGCAATGGGAGAAAGAATGTTCAGTGCAAAGCTGACATTTTCTGAAAGGTTGAAAATGTTTGTAGGCAAGTCTGAGAATGTTCCGATCACACATGACCCGATGAAGCTTGTACGGGGAGCTCGATCCAGCTACTTGAACCATCTTGAAGCTCATCGTGAACGCGAGAAAGCTCAAGAGGAGGACTATGAAAAAGAAGGGAGAAGCTGACCACGAAGAAGCTAAACTTATAGAATACCTAGAAAAAGGAAAGAAAAAACTGTTAAAACTGCAGGGAGATGATAGAATGAAAAAAGGAATTGACTGCAATAATCTGGGAGAAATCAGTGTCGCCCTGGCTCTCCTGGAAAGTTCTTAGGCATTAAGAGATGAACTGAACTGTCATATCAAAGATGTTGCAGCTACAGAAAAAATTGATAACATTCATAAACGAAAGCAAACTCTCATCACATTGCTGCTGAAAAAGAAGTCTAAGGAGAACTGATCTAATACTCGGTGACGTCGTTCTGTTTGATACATGTATCTGAATGTGTTTTTTTTTGTTATATTGTGCCTATCAAAGGTTCTTTTTTGATGTGGTTTTTTGGGTTCCATTGTAACTGAACCACCGTATAACTGAACCCCACGCAACTGAACCCCTCTAACTGAACCACCGTGCAACTGAACCACCGTGCAACTGAACCACCGTGCAATTGAACCACCGTGCTACTGAACCCTCCTGCAACTGAACCCCCTTTAACTGAACCCTCGTGCTCATCCCCCGTGCAACTCAACCCCATTTAACTAACCCCACGTGGAACTGAACCACCATGTAACTGAACCCCTGTGCAAGTGAACCACTGTGCAACTGAACCACCGTGCAACTTAACCACCGTGCAACTTAACCCTCGTGCAACTCAACCACCGTACTTACGTTGGGCGAAACACAAGTTAGAATCTTTACATGTTCAACCTTGTTGAAATTGTTTGCTTTTTAAGTCTTTATATAAATTACTGTCAAGATGATTTATAAAAATGCTCTCTTATGTTGTCACAAAAACAAAGAAAATCGGACGTCATGAACTCTTAAATCCAGGTTTATTTCTTTTTTATGGTTGTTAATGGGGGTTCCCTTCACCCTGTCACTTTCTACGGGTCTAAGCGTTTACCTCCCTCCCCCGCGGAAAATTTCCCCTCCTCCACCCACGGAAACCCCATCACCTGGAGAATACCCCCCTCGCGGAAACTATGTTTTTCAAATTTAAAAATCTTCTTTGAGTCGTGTTATTTTTTAGTTTAACTGAGAAGTTCAAAGGGAAGTGGAAAAGAGGAATTTATGCGTAAATATTACCCCCCCCCCCGTGCAAATGCTTTCTTCCCATGAAAGATCCTCCAGAAACCCCCCACACAAAAAATTTCCGTATGTTTCCCAATGACAAATACTATCTGTAAGCAATAGACAAATCAAACCAACTTAAAAAGGAACTGAAACTTCTGCAATGGGGTTATCTGATTGTTTTGTAGCTAGGAAGAGAGGGTGCATTTTGATTCCAAAACATCTCAGCTCTCATTGAGTCTTCAAATAAATACAGAATTAGTTCTAAGGGAGAGACGACAGGAGGATGGAGGTAGAAATTGTTTGAGAATACCCAGGCATTTCTAGTCTTTTTTTATAAGCCAAAAGTGATTGGAGACTAACCAACCGCAAGAGGTATTTTTTTGGGGTGGGGGGGGGGGGTGGGGGATATTTTCGAAGGGTAGGTATTTTCTGGGAGGGGGGTATTTTCCGTGAGGCGTTATTTTCCACGGGGTGTTTTCCTTAAGGGATGTTTTTGCGTTGGGGGGGGGGGGGGTAAACGGCGGCTCTCACCGTCTACATACTGTAATTTTTTTTCCACTTTGCTTATTTTGTTGTTTTCATTTTTTGTATTTTCTACGCTCGTAGTTGTTTATCGTTTGGTTTGAAAAAGGTTAATTACCTGCTTCGGTGGAGCCGACACAAAAGCTACATTCTCTTTTTGTTTGGAAGCTTTTGGTTTGATTTTTTTTTTCTTACGTAGATGAACTAGACCTGTCCTGAACGATGAGTAATAAAAATCTCTGCTGAAAATATCGGAATTTTGGGAATTTAGATAACAAAAAAATCCCTTTTTGTTGCGCTTTCTTTAAATTGATTAAAAATATTCTTTCGAAAAACAATATTTCAAATAAAAATAAAGAGCCATATTAAACCAAAGACTAGAATTAATAAATTCCTATAATCATTAAAACCCAAAATGATAAGAGATTACTACAGAAAAAAAAATATACGCAGACCGAACAGAAGTTAAAACAAACGATTATAGAAAGCATGGGGGTTTTGGGAAAAACAAAAAAGGGGGCTATAGAGTTACATGCTGAACCTCCGTTCTAACAAACCGCCATTTAACTCAAGGCTGCTTTAACCCAGTCCTCATTTAAATCAAATCCCGAACGTAAGTCAAGGCCTAAAAATAAGTTTGAACTAAGGCTGATTAAAAGCTAAAAATCTATTTCTCGCTTCATTTGCGGTTTCCAACTTGTATTACTCATCAATGTAACCCCTAAACCCTCTAAATTGAATGAAACTTTCAGGATTGGACCTATCGCCAAAATCATGGCCAGATAAAGTTTTCTTTTTTATTGCAAACTATGAACTTTTCATTAGGACTTGGGTAAGGATGTGCCAAGGGGCAAATAGACGCATCGATTTTACAATTACAACCGGTTCTCGAAGCTCTTTCCGTTTTACTTTTGAAGTTATGTAAAAGCATTTTGGTGTGTCTTTGTCATTCTGATGTCTGAGTTTGCTATAACTAAATCTAAACGTGGTGGAAATGTTCTAACCTTGAATGGACATGAGTACACTTTCCATAAAAACTTTAAGAATGGCTCCATCTTATGGAGATGTCTCAATTATGTTACATATAAATGTTCAGCTACTATAACAACAAGAAATGAACAAATTGAGACGCAACCACGTGACCACTTACATTCTGGTGATCCATTAAACATTCAAAGGAATCAGGTTCTAGCTGAAATTAAAGGTGCAGCCGCAGCAATAAGGGTTTCTACTACAAATATCCTAAGTGGAAAGTTGAAAAATTTAAATGAAGATATAATGTCAAGACTACCAAAAAAAGCTCAGTTGAATCAACTATTCAGAGGGAGAGGCGGAACAAAACATTTGGGCAAAGAGAGCCACAGTCGTGAACTTTTTCGATTCCCCAAGAATATAAGGATTTAGTTCTCATTGACTCAGGAGAAAATGATGACAAAAGAATTTTGGTTCTGGGAAACAACAATATGGCGAAACTTCTTGAAAGATCGGAATTAGTTTGGAAATTATTTAAAGGAATAAAAAGTGACATCGGCATTCAAAGATTATTGGCCATTCAAGAACAAAACGGCATAGAAGGTATTAGAGGCAAATACAAAGTTATTGCTGAAAGGTTGTCTATGAAAGTTCAGGGATATTCTTATGAAACTGACAAGCTCAAATATCTTCGGCAAATAGCCCATTTGCAAGTTTCGTAAAGTCAGTATTAATTTCATATTAGCGAATGTTTGATATGAAAATTTATGTGAAAAGTTTCATATAAGTGAATAATATGACTAAATTCATACTAATAAACGGAAAAGTAGTTTATGACATTAAGTCTTTGTGTGATTAATGCAATAAACACATAACTGAAAATATTATGCTCCTCTTTTATTATTAAGGAATGTATACTACTAGCATTACTACTACTACTACCAACTTACTGCAGCGTCAGACTGCTTAAGGCTAACACAGCTACACACGCTCCTCCTCCATCTCAATCGATGGAGAGCTTCCCTTTTAAAACCCTCCCAAGAAGTTCTTATTTCCCTTAAACATTTCCTTATGATATCTGTCAACTTCATTAGGTGATAACCTGGTTTTCGTTTGGGGTACTTGTCCATTGTTCAGAAAACCCCCAAGATGATTCAATTTACAGATATACGGGTTGAAACAAGTGAGATGTTTGGGGAATATATATAGTTTGGGCAATATATTTTCATATTAAGGGGGGGGTGGGTTAAATATAAAGGCGGTGCACGCAAAATGTAACCTAACCTAGCCAAAATACCAACTCTATATATTAAAATATTTAATTAAATCAAAACTACAATGTAGTTTTGGTAAATTTTTCGTTATTCATATTATTGACTTACGAATAAAGTAAACATACCACTCGATGCCTCTTTTTATGCTCTTTCCGAATATAATAACCATTTTTGTCGGAAATTGAATTTTACCCCCCCCCCCCTTATATATACCAATTCAGGGTATATATTTGCACATTAGGGGGTTGGGGGAAAGTTTAAACTTACCTCTCATTTACATCAGAAATAAAATTTACCCACACACCCCTAATTTGAAAATATATACCCTTAATTGGTATATACAGGGGTGGGGGTAAAAATTAATTTCCGACAAAAATGATTATTATATTTGGAAAGAGCATAAGAAAAGGCATTGAGTGGTATGTTTACTTTGTTTGTAAGTCAATAATATGAATAACGAAAAATTTACTGTAGTTTTTCCCTTGAGCCTAAGTTAATTGTCTCCGAATACAGACCGGTTATTGTCTGATCTTACAGATCCAAATTCTTGGTGTTTTCTGAATAATGGACAAGAACCTTGTTTGGTTCTAGATGGTTGGCAAACAAGGACAATCTTTGGCAATCCTTCAACCGCAACACGTGTCCTAGCCCTCACGTATTTTTCATCATTGTAGCCCTAGAAAGTGGGATTAAAGCACATTTTTTATAGCTCTAGAACAGCCCTACAACTTTTATCTATATATCGAATTAGCTCCTTTAAAAGTTTCAAGAATATTTCTAGCTATTAATTAAAAAAGAACTTTCCGAAAAATACGTTTTTCAAAGAAAAGTAGAGGCCATTTTAAACTTAAGCTCAGCAGATACAAATACCTGTTAAAATTCAAACTCAAAACGACCAGAAGTTAGGCCTACTGTTAAAGAATAAATGAAACCAAAAACGAACAGAAATTAAATAAACAATCATAGAAAAACATACAACAAGCAATAACATGAATGTATAAATAGATTTTAAAGCGAGTAATGCTTGGATTGAATATGAAAATGAATCTTAAAACGAAAAAAAATATTTTCCCGTTGAAGCATAAATGAAACTTAAAACGAACAGAAATTAAATAAACAATCAATGCAAACAAACGTACAATAGATATTAATGTAAATTAATAAATAAATCTTAAAATGAGTGAAACTTAAATTGAGTATGTAAATCAAGCTTGAAGTGAACAAAAATCACCACAACCTAGAGTTTGGGTATCACCTCCTTCTCTCACTGTAAAAGTCTAAAACCTACTGCGTCATTGGCGCTTTACTGAAAACCAATTTTATGACAAATATTTTCTTTTATACTTAATATTGAAAATAAACAATAAAATTGTAGTAGCATTTTGAACTGATGAGCTTTCAGCAATTAATATCATTACACATCAAATATTCAGTTTAATTTATTAACTCTTTTTAAAGTTGCTCAAGACGAATATAGTTTCACTACAAACAAGTGTTTGGATGCTGCCTCCTTTCTTTACTGTAAATAAAAACCAAAAGCCTGCTGCGTCACTGGCGCTTAACTAAAAACGAATTATATTACAAATATTTTCTTTTCCAGTTCTTACTGTAGTTTTATTTTTATATAAAATAAAAATACAATTACAGTGAAATAAATTCTTGAACTGATGGATCTTTCAACAGTTAATATAATTATACATCAAATATTCAACTTGATGTTGTTTATACTTTCCAAGACTGTTCAAGACGTATATAGTTTTCAGTAAAGCGCCAATGACGCAATAGGTTTTAGATTTTTACAGTGAGAGAAGGAGGTGGTACCCAAACTCTTGTTCGTAGTGATTTTTGTTCGTTTCAAGTTTGATTTTCATGTTCAATTTAAGTTTCACTTGTTTTAAGATTTATTTATTAATTTACTTTAATATATAATGTATGTTTGTTTGCATTGATTGTTTATTTAATTTCTGTTCGTTTTAAGTTTTGTCTTTCAACAATTGATATCATTATACATCAAATATTCAATTTGATGTTGTTTATACTTTCCAAGACTGTTCGAGACGCATATAGTTTTCAGTAAAGCGCCAATGACGCTGTAAGTTTTAGACTTACAGTGAGTGAAGGAGGTGATACCAAAACTCTTGTTTGTACCTATTTTTGTTCCTTTCAAGCTTGATTTTCATATTCAATTTAAGTTTCTCTCGTTTTAAGATTTATTTACTAATTTACATTAATATCTATGGTGAATGGTGGTCATGGAAGGGGTGTTAGTTTCTTTCCAATCACTTTCGACTATTAAAAAGGGAACTAGCCATTTATATTTCCAATCGAATGAGCCTTTTCTGAAGTTTCTACGACAACGCTTTCTATAAAAACCTTATATGCCCCCAGTGCATAATTTAAAACCCTTGCCCTGAGGACTGTGGGGGGGGGGGTGTTGTTATCCTCAAAGACCCAATGTTATGAATTTTTAATTACATTGAACAAAATAGATATCTAAAAATTTTGATTGGATGTGTTTGGGGAAAAGAAGGGCGTGAGAGGAGGGTTAGTTGCCCTCCAATCACTTTCGACTATTAAAAAGGGCACTAGTCCTTTGAATTTCCAGTCAAATGAGTCCTTTTTGAAGTTTCTACGACAAAGCTTTCTATAAAAACCTTATATGCCCCCAGTGCATAACTTACAACCCGTGACCTGAGAGCTGTGAGGGAGTGTCCCCCTCAGAAACATAATTTCTATCGGAAAATCAACTACACTGAACAAAATGGCTATCTCAAAATTTTTATTGAATGTGTTTGGGGAACTGGTGCGCGTGGAAGGGGTGTTAGTTGCCTTCCAATCATTTTTGACCCTTAAAAAGGGCACTAGAACCCTTGATTTCCAATCGAATGAGCTCCCTTTGAAGTTTTTACGACGACCCCTTCCATATGAAGTGCCTGACGGAAAAAAAAATAATAAGACATTGGAGCCGTATGGCCTTTACTATAGGCAACGCTATAGCGTTGTCTCTGATATATAGGATATCGCAGTACATGCCAATTAGCTGGAACCCACGCAAGAAGTGAAGTTTGGTTAATGCTAATGAAATAAAACAGAATAGGATGAAAATGTAATAGTTTAGAAACAAATTTCGGCTATATATTTGCACAATAGGAGTGGCGGGTAAAGCACAGCATATGTTAAATACGTAACCTAACCTAGGTACCTTTTTTCCCCCTAAACCCCAAAAAACAAAAGTTGTAAATATTGTAAAGGCAGTGACAAACCACGGTCTGTAATCCAATTCTCTATTGAAAGAAACCCGTTTGACTAGTTTCTGAAGCATCTTCCCTATATAATATATCGCGTGGGTTCCAGCTAATTGACAAGTACTGACATCGCTTATATGCCCTTTCGAAAACCTGCTTGCAAATAATATTTTGTTTAATTAAAACATCCTCTAAACGTTCCTTAAAAGTTTCACTTTAATACTCTTAGCATTATTAGTTACAGTAATCGTAGTAGTAATATTAGTAGCATATACATGGAGTCTTCTGGCTAGTTCGAAGTCCCCCGCCCACAACCTGAAAGGTCTGAATTATTAATGGAAGCCGTTCTTGAGATATTGCTGTGTAACCCTTTTGAAATTGTGCATAATCATAGTCAATTTGATTCAGTTCATTATCCGCCGAAATATTCCTTGACAGCTTCACCTTAATACCCTTAGCTTGCACATTAGCAGTAGTAGAATTAGCAGCAGTATGCACATAGCACCTTTTATTTTCTTCAACACACCAAACTGTCCCTAGGATATTGCTGATGCGCCCTTTGGCAACCTGTATACAGATGGCGTGATGTGATTCACTTCACCTTCCACCCTCAACATTCCCTGAAAATTCCACCTTCACACCGTTCATTACCGTTAGGTACAGCTGTAACGATAGTCCCAGTAATAGTATTAGTAGTAATATTAATAAGCACTAGTGCTAGTAGAAGCAGTAGCATTAACATATTGCCTTTTGGTCAGCTGACGATTCCTCTCTTCAAGTTCTAGAAGTTTCAACTTAATACGATTAGCTGTTGCTATCCCATTGCCGATATATCCTTTTTATAACCTATATGTTCATGTAGTTGCTTAATTTTCATCTTAATACTTTTAGCTTACAAGTGGTTGCAATAGAAGTAGCAGTTGAACTAGTAGTAGTAGTTGTTGCAGCAGCAGTAGTAGTAAATGTAATTAAAATAGTAATAGCCTTAGCAGTAGCGTGCACAGGGCCGGATTTAAAGCTTTGACGCTTAAGAACCAAGCGTTTTTGCCACTCCGTTTTTGCAAGATTTTCAGGGTTATTCCCAAAAATTCGGGACTAATGGAAGCAATTACCAGAAACAAACTGATGAGCGAAAAGTGATGAAAGAGAGGGGCAATACCGAACACTTAGCCACCATTCTTAGGAAAAATCTGACAGTTTATAAGTGACCATGAAATTCCTGTGTTGTTTTAAAGTCACTTTTCTGTGAATAGGCAGCGTGGCGGCAGAGTGCACCTGGCGACGATAAATCACATCAGTCCAGTTTTTGTCAGGAAAAAATCACTCAGTGATAACTTATTGCTGCCTCTGGCATTATGCGCCCCTAGCTCCGGGACTAGGGACCAAGTGGTAAATCCAGGCCTGAGCATGCACATATTTCCTTTTGGTGAATTGACTTTCCCCTTAAGCACTCTCTGAAAGTTCCTACTTAATACACAAATCCCTTTTTGAGATACGCCATTTTGAAAATCTGCATGCACATAGTGTCTTTTGATTTAGTTCAAGTTCCCCTCAAATACCCCCTTCTGTCAAATTTTCAACTTGATATGCGTAGCCTTAATAGTGCTAGTTGAATAGTAGCAGAGGTCGTAGTAGGAGCTGTAGTAGTAATAATAGTGTTGAATTAGTAGTAGTAGCAGCAGTATTAATAGCAGTAGTAGCTGGTAGTTGCCCCAGAAGTTTCATCTTGATACGCTAAGCTGTTCCAAAAAAAAATTGCTGATACACCTGTATGAGCAATCTGTATGTTATTGCAAGTTACCAATTGTTAAAATTTAAGGTTTTTATTGAAGGGATGGTCGTAAAAACTTTGGAAGGAGGCTCATTCGATTGGAAATTGAAAGTTCAAGTTCAGTTTTGAAGAATCAAAGGTAATCAGAGCACAATCAGACTTTCCCTCCCAACCGACATTCCCCCTCTCCCAAATACATCCGATCAAAATAAAAATAAACATTTTGTTCAAAATAGTCTGAAGGTCAAATAACCATGCCTTTGGGGTTAACAACCCCACCAGCAGCATCTGGGGCAAGGGTTGTAAGTTAGGCTAGTTGATCATTGCTAACGCATAAGGTTTTTGTAGAAAAAAATTGTATTAACTTTGGGGGGGGGGGCTCAGTCGATTGGAAATCAAAAGTTCCAGTGCACTTTTTCAAAGTTAAAAGTGATCAGAGGGCTTCCACCCCACCCTGTTTTTTTCCCAATTACATCTGATCTAAATTTTGAGACGGTCATTTTATTTAAAACAGGTCAATGGTTAAATAAAAATACCATAGTTAAATAACTTTGTTTCATTGCCCTCAGCCTCTGGTGCAAGGGCTGTAAGTTATACAAGTTGCCTATTGTTAACATGTAAGTTTTTTTTTATCAAGAAAAGACGGAATGTTTGGTCCTATAAATAAAAAAAGCAGGCAGCATTAAGGTCAAACCTTAGGGAAATGTCAAGAAGAATGCCAAACACAATCAAAAAGCATTTATTCCTTTATTGGTTGTGAAAAGGAAGTAGCAGGAACATTTACAATGGCTGATGGTATCAGCCGTCACATTGTTTGGAAAATATTTAGGAGCATCTTCAACTAAATCAAGAGGTACAAAGTGCATCCAGTTTTAAAAGACGTTGTATCTGCAATGTGTCGAGAACAGCTAAGGGTATAAACCTGAGGATATGAAGTTAAAACTTTCAGGGCAAGTTGAAGGAATGTTGAAAAAAAAGTCTGGAGTGCAACCAGTCCCTCTCTCATGTCCTTTTTAGTTGCAATCTCCTCAAGGACATCTGATCAAAATTTGATATCTAGATTCACAAAGGTCAAATATTTTAGACACATATGGTTATTACTTAACGTCCAAAAGGTCCGATTCATCTAAAAAACAGAGTAATAAATCAGCTTTAATGGTTTGTGACATCGGATCTTCTTTTTCTTTTGCAAAAATAAAGCAAAGCTTTTTAATGAATACTTTTGACAGGCGTTTATATCAAGAATTTAAGAAACAAACAATTTCAACAAGGTTGAACATGTAAAAATTCTAACTTGTGTTTTACCCAATGATATTACCTAATAATTTTAGAGAACTGAAAATCTGAGTTCAGTGGTTCAGATGCACGATGGTTCAGTTACACGAGGGTTCAGTTGCACGGTGTTTCAGTTGCACGATGGTTCAGTTGGACGGTGGTTCAG
Source organism: Artemia sp. Qi Xiang Cuo (assembly GCF_049724085.1). Classification (NCBI taxonomy): domain Eukaryota; kingdom Metazoa; phylum Arthropoda; class Branchiopoda; order Anostraca; family Artemiidae; genus Artemia; species Artemia sp. Qi Xiang Cuo. The sequence continues at coordinate 60,719,524 of NC_142797.1, read as the reverse complement.
TTGCACGGTGGTTCAGCTGGACGGGGGTTCATTTGTACGGTGGTTGAGTTGCACGGGGTTCAGTTACACGGGGTTTAGTTACTTTGGGGTTTAGTTACTTGGGGGTTTAGTTACATGGGGGTTTAGTTACATGGGGGTTCAGTTAAATGGGGTTGAGTTGCACGGGGGTTTAGTTACACGAGGGTTTAGTTAAATGGGGTTCAGTTTTCCGGCGGTTCAGTTACACGAGGGTCCAGTTGCACGGGGGTTCGATTATACGAGGGTTCAGTTGCACGGTGGTTCAGTTACAAGGTGGTTCAGCTACACGGTGGTTCAGTTACAGGGGTTCAGTTGGTTGGGGTTCAGTTACACGGTGGTTCAGTCACACGCACACCGATTTATTGTACCTTCATATACAAAATAAATATAAATAAACGATAAAGAGAAGCACAATGAAAAAATAAAGATTTAGGAATGATGAATACCGTCATCGAGAATTTGAGATGCACTTCCGACTGTGTAAACTGATATTATTTTGGTCACTTTTTTCGTGCCACGAGGCACTTTTTCAACTTTTTTAGAGTGGAAAAGTGTGAAGTAGCCCTGATATTTCCGTTTATTAATTAATTTCTAATTTATTTTTTAATTTATTACTATTTGATTATTGTTAGCTATTTTGAATTGATTATTTTAAATATTATTATTTAATTATTTTTTATTTTTAATTAATTTTATTAATTAATTAAAATTTATTAATTATTTGCATTTATAAATTGCGTCCTCTACTTTGTTTTTATAAAAATAAAATTTCAGAATTACAAGAATGAATATAACCATAAGATTATTTATTTGAAAGTTTGCGCCCCTAAAATTTCTGCGCCCCGGAAAAGTGCCTCCTCTGCCCCCCCCCCGAAAACCGCCCCTGTGTTTCCTAATTCAATTATTTTATTATTATTTGAACTTGAAAATTAGGAGACTAGAGTATAATACGTTCCATTTTAAAGTTGTTTATGTATCTGTCCTTTTCCAGACTGCTGTGACTCCCGCTGTTGACGTGTCCGCTGTTCCTCACGCACCAAAAACAGGCGAAGAATATGGAAAAGGTGTTGTGTTTTACTTGAGGGATGACACAGTGGTTGGTGTTGTTATGTGGAATGTCTTTAATAGGATGCAAATTGCAAGACAGGTAATTATGACTTATTATGGAATTAAAAATTTAACTTCTTTTTTTTATAATTATTTTTTAGGTTGATCAGATCAGGCGTTGCCTCTAGTAAAGGCCATAAGGCTTCAATGTTTTATTATTATATAATAAAGCAATATAGAAGGGACAACATGGGAATTACTTGTGAGGCTAACGGAGAGGTGAAAGGGTATAATTATTTCGATAGAACATAATTTTATGCGCAGAAATTTTGATGGGCATCATGGGTGCCGGCAAGAGGGCAGGGCGGGCCATGCCCCCCTGTAAATTAGGAACTATTAAGTAATTATAAGGAAACCAAAGAAAAGAGAGCAGAATAGGTAAAAAACATGGAAAAAATGTTTATTGCCCCATTGTTGGCTTCCTACCAATACATTTTCATCCATAATAAGGAAGATATAAGTTCTAATTTGTGACTGAGTAACGCCCAACCAGTTTTCCACAAACATTTTTTCTATATGATTTGGTTAGAGCAAAAAAAAAAAAAAAAAACAAAAAAAAAAAAAATTCTTCATAGTAATGAATGGTAAGTAAATAACGACACTTTTCAATAACGAAAGTATAAGAGCCTTACTATTGATAACATTCAGTCAAAAAATCAGCTTTTTATGGTAATCTTAAATATATATTTGTTTATTAGTGATTAGTGCAGTTAATAGAACATAAGAAAGTTCGTATAATTGTAGAAAACACAAGGAAAACAACTTAATAAGGGGCAATTTCGGTAAAAATATGCCTTCAACTTTTGTTTGCGTTTCAAGAGTATCTATGAGCTGATATATGAAGCCGCTATAATCAGGAATGTTTCCCCTGAATGTAATGCTAAGAATTTCTGTGTTTTCCCCCTGAACGGATACATTTTTTGTGTTTTATTCTCAATTTTTTTTTTTGCTTCTAGGAGTGATCGTATTTATTTGTCACTTTGAAAAAGATTAAATTTTTTACACTTATGAAATATAAAGGTGTCAAATTACTGGCTTTTGGCATTAAAAATGTAATTTAAAATATTGAATCAAATAGTTTTATTTGGTTGTCTTTATCTTAGTTTTAATGTTTTACTTTGAATAAATTACTTTGATAATGCGTTACTTTTTATAAACACTGAAAATAAAGACATTAAGTATTTTGGTGTTTGATAACCAAATCGGCATTGCTCAAAACAACTTAATACTGGGAATTTATATCTTAGTTTTTTTAAGTAAGCTATTGTTTTGTGTATTTTTTGTAGCTACTTACTTTTTTCATTTTTAAATACTTTTACTTTAATTGACACATTTTTTCCATTATCTTTAGAAAATTGTTTCTCTCTAAGCTTCATTAAATAAAGAAAATCAATAATTGTACGTTGATACCGTTCTACGTTTAAATTTGCAATTTCAATTTTGGATAAAATTTGAATATACTTAAAAATTTGGCATTGAATAGTAATTTTGGTGAAAAGTCCTTATTAATATTACTATTAAAGAATTTCGGTTGTATGAAAAGGAGTATTAGTGTTTGTACGGATGGAAATTCTGTGAGACTTTTTATCTTTTACATAACTGAAGCAATCACAACCTCTACAATAGGATTTTCTTATCGATAAGTACATTACATATTTTTTTAGTACTTCATATAAATAGAAAAATAAAAATATTACTATTGAAAATTGTTGAAAACTAAGCTCCTAGCAGTATTTACCACCCCAAAGAAATTTCATGGCGGGGCTGATGATGACGTGCCTTGTCTTTTCCACCTCTGTGCTGGTAGATATGGGAATATAACATTTTAGCTATATAGAGAAACATTTTGATTAATTACTCTCCCCCTACCTTTTTCAACATTTATCTGAAGCCTCACGAAGAGTAAGCAGTTTGTCCATTAAAATGCACTTTTGTAGGAATCTACTCTACCCCCACTTAAACAATGACTCATCCCCACCTCATTGTAGCTGATGCGCAATTACAGATCACCAAATGTAGTATAATTTCATTACAAATAAAGTGAATCAACTTGGTTGAACCCAGTACTACCACCGAGTGGCATTACTTTTATTGCAACTGGGGAGCCTAAAATATAGTTGCTGTTATTAGCTTCTCAGGATTTTAAATTGATTGCAAATTCGTCCTCTTCGGGGGTAAGTCGTAGTTTGTTGCCACAAGCCGCCAAAACTGTCACCCAACCCCCAATGTTATTTTGGAGTCTGCCACCCCCCCCCCTGGAAAATTTTCTGCCGGCGCCCTTGGTGGGCATTTTTTTCGGGAAAATGTAGGCATGAATCGGTTCTTTTCTGAAAAAATTGGTAATGTCTTTAGTAAGGTGCAATTTGCAAGACAGGTAATTGTGATTTATTTTGGAATCAAAAACATAATTTCTCGTCTTTTAATCATTTTCTTTAATGCAAATAATAAAGCAATGAAGAAGGGACAACATTGGAATTGGTTATGAGACTAGCAGGGAGGACTACGTTAAAGGAGATGATAGTTCTATTTAAACATTAATTTTATGTATAGATGTTTTAAAAGACATTTCTTGCAAAATGGAGGCATAGATTTGTTCTTCCATTTAGAAGAATCTCAAGTTTAGCTTTGCCCACTTTACCCAGGTGAAATTGGCTTAAAAGTAAGATTAATCTTATCTAGGATACTCTTTATCTATGGATGGTTAGTGCTAGTGCTAGACACAGGTTAGTGCTAATGTCATGAAAATAACTTTTTCCTGAATTATTTTTAATGACACAGAAACTAGCGAAAATTGATGTTTTTCTGATTTCTTAGTGTTTGATAATGCATCAAAATTCTCATTAATCATGCTGTTCACAATTCTTTTAAACGGCCAAAAGTCATATTACCGACTGAAAAGAAAAAATCAGCAAAAACTGCGTCAATTAAATTACGAGGGCTATTCAGAAACTAGGGAACGTTTCCGTCTGACGCCGCTAGGCACGTGGTGATCACGTATGTTTTGGTGTGCGCGTGCTCGTAGCTTCAGTCGGGAGTCGGCATCCAGCCGTGAAAACGAGAACATCTCGGTGCTGCCCGTTTTCCCAATATTCCAATTTAAAATGTGCGCTGCAATTTCAAATCCCGCCAGTTGGTAAGTGCGGTCCATAATATGGTTTCTGTTAGCAAAAAACCGATAGAAATGCATCCGCAACTGTGCGAAGTGTATGGCAACGACGTAATGAATGAAAGTTTAGTGCGAAAATGGTGTATCCGGTTTAAAAATGACAGAACCAACGTGCATGATGAAGAGAGGAGTGGACGCCCGATCATTGTGACAGACGATCTTCTCGCCAAAGTTCATGAGAAGATTCGTGAAAACCGTCGCTTCACAATAACGGAGCTTTCGCTTTGCTTCCCACAAGTTTCACGGACTTTGTTGTTTGAAATTGTGACTCACAAGCTTGGCTACCATAATTTTGTGCAAGATGGGTGCCAAAAATGCTTACATATCTCTATAAAGGTCAGTGAATGGGAGCAGCCTTAACATTTCTTGACACCTACCACACACATGGTGATTCTTTACTGGATCGAATCGTAACGGGTGACGTGACGTGGGCGAAGCACGTCAATTGCGAGACAAAATTGCAGTCCATGGAGTGGGGGCAGACAAGTTCCCCCAAAAACGACAAAAAAATTTGCAAACCTTGTCAGTGAGGAGGATTATGGCTACTGTTTTTTTGGGATAGGCAAGGTGCCCTGCTTATTGACTTTCTCGAGCGTGGTGCAACAATCAACTCTGATCGGTACTGCCAAGCATTGCGCAAGCTTAGAAGAGCTGCGCAAAACAAGCGCCGAGGAAAGTTATCGTAAAAATTTTTGTCTTTTCATGACAATGGTCGACCTCACACGGCAAATCGAACTGCAGAACTTCTTGACTCATTCAAATTCGAGATTTTCCCACATCCACCCTACAGTCCCGATCTAGCACCGAGTGATTTTCACTTGTTCCCGAAGATGAAGAACTGGCTAGCGACACATTGTTTTGATGACGACGACGAGCTCCGGGCGTGCGTCATTGAGTGGCTGAGATCGCAGGCGGCAGATTCCTATGACGAAGGAATTTCAAAGCTTATCCACCGCTACGATAAGTGCCTTAATTTGTTTGGTGACTATGTAGAAAAGTAGTATTTTGGCCACTCTTTCAGATGTATATAATAAAATATTATTCATGTACCTAGTTTTTGTTTTATTACAAAATGTTCCCTAGTTTCTGAATAGCCCTCGTAGTATTTATTGGTTAAGATGTACTTCTTTAAACTTATAGTTCTTAATATGTCGATTGCCAAGGACAAGAAAATGCATAGCAGGAGAACTAGTTGACGAGGCTAACGATGTCGTATATTTTTATGTTTCCTGTGTAGTTCGTGCAATTATAATCTTATAATAGTTGTCTTGTAGATATTGGGTGTAGCTAGGAGGAGAGGGTGCACCAGTCCCAACGAAGCCCTGTCGTCCCACCACTAGAATCTCCAATTGAATATAAAATTAGTTAAATTTGAAATTAAAGCTAACACTACCTTGGTCTTCAGAAAAACTTCTATTTGCACTCATTACCAGGGCGCGCAAACAGGGATGAATACCGTTTTTTGTTTTTCGCCAAAAATGTCTCAGTAATGCAAATTTATGTTTAGCGAAAATTTTTGCTTGTGTGAATTGATAATTAAAAATATTTAATCATTGAATAAAATTCATTCGTTTAATATGTTGATAAAATCGTAGTTTAACGTTTTTTTTTCTAAAGTAAACATTATCAAATAAAAAGAGTAATACCATTAAATTCCTGTTTTACTCTCTTTCCAAACATTACTCCCTCAAAGTTTTAAAACCATCTCTGAAGCCGTTTCCAAGATATTGTAAGCAGTTTTAAAAGTCAGGTGCACAAAGCGTCCTTTGATTCAATCGGTCACGCTTGTCGTTTTCGAACTAGACTCTTACTTGTAGGTAGGGATTTTTCTACGGGAGGACGTCATAGCGACCGGTCTGTAAGAGATTCCTCGAAATACAGCTAATTAGGAACAAAAAAGTTTTAGGGACATTTGGGGGCCCTCTACCTCTACGGCAAAATGTCAGTTTAAATCATTAAAAAAGTTAAAAAAAATGTATAAAAAATGTCAAAAAAGTTAAAAAATGTCAGTTAAAAAAATGTCAGTTTAGATCGATTAAATTAGTATTTATTGGTTAAGACGTACTTCTTTAAACTAATGATTCTTAATATGTCGAGTGCCAAGGATAAGAAAATGTGAACTAGGGGAACTAGATGGGGGACTAGTTTCTTGTGCAGTTCGGAATAAAAATAAAATCACAGTCGGAATGTTCTTCTTTTAATTTTGTTTTGTTTATTCTAAAATCCTGAACAACGAAGTTTGGATTGGTAAGAGGTTGTTTAGGGGGAGTGGTGAAATATGTTTCGAAAATCTAGGGGGGAGGGCAAATTTATCATTTAAAAAAAGTAAAATGCCAAAAAAAGCATTTTTCAATGAAAATCCCCCCCTCCAAAAAAATTCAAAATCTACGAGGTTGTGTGTGTGTGAACTTCATATTTGATTTTGGGATTCTTGTGGTGGAACGATAGGGTGTCATTTGGACTGGGACACCCCATTCTCCTAGCTACAATCAATATCTACAAGATAACTATGCATTATAATTGTACGAATTACGTGGGAAATTCCTAATAATCGTCATTCAAACACACCCAATGTCTTTTAAAAAGCGAATTGTCTTAAACTGCTGTAGACGGTCGTTTTTCTGATAATCTAAAGAATCGCGAAATCAAAAAAAATTATAAGAACTGACAGAAAACAATAAATTTGCCCCAGTTCGTCCTCTCGTAGAAAAATCCCTAGCTATAGACAAGTTCGTAGATATATTTTTGCGCACTACGAATAGTTACTTGTACCTATTCAAGTAATAGACAAGTAATGAATAGACATTTTTAATGCCTTGATGTTTTATGTTTATAATTTTTTTTTTTGGGGGGGGGGGCGACCCTAGCCTGGGTTAGAATCGTTTGTTGTGAGGGGTGTTGAGTTTGTTTAGTGTTTCTTGTGGCTTGGTTTCAAATGTATATTTGGAATTTTGTTTAATTCATTGGATAGTCCTATATCTTCTTTTTTTTTTGGGGGGGGGGGGTGTCTCTTAAAATCCTTTATTGTTTGGGTCTTTTAAATATTTTTTTCTTTCTTTTGTTTTGTGTGTGTGTGTGTGTGTGTGTGTTTTGAGTCTTTGAAAGGTTGAAATGCATTATATTGAAAATAATTTTCTTCTCTCTTTTTTTTTAGTATTTGTGTCATTTCTGTTTTTCCCCTGTTTTTTCCCTGGCCATAGAGCCTTACGGGGGATTCTATGTGTTTTCGTCGTAAATTTATTGGTTGAATAAATTTATTGATTGATACCAAATGAGTATAAAACTGTGCGTTCTGGTTCAAGGGCTCAATATTCACTTCTAGTACATCCAAGGTTAGTTTTATTCACTCACTACCTTCTGAGAATCTTACTCGTCTCGTGCCGCTGTCCTTCAAACTGACAATCCGTACACGTTGGCACACAGCTGGGCTTGATTACTTGAAGTAAAAACGCCTTGACAAGAGTACTTAAATTCCTTTCACGTGAATGATACGAGTTTTAAAAACGACATCACTGCTTGAAAGTAAAGAAATAGTATCATTGCAAGTTCATAAACTGAATTGTAACTTTAACTATAATTCACTGAACTTTAGTTTTCACCAAAATATAATTCATAACTGAGCTTTAGCATAAACTGGACATAAACTGAACTGTACAAGATTAGCTTTTTAGGTAGACGAAACATTGTACTGGTCAGTACAATTTTTGCAAGGGCGTCAATTTGCGAGAATTTAGGGGGAGGAGACAAAATCTATTGTTCAGAATCTTGGGGGAGAGAAAATTCGTCTTTCTTTCAATTAGAATGCGAAAAAAGATATTTTGAATGAAAATACTCCCAAAGAAGGTATTTTTCTAAATTTAGGGGGGAAATAAATGCTCCCCTGATTTCCCACCGTGACGCCACTGAATGTTGATTGTCGCTATAGATTTTGTCATATACTTGGATTACAATTAATTATATGGTATGGATAAAAGTAACCATATTTATAGTTAATATTCATGGCTCCATACCAAAAAAAAATTAGTGTGCCTGAGAAAAGTAGTTTTTTCCATCATTGAAACTAAAAAATTGAATTTTTTTCATTTCTTTCATAAAAATTCCATGAAAAGAAAGTATTCACTCAGTAAATCCAAAGTTATGTTCTTTTACGAGGTATTTAGCAATCAGTTCCTTGAATTAGTTTATAGGCTTCCTCTACAACCAGCTGGGGCATCTCCCTCCACTCGTCTATTCATTGGTAATTGGTATCATACGCTTCTCTTAGTAGATTGGTTAACTCATTTCAAAATTCCCTTTCTGTCTCTTCCTTAATTTGCCTGATTGATGATTAATGTGGGTATGTCCCTCGAAGGTAAGTTATAGCAGCCGTGTCTTTTCCATCCGCGGGAGGAATTCATTAAAGGCCCATTAACAATGAGAATTAACCACAACCGAGATTTAGCTGGCTTTAATTTGCACCTATCAGATTTATCATAAAAGTTTATCTGTTTGTCATTTTATCGGTAAAATCTCATTGTGAATCCGACATCATATTTACTCTTTGGTATTAACAAATTTAAAATATGTGTTTTTCATATTTTGCCAGTTTTGGAAAACTACTCTAAATTCTGTTTACTAACTTGTTTCCTTTTATATTTTTTCATATGCTCCTGCCAACTTTTGTTCAATTAGATAAGAGCGTGATATGAACTTTTCTCTTTTCTTATCTTTTTTCAAACAAAAAGATCTTTCCTGTGTCGAAATAAAGGAAATAATCTATATAATTTTACAAATGGTCCTACGAATCGAAGGAAACGATTCTGTGTAATTTACATCCTTAAGTTGCATAAGGTGATCTGAGTGTTGCCTTTGATTGTTTCCAATATAATTATTACATGAATGTTGTTCAACTTGAAATCAAGGTCTAAAGCAGTTCTTGAACTAAGATTTTGATTCAACAGCCTTTTCCTGTCTTTTTTTCCTTTTTTCTTTTCTTTTTCTTTTCGTTTCACCTTTGCTTTTCCTTTGTCGGTCTGTAACATTTTCTAATTGGTTCGTTAACGTCTTTGTAAAGTGGCTTAGTGACTGCATGTAAAGTGGCAGTTCCATGATGAGGGATAAGAATCAGAAGACCAATGCAGATTTAAGATTTAAGTTAATAATTGTAAAAGAACAAATCTCGTTTACAAATAATTATCTATTATTTATAATGTAAAAATCAACTGTCCAAGAGTGTAAAAAATTTTGTTTGTTTTTGGTTGTGTTGTTGTTGGTCTTTCCCTGTTGTTTGGTTTCTTAGGTTTTTTTAATTGTTTTAATCTGTTATTTTTTCGTTCAGAAAATGTGTACATGTTTTTTTTTTGTAAATTTCCCTCATAGCGCTGAAGAAGGGAAGCGATAGACCTTCCGAAATATTAGTTTTGTTTCGTCTAGTATTTTCGTTGTCCCTAAAAATAGCCCATTCTCGATCTTTATTTGTTTAATTGTATTTTTCGTAAAAAAAAGGTAAGAGGGAATGGAAGAAGGCCTAAAATTTAAAAATAATGTATAATTTTTTCGCCAGAAAAATGCCACATTTCCCCGTACATTTCACCTTTTTTTGATCTTATACTGGAGGGGAAGGGGCTGAAATCCCCCAGCCCTCATCTGTGGCCTCCTTTGTTTCTTTTTAACCTTCCGACATTGACCCAATTAGATAAGAGCGAGACAGGGACACGTGTCTAGCCTCGTGCTGCATGCCGCCATTTTACGATATATTATATAAGTATTCCGATAAGAAGTTCTTGTACACTTTGTTTCAGCTTTTCACATGTTTTTTGAATGGGAAGAAAGAACGTCAAAATGTATTTTTATTATACATTATATAAAAAAAGTATCCAAAAATTAATATATTCGACTTGTCCCATCTGCTGATTGGGTGGTTTTATTTGCAATTTTTTTTTATTTTTATATTTTAGGATTCTCGTTTTGTTTTTTTCTGTTAGCGTAATAGATGTAGTTCGTTTCTTTTCTTTTTTTTTGTCAATAAGTGATCAATCTTGTTTTGTATTGATTTGACGGTTTTTTCCAGAAATGAAATAAATGCGTTTCTGAGAAAGAATTGCTAAACTATTGGAGAAGTATTACTAAGTTGGTGATGGCTATGTATTTTACATTTAAGCTAAAGTATTCAAACTTTTGTATCGATAATTGAGACTCCCAATTGATCAAATTTATTTCTTTGATATATAATTACGTATATGATAGCATTTATGATTTAATAGGTATTTTAGCTGATGACAGAGTGAATCGTTTTAGATATATATTGTCGCCTTTCTTAAAGATTCGTCTTTTTAAGTCATTTCTCTATCAAGAAGCATTTTCGATTCATCTTTAGCCTTGGTAAAATATTCTTTTCTTCTTTTTAGGTGATTAAGGAAGGCCGAACAGCCAATGAAATCACTGAAATTGTCAAACTATTCAACATCTACGAAGATCATTGAACTCCTGAAACGTATACCTGAATATTTTGTCAAATATTGTTTCTTAGAAAAAGATGGCGTTTATCCAAGTTTAAAGTTTATCAAAAACTTGCCGAACAAAAAAGGCTGAAATAAGGTCCGCAAAATGGAGATATTGAAGTATGAGGTTGGAGGAATATTCAAAGGAGTCACTCAAGTTAAATTACTCAGGAAATCAAAAGAATCTAATGTCTATTCATCCTTGAAAATCGCAATTTTGCTTAAAAAATTATGAAGTTTTTTAGGGCAGCACGACATTTTGTCAGTGCGCCCTTATTGAATCATGAAATAAAAAAGCAAAACTAATTAGTTAAATTTGACAACGCTTTTGGTCCGAAAAATTCAAACTGTAACAGCGCGTTAATTCCCAAAGTCAGTTACGCGTTCCAAGGAAAACAAAATCTTTTTAAGTTGTTTGGTACTATATTTTTTTTTTTTTTTTTTTTTTTTTTTTTTTTTTTTAAGTTTAGCCCGAGCTACTTCCAAATGCTGCATAACTGCAAATTGAGGTCTTTCTCATTAAAGATTGAATTCTGGATTTTGAATTCCTAATTTTCCTAGATTTTAAAAATATCTGTAGTTGTGTAAGTTTCCACTTAACCAATTCAAAGACTTCATTTTCACTGTCCTCGGTATTCAAGCTCAAATTCATTGTATTATTAAGTTCATTGCAATTATAAGCTAATTGTATTATTAAGCTCATGCTCATACTTAATTTTTACTGTCCTTGATACTTAAGCTCATACACATTGTGTTATTAACTTCATGCTTCATTTTCACTGTCCTTGGCACTTGAAGCTCATATTCATTGTATTATTAAGCATATACTTCATTTTCACAGTCCATTGTACTTTAAGCTCATATTCATGACATTACTAACCTCATTACATTCTTAAGATCATTGTTTAAGCTCATACTAATTGTATCATTTAGCTCATTGTATTATTAAGCTCAAAATTCATTTGCACTTTCCTTGGTATTCTAAGCTCATACTCTAAATCGAGACTGAAGTTCGACAGATGTAGCCTAGGGTAATAATAAAAACATAGTAGAATTCAAATTTGAGTACATAGACGAAGTGAAATTGCATAGTAAAATATTGTTTTTTTTTCGACGGAAGCTGAGACGAAGCAACAATCGAAAAATTAAATCACTCCCACTCGATGTGTTGTTTGATCGCTCACCAGAATACCAGTAGAAGATGGTCAAAAGGGTATCAACATCGTCAAAAACCACTGCCATTTTTTGTTCTAAGACTTACGGAAATGTTGTTCAATACCCACTGTCACAGCTTTTAAGGAATGTTATATCAAGCGAAAGCTACATCCTATATATTTATTTACTCTCTTTTGACACATAATCTTCCAATATACGATATTAAACTTGGCATTCTGCTCAAAATTCTGATATTTGACGAAATAATGGGGTATCGAACATTATGGGAATTGTGGATAGCTTATGTCAAGCAAGAGTTACGTCCCATTTATCTATGTGCCGTTTTTCTATATATGATGCAAAAACTTGGTAGTTTCTTCTCTCTGATCGTCTGTTTCGTTTTGTTAACGAAAAGAAATCGTCAAAAAGTGAAATTTGAACTTTAAAACATATTGCTGTTGTGTTTGAAACTTTTATTACCCTTTGTTAAAAAAATATGTATATGTAGTCTAATGCAAATGGAAAGTAAATGTAAATATAAAAAAAATGTAAATGGCAAGTGTAGAGAAGTAAGCACGACAGTGCATAAGAGAGTGGGAAATGCTCAAGAATCATAATCTGAAATACTTTCTTTTGATGAGTCTCGTAAAATTTTTAGTTTTTTTTAAATAAGTGATAATAATACTTACTTGCTTACGTAAGTCCCGTTTTGTTCTTGCGGTACTTCTTGGGGCCACTCCCTTTGACAAGGCATTTACCAGCAGTAGATATGAAGATCTGTCTTTTGTTGTTCTGGAGAGTTGTACGATGTGCATGCAGTCGAAGTTATCAATCCATGGCTTCCGTGTTCTTCCTTTCGGTCGGCGGTTATTCTTTTAACATAACCAAACCATCATAATTGCTGCCGATTGATTTTATCAAGAAATAGCTTGGGGATTTCAGCTGTCTTAACACTTCTTCGTTGGCTTCGGGCTTAGCTTCATACCCGAAACCAAAAAGCGTATTCTGTATTTCAAAAATGGGTTATTTTGCTCCTAAGGTTCATTATTTTAAGTGCTTTAAGTGCATTATAAAAAAGATGTTTGCTTCACGTAAGGGGGCTGGTGGAGATCAAAGATGGGCGAAACAAATATTTCAATAGCTCTGACTCAAGCTCTAGGTGTTATCATTGTAAGACAAACAATTTCTTCCGGACAAATTACTATTTAAAAGAAAGAATTAGGGCTAAAGGAACTAGGATTTTCATGGACTTTCATGACTAAGACTATTTCTAGGACTTTTATGAATCAGCTCCAGTATCAAATCCTAAAAATTCTCGAAAGTTTGATTCAAGTAGCTCCACTAATTATCCTTAAAGTGTTAAAGAAAGTTTTTTCTGAAAAGCGATCCATATTAAAAGTTGGGAGGCACTGAAGGGGTTAGTTTTGTAGAGTAATTTATTTATGCTGGACCAGAGACCTGGTCTATTTTAAAAGCTCTCTAGTGCAAAAGCGGAAAGTGCTTGATTTCAACCAAAGGGGTTAGATTTCACATTTAGAGCTATTTTGGCAGATTACGGACCAAATTAGCTTGGAAGGATTTCTTAGCCTGGAAGGAATATCTATGGCCCTATTTGGCAGAGGAGAGATTTATCTTGAGACTAAATTTTGGATATAGGTGCTTCGGCAGACTCGCTAGTCTAGAAGTTTGCTATTTTTCAGTTTTTTTTTTTTTTTTACTCGACAGATTCGTAAGTGAAAACGGCGCAAAAGTAAACTATATCAAGCTAAAGTCCAATCCCACCCCTAGAGTCCCCTAGATCCACCATTGGTTTAAAAAAATATTTGAGCTAAGGTTTGATTGTATTGGCAATGTCCCTAGATTGTAGGGAGACAGTATGCCGAAGGTGATGATAAATAAAGAGTGAAGTAAGAGAAGTCTGCAAGGGACATACTGTGATCATTCCCATTAGAGAAAGGAATAGGAATATTAATAGCTTGAGAACGGTTAAATGAGTGCCATATCTGTGTTTACTTCGATGGATTCTGTCTAAGGGGCTGAATGACAAGGTCCAATGAAGAGGGAGGGGGGGCTTAAGAAGGAAAAAAAAAAAAACCCCATTGAGAAGAGAGGTAAGGAGTTCACTTTGGATTTACACTTTATGAATAAGTGTTAGTTTCTTTGATATTATAAGTTTTAAGTTGTATATGGTTATATTCCTGACAAAATTCAATTTGCGATATTTTTTAGATTTACTCCTTATTTATTCTATTTATAAAGCCAAGTAAGAGCACATGTCATTTTCCCTTGTACTATAAGACCATTCCTCCTTGAAAAAATATTCGTGAACCCCAGTGTGAGTAGTAAGGGGCCACATAAGCACATAGAGGTTTTAACCTTAGGGACGATCACAGGATTTTTACTGGGGATGGGCGAAGGAAAGATGTGGAAAAGTAAAGATTTGCAAATTTTGAGTTACCAGGCCCCAAACTCTTTATGAATAAGCGGTAGCATGCAGCCTGGGCCATGATAGCCTTGAAACGTTGCATTTTATCTTCTTCTAAAAGGATCTTCGTGGTGACATAGGCTTCTAAGGTATTTACTACCGGGCAGAGAAGAGAAAAAAATTTGCCCTACACTTGCGTCGGATGGTGTCACAGAGGGTGGTTCTCACATTTTGTCAAGCTCAACCTCATCGACCCCCTCCAATAGGCGAGTAAATGAAAATATTAGAGAAATCTTGGGAATAATAACCTTCTACGTGTGTCCCTGAAATTACTGCTATTATAGTACCTGACGTTACTGCTATTTGGAATATTGTAGAGGGCAAAGTATGGAGTCTTGGACTTTTGTCAATAGTTTGGAACATGAGGGTGCAGAAACTAAACAAGAGAAAACAAAACAAGCTTTTTATTGTAATGAATAGTGAATAAAAACAGTCAATAGAAGCCCTCTTTACGTAGCACAAGCGATGGCGCAACATTAAAGTATCATTCTCTATCATCTCCTGCTGCCAAACAATAATACTGGCTTGGCCAGAGCAAAGTCAGCATCATCAAGTAGCCAAGCTGTTAGCCAAATAGCCGAGTTGTAATTTTTTTTTTTTTTTACGTAGCCTGCCAGTTTCAGTGGCCTTACTGCAACACGTTGTACATATATATATATATATATATATATATATATATATATATATATATATATATATATATATATATATATATATATATATATATATATACAGACCATTCGAAATAGCAGTCATTATAGACTTTTTATACTGTAATGCAATCGGATATGTAGCCAAGAGTGCCAATTCAAGAAAGCATGGCGGGGGGAGGGAACTCTTTTTTAAGTTGGTTTTATGAAAATAAAGAAAAGGGTACATTCAAAATCTAAGGGGGGAGGGGTAGTAAAATCTATGCATTGGATATTTCCCCTCCGCTACTTCTCCCTAATTGGCACCCTTGTTTACAGTACACCAACTATTCGGGAGGAGCTCAGTGGCTCATATTGTGATAGGAAGGGTCGCATTGAGCTTCAAATAGTGCATTTTATACCCAAATTTCGTGTTAGTTTCTTCAGATTACTTAGAGAGGGAGGAGGGGCTACACCCCTAAATTCCTTCTTATGGAGAAATTATGTTTGGACTAAGCGTGCAATATGGATTTTGAGGCGATAACATTTCCCCTCTCATTGCAGAATTATTTTCAGAGTAAAATAAAATATGAAAATGTAGCTGCAAGTGCACTAGTCTGCGTACCTATGCAGAAGTTCAAGGGAAAA
Organism: Artemia sp. Qi Xiang Cuo; assembly: GCF_049724085.1. Taxonomy (NCBI): domain Eukaryota; kingdom Metazoa; phylum Arthropoda; class Branchiopoda; order Anostraca; family Artemiidae; genus Artemia; species Artemia sp. Qi Xiang Cuo. The sequence goes on along the minus strand of NC_142797.1, from coordinate 60,703,837 downwards.
AAAGGGCATCTCTTAGGAAAAAAATAAAAGTTCAAAATAGGGATAAAATCCTTTTAATAGACAGTGTATGGAAATTAACAAAAATACCAGATATTTCGGTCACATATACAGTGACCGTCATCAGTAGTAAAACTCAGTTAAAAAAAAAACAATTTTACTACTGATGACGGTCACTGTATATGTGACCGAAATATCTGGTATTTTTGTGAATTTCCATACACTGTCTATTAAAAAGGATTTTATCCCTATTTTGAACTTTTATTTTATCGTCATGGAACCGATGGAACGGCAGTGGGGTCTCTGAAATTATCTTAGGAAAAAGTATGTCTGATGATATCCCTACCTTGAAAATTGTAAAACTATTACCGAAAAAAGATTTCTAGCGTTTCAGGCACTGCCCTCCCCAAAATAGCATTTCTGGGGGAATGCTCTTTCCTATGGGGTGACTTGTTGTTTCCGAACTGGTATTATTCAAAAGTTGGATTCCAGCGTAAAGGTTGGGAGGCTAGTAACGCCAAAGGTTCCACTGCTTTTCCATCATACAGCAAAAAAAAAAAAAAATGAAAACGTAACTTTTTTTATTTTTGTATCAAGGGGCTTTTGTTCCCACATACACAATAACCCTGAATATTGTATCACCAACTGACATAAACTATATACAAGCAAACAACTTTTTCAAATGAAAGTAAAGAGTGACACTAAAATTTATAACGTACAGAAATTATCTTGTACGATGATTGTGCATGAGGTACGCTGCTACTTCCTTTAAGCCCTCCACTCCTTATGCTAAAGCTTTAGCATAACATAGATATTGATCGTAACCTACTTTAAATAAAGAAAAAATTGATTTAGTCTAGGGAATGGGGGACTTAAAGGCCGGTAGCCCTCCTCAAAAATAGGATAGATTTTATTCGTTTCACATCACAAGTTTAAACATCGTTCCTTAATTTCTGTATAAACATCTGATTAAAAAAAAAAAAAAATCAGTTTTACTTTTATTTTTTTTTAAACAAAAATGAAGTAAGCCAAGGCTTGTCGTAATCTACAAGAATAATGAATGTCACACGAGGATAGCGCAAGACATGTTATTTAAATTGAACAGGAAAAGAGCAAGGTTCAATGAAAATGTGAACCTCGACATTTTAAAAAAGAACTTAATTCTATTTTTCAAAATCCCAATATACGATCAAAGAAAAAGCCAAAAAAGTCCATCTTTGCAAAAAATGTTACTACCTAGGTCAGTCGAAGCATAGCGCACGACTGACCTAGACGCACGACTGTCACACGAGGATAGCGCAAGATATATAATTCCAATTAAACAGGAAAAGAGCAAGGTTCAATGAAAAATGGAACAAATGTTGCTACCTAGGTCAGTCGAGGGAGGCATATCCACAAGAATAGCTAATATACTTGTCCGGTTTGTGATGATAATAATGGTGACCGGCATAATTTTCCGTGCGCATGTCAGGACCTCCAATCTTTAAAGGAAGACTCTTTGGAGGACATAGCTGTGCTACTTCCTGGTATCTTGAATAGTACAAATCTCCATGTAATTAAACAAATAGAAACATTTCTAAACACAACCTTAATTAAGAAAAATAATTAATTTAATGCTTTTATACTTTAATTTACTGTTCATCAATATTCTGAATTGTGCAAGTTACTCTTGCTAACTGGTTTTGGTGAGCAACTTTGAAATGAATACATTTTGTATATCTAGAATCAGCATAAGTAACATAATTTATGGGAGAAAAAACGGGTATAAATTAAGTAAGACAATGCTAAAGAGCATTTTCTCTCTCTTAAATTCTGTAATTGGAAAAGCAGTGTTGTCTAAGAAATTATTCAAGAATAATAATAACAGATTTTTTGTTGCATATGTTTTAATCGAAGCTTAATTTTTTAGAATTCAAGTTTTTATTAACAAGTTGCTTCTTACCTGCAGTTTGTTACTATGAACTGTTTGATCTAAGGATCTTTAAAATATGAGGGAGGCTACTACTCCCTCCATTTAGTGCTTTTGCACTTAAGTTTTGGTGTATTTTACTTACTTTCTTATGCTGCATTTGTGTTATGGCCATTCATCTTGAATCCACCGATCTATCTGTTGATAATTATTTGCACACACAATATTTATAGTTCCATAAACTTGCTGTTCCACTTATCTGCCGGGAAATGCTATTTGGCTAATGCTATAATTAAACATGTTGGTTAGAAAAGATTTAAGAAATTAGAAATGCAAAGGCCTGTGCTCGACTCGGACCGTTCATGAGCATCAACAAAAACGTTGGTGTTGTCTGCGTAGAGTTGATTCATTCAATCGTTCCTTTACTAAAAATAGAACTAGATCTCATAATTTATGATCGATTGAACTCTCCCAAAACTTTCTGCAATTTTCTTTACCACGAGACCTGAAAAACAAAAACAAAAAGAGACAACTGGGGACACATTTTTGTTTGCCAAGTCTATGCTAATATGTATGATACCATAAGCCTCAGGTTTGAACTATGAAGCTATACAGCTGCAGGGGAAAACGTCCAGGACAAATTACCTGAACTACAGTTTTCAGTTCTCCTTATCCATTTGGAATTGATTTCCTAAGAATGATATAATGCCATAATTACGTGTTGATTCCCTTTTAGTTCAGCTAATATCCAGCTTAGAGGTAATTAGGTATTTCTTTATTAACATGTCTGGTGCCAATGACATCGGTTCACAAAAATTCGGTGGGGCAGGACAAAACATTTTTCTTTTCAAAACCTAGGGGGAAGAGTTTTGTATTTTATTTTTAATATGAAAAAACGCATTCCAAATAAAAACACACAAGAAAGTATTGTTCGAAATATAAAGGAGAGGCGGGGAGAATTAGGGAGCCATAGGCCTCCTCCCACCTTTCCCATAATCGACGCCACTGCCTGGTGCCCGATTCATGCTATAACATTATTGATGATGTACTTTTCTGTGCTTGGGGGTACAAAATTTGCTATTAAAAATATAAAATGGATGCCCCTACCACACTCAGGCTTGTATGTAATATGGAGTTTTCCTCACCCTCTCCACGCACCTATCAAAACCTTACTTTTTTTATGATTTTGTTCATAGTATTTAAGGGGCGTTTCATATAACTAGTCTCTTTTTTTCTCTTGTTTGGGGCCAAGCCAGAGTGTTGGATCAATGTAGTTTTTGTAAAATCTAGTTACTAAAAGATACTTACAAGAACTAGTAACGACAAAGTTAATATTTTTTATTAAAAGAGACTATGAAAGCAGTACTGCTGCTCCACGGCACAACTAGGCATCTCTTTAGTAATGTGTCTTGTGCTACAAATCGTGTTATAATTGTTTTTGTTCGCAGAGATATTTTACATCCATGTTCTTTGCACGCTCAAAATTGTCCAGACTAGTTGAAATAGCAGACAACACATTTCACGCGTCATGTCTTGCTTCACACAAAAATTCTTCTGTCGGGCTCTTGGGAACAGTTTTCACCATCAAGACAGGTATTGTATATATTGAAATTTTCTCGAACTAGATAAGCTAACTGTACTTTAAACTAACTGTGTATTCATTAATAGATAATTTTTTTTAGATCCCGGTTGAATATTAGGAAATTCCAATATGTAGCTAGATATCTTGTAATAGGAAAAGATAAAACTGGGATAACACATTTTAATTTGAAGATTAAAAAGGCACTATATAAGAAAGTGGAAGCAAGTGACTGGACCTGATTCTTTAATCATGTTTCGTTTTATCATATTGAATGTTCTCATAGCCAGTGCAGTAGCTGTTTGCCCTGATGTCACAACAAAACCTGATTTTGACCTTGGACAGGTTTGAAATTGTTTTAACATTGTCTTTTCTTGCCACTTTTAGATAAAAATGGGCAAATGACTTTATTGAACAACCAATCAAAATGCGTAGTTCAGATGAAATAACTTTACCTTTTCCAGTCAGGCTTGATTGGTGAATAATTCTAAAGTCATTCACCCAGCTTATCATAAAGGGATTTGACAGCTTAATCTTGAATCTTTTTATTTTTCACTCAGTTCTCGAGGAATAACTCCAGAAATGGTATTTCTATTTTCTTTGAGGGAGCATGGACCAAGTCCTTAGGGAAAATGAGCGGAAAATTTACAGTTGTAGCAACTAAGTGAATACTTTTAGTTTCGACGAATATTCCATGCCTTTAAGACTAAAATCATTCAGTAAGACTAAAATGAATGAATTCTGACCAAAAAAAGTATACTATCACGTAAACGATTTTTTCTCTTGTTTTTTAATTGGCCTCCCTGTCCGAAATAAGTCCTATTTATAAGCTAAAGCTCAATGTTTCTTGCGCATCCATGAATTGTGGCTTTAATTCTTGTACTAGCCAAGATATTTCAGAAGTGGTAGTTGTTTGTGCTTAACTTTTTTCGGAAAATCTTAATTATTTTATTGAAACGGTGATTCTGAAAAATTCTAATCGGAAGTAAGAGGTCCCATTTTAGTTATTTACCTTCTGGAGTATTTACCTCGAAAGCTAATATTCTGGAGTCGGTATATTTTAATATTGAGCACTCCAGCTGCTATTCGTTTATAATAATATGGCTAAATAATTCTAATTTTGTAATTACATTTCTTCCGCTTCTAGTAATTAGACTGACTTTCCAGAAAAAAAAGAAAGAGGGAAGGAGAGAAAGGAGGAGCGAGAGTGAGACTCAATTAAGGTAGTGCTCTCTGGAAGACAAAAAATATGCCTTGTAGCAGACCCATATATGGAGCTTAAATTTGAGGGGCTAATCCATAGATTATGTCAGTTTCAGGTTTCCTCGCATTAAATAACAAAACATGCGTATATTATGGCAATTTTTTCAATTTGGTGACGAAGAGCTCAAACTCTTAAAAATAATATTACCCCCACCCCCTGTAGATACAAGGAGATTTCCTTTCTAACAAATATTTCGAAATATATTCCATATTCTGTAAATATAATTATCCTAACTGTTTTTTTTAATCCAAAGGGTTCGAAACAACACGCATTTCCAACCTAATTACTGAGTTTTGAATGCATTCTATGGCAAATTTGATTGCTTTATAGAAGCTACATCTTAATTTATTAATTGTTTACTTTTTATTAAGTAGAGAATTTTCAAGATAAAAAAAGTATTTGATCAAGTGCTAGTAAAACTGCCGCTTTGTGAAGTTTGCTGTCTACAATGGGAATATTTATAGTTTTATGGTAAAGCTTACAGGCTAAAAGGGGCCAATATGTTTAAGCATGTATAAATCAATAGCTCAATAACTATATAAACACACAGTCTACAAACTAAGTTTATTTAGTCTTTAATTGATCTCTGTTCGGTTTTTTTTATTGATTTTTTATCGCACTCTTAGCGGTTTCGTTTTAATAAATATAAATCAGTTAAACACAAATCGATGATTTTATAAATTAATAATGTATAAGTAAGTATAAATAAATTGAAATTGTTTAATCCGCTCTTTGTGAAACTGCCACTTCCTACGGTGCGAGCCCTATAACGAGTAAGCTACTATTAATAGTGTTTCATGAAGTCTAATTCCTATGTATGCTTAGCTAGGCACAACATCTAGGCAAAATCATTACCTACCAATCATAATTTGCTTCCTCTTTTATAAGATTGGTACAAAGTGATGATGGCTTAAAATTTATGTATTGTTACTATTATTATTATTATTATGGCCAGATTCACAAAAACGGAAAGAAACTCAGGCCAAAAAGGCCTATTCCCTCCACTGGTCCCAAAAAAAAAATAAAAACGAAAATATGGCAACAGTTTCTGCGGGGCTATTGGTGCCACCTTAGGCTTGGTATTTTGATGTAGAGCCTTTATCTTTTTTCTATTCTTTTCTTGCCTTTTTCTTTTTTCGGCTTTTTGTTTTTCCTTTTTCTTTTTTGTAGTATTTTTTTTTTTTGAAGAGTATTTCTTTTCAGTGTGCATCTTTCAATGTTTATTCACACAGATAATAAAATTTTCTGATACACAGTTTTCTGTTCTAATAACTATAAAAAAGCAAGATATGACTTTTTTTTTATTTAATACGTGATGATAGAATGAATTCAGAGACATATTAAAATTCTACGAAAAAAATTTGCCTAGAAGTGTTAATGACTCATTTTTGGCCTGGGGTAACTAATACGGCATTCAAGCTCTCAGCCGACAATTCGGCTTTTTTTTTTGTTGAAGAGTCTTTCTTTTAAGTGTGCATCTTTCAAAGCTTATTCACACAGATAATAAAATTTTCTGATACACAGTTTTCTGTTCTAATAACTATAAAAAAGCAAGATATGACTATTTTTTTTTTATTTAATACGTGATGATAGAATGAATTCAGAGACATATTAAAATTCTACGAAAAAAATTTGCCTAGAAGTGTTAATGACTCATTTTTGGCCTGGGGTAACTAATACGGCATTCAAGCTCTCAGCCGACAATTCAACAGTGGCTGGACCAGTGGCAGCGGTCCAGTGGCTGGATGGTGACTGAAATCAACAGTAGTAGACCCTATTTGTGCATAGTACTCTTAGGGGCACTACTAGAAAGCTTTCACCAGTTACCCCAAAAGCATACACGTGAAAGGCTTTACTCTATTCTTATGTGTATAATTTTGTTTCTCTTTTTAGTATGTCGGCGACTGGTACGAGATCCAAAGGATTGACACAGTCTTTCAATCTGATTCATTCTGCGTCAGAGCCAGATATGAAGCCTTGGACGGTAAAGATTTTTTTTTCCATTTGTTCTTATGTCTTTGATTAATTAATCAAAGACGTATATTAATCAATATTTAGTCATAAAACTGATCAATATTTGTAGTCATAAAAAAGGTGATTAGAGACCATTTACAGTGTTCCAAAGAAATTGAACACTGTTTACGTTTTTTTACTAAGTGTGGGTTCGCCTGAAAAGGATGTTGGCCCTACTTCGGTTTAGCTTGTGAACTAAACACTGTGTTTCAACGTTATCATTCAACCGTTATTTTGCATTTTTTTTTAATATCAGTTATTGATTTCCACATAATAGGAGCAAAATAAATTTTATTAAAGAAAGTTAGGCTTATAAGTTTTATATTTAGGTCTTACTTTGTAATAAGAATGTAAATCAAATGTTGTGCAACCAGTGGTGAAGGTACGGAACAGAGAGTTTGTCAATTAAAAACGATTGGAATGATGAAATTGAAATATGTCAATTGCTCAAATACAAGTCGTCTACTTCAGATTTTAATATTATTGTTTGCTCAGGATGAATTCATATCACATATCATTAGGGTGAAAAAATCGCTTTCCGGTCAATATTTTTTAACGTTCAAAAGAAAGTAATGAAGCCAGGTGAACAAAACGTTTTGGGACCAAGCCGTTTCGTCCTATTAGATTCTTAATATGTATGGGTGGAAAGATTTCGTGTTTCCTCGCTCCAAGGCGAAATTTAACTTCCATTGAACCCAACAGAATACTTCACAACTTAAATTAACCTTGTTCAGAAACTGGATGACAAATGATATGTGAATGAACGGCAAAAAAAGAAGCCAGAAGATTAAAATAGTAGGGGCAGTGGCGGATCCGGGATTTTTTAGGGGGGGGGGAATAGGTTCATCCGATAAACTTGCATTAGGAGCAAATTTAATTAACACAAACTTCCGCTAATTAAATAAATTACACTACTTTAGACTATGTTGGGGGGGCGTGCCCTCCTCACTCCTCCCCTGGATCCACCACTGAGGGGGGGGGGGGGAGAAGAAAGGTAGGCTCCACTTAAATTAACCTTGTTCAGAAACTGGATGACAACTGACATGTGATTGATTGGCAAGAAAAAGAAACCAGAGGATTAAAATAGTGGGGAGGGGGAGGGGAAGAAAGGTAGGCCATTATATTTTCGAATTCAGAATAAATACAAATACCTTGGTTACGAATCATCCATATTTTTAAAAGAAAACTGCAGCCTTGGCAAAGAATCTAACCACGATGAAGGATAAAATCATGCAGACCTAAGCAGGACGGGGGGGGGGGTATAAGGAAGAATTTAGACGAAACTAGAACTTCAGGGGGGTCAGGAGTGAAGCTTTTGTATGGATTAGGATGGAGGAGGAGTGTATTTACCTGAATTGGCGTCAGGTGGCTTGAGGCTGCAGTGAATTATTATTATTGTTGATAGTAGGATTACACATATTGGACAAAAGTTATGTGCTAATGTTAATGAAAACTAGCTTATCTGCCTTAAGAGATACAAGGCTAAAGCCATGTTTGGCTCTGTATCATCTTGATGGAGACAGCCTAGAAGCTCTTGTTTACACACGGATAGACTTAGTTCTACCTTTGCAGGTTTGACAGGCTCTTTGTTTTAATTGTGAGACTGAAATTTTTAAAAAATTTTCTTTCTCAAAACTTTGATTATCTCAGCTTTACCTGATAATAGCTTCATATATTTTCTATAATTACAGAACCTGGCACTTTTAGCATATTCAACAGTGCCACTAAACCTGACGGTGAGTTTATTACCATAACTGGAACTGGATATCAGACCAACTCAAGTGCCCCAGCATCTTTAACAATCCAATTTCCTGGACGTAAGTAATATTTATGATAAGATTTTATTTGGAAGCATAATCTAATGAAACCGAAAAAGAAAGAAAAAGAGCAGAGGGAGAGAGAGAGTGAGAGAGAGAGAAAGAGAAGCTGCTTTTATAATCCAGAAAAAGAGTAAAAAAGGGACAAGACTTTGCTACTTTCAAAACTTTTCCGGTTGGGTTCAAAATAAACACAGACCCTGGATTCAAATCTAGATTTTACTAAATCATAATTAAACTAAGCTTATACTTGTTTAGAATTTTTCTAGTTATTATGGGTAATACTGCACTGTCAGTACCACTAGTAGTTTTTAATTCTTATTGTGCTCATTTTGAAGTGCCAAAGATTCCTTCTATTCAGGTTTCTTTTTTTTCTATTTAACATGCTGATGGGTGAAGGTAGTTAAAAAAAAGGAAAGAAAAAGAAAATCAAAATGATAATCTTAATCAAAGAAGATAAAGACTAATGGAAGGCTATGGATAGAGACCTACTTAAGGAACTCTTTAACACAAAGTCTCCTTGTTATATAATTCCACTAATATTAGATATATTAGCATTAATTATGGGGATGAAAAAAAGGGTTTAATGTGAAGTGATCCACATGGCAATGCTGGAATATTGGTCAACTCATACATAGCTAAACATTTAAGAGAATGGTACTTGATGTACCATGTAACAACAACACAAACAAATGAGTATTAAAAAATTACAAAAATTAGAAGCATCAAGATTAAAATTAATAAATGACTACGGATAGACCAAAACAATCAATTTTTCAATACAAATCCCATTGATATAAAATTTCTATAATGTAAGATGTGTATCTATTGATGTTGGGAATTGAAAAAAGGACTAGTGCATGCAAAGTGATCCAGATGGCAATGCTGGCACATGGCTAACTGATGTGCACCTAATGATTTGTGAGAATGGTAGTTAAAGTACTAAGTACAGAGAAAAGGAAATCTGATTGTTGGAGTTGGTAAAGTGAAAACTTGCACAACCATATCTATTTTAAAATGAAGAAAATTTAAGAGCTCAATTCTTAATGAAAAAGACCTCTACATAGAGTTATGCAGTCTTTGATAGTGCGGGTACTAAATTCAAAAAGAAGGAACGTAGATGATATATCAGAAAAAAGTAAGCTAAAAACATGTGACACCAAACGATTTAAAAAGGCTTATCTATCTTTTGAAGGACTCAACTAATGTTTGATTTTCCAATGATAAACATGTTGTGAAATTCAGCTAATTGTTTAACTTAATATAAAGTGTTTTCTCAATTCAACGTGGAAACACTGACAAAACTGCAGCACAACCCTAAGAACTTCATAGATTTAAATCGCAGTTTTCAGGTATGGACACCAAAGATAGGCCCAGCAGTCAAAAATGGCTTTACTTTGATGTCATTGGTATTTAAGGTGGTTTTTCTCATTAACAATGGTTTCTTTTCTAGAGCCAATGGGATCCTACCTTGTTCTTGACACAGACTATACCACATATACGACAGTGTATTCCTGCGATGTTATTCTTGGAATTACAGTTGAGCAAGGCTGGCTTCTTTCTCGTACCAAGACCCTATCAGAAGAAGTAATTAATATGGCGATGGAAAACTTTGTTAAATTCGGTGTTGATACCACTCAATTTAACCAATACTATCAAGGAGATGACTGCAGTTATGATTTCCCAGAAGCACCGATTAAGAATTAATTTGATCAACGCAATTACTTTTTTGTCATTAAATAATGAATCTTGTTTTGGTATTTCGATTTCTTTTTATATAGGGAGTTCGATCAGTTTAGCTGTCGAGAGTAAAAGTTGAAAAGATGGTTAATAGTTTACTTTGATGCAAGACAAACTTTTTTATTTCACACGATTCTGACCAATGCAATATTGGTGCTTCGACTGTTCTTAATAAATATATCCTTGTTTTGTTTATAGTAGTCTAAATTTGGGAGTTTTTCTTCGGAATCTGCTAACCTGTATATTGTACTATCTTGCTGTACCATTAGAAATGTTCACTTTATAACATCTTTTGAGATACTAAAATGCTTATTTAAGTTTTGATATTGCTCTTTACTTTCCATTGAATGTCCGAACTGAAAAAATATATTTATATACAAATAAGAAAGTTTAACTTTCAAAAATCAAACTCTGCAAATTTTTTTGGAGGGGGGGGGGCAAACTCAGAAGAAAAACTAAAAATGTTCAGAATCGAAAATAAATGAGATTTGCCTCAAGGTCTAGCTTCAGAGACGTCTTGAAGGCTTTATTTATACACTCCTTAGGTTTAAATATTGCTCTTTACCTTTCTCTGAAAGCTCAAGTTCAAAATAATCCATGGATTTAATCAAAAATTTATTTCCTGTCATTCCCCTAAAAGTTCCATCTTGATAACCCAGATTCTTCCTCGGATATTAATTATTAGCTTATCATAGCATCTGTAACCCTTTTTTCCTGGGGAGGGGGGGGGGGATAAAAATTTGTTTTTTTTTGTTTCAGAATCTGCGTGCCTGTAATCTTATTAATGTAGTTAGAAATGTTCAGTTTGTAATTCATTGTGGCATATTAAAATGTATATTTTTAGTTTTGATATTGTTCTTTACTACTACTACTGCTACTACTAACAACTCATCGCAGCACCAAGCCACCTGAGACCAACACAGCTACGCAAGCTCCTCCTCCATCCCAATCTGTTCAAAGCCTCTTTTTTTTACACCCTGCCAGGAAGTTCCAATTTAATTTAATTATTTCTTTATGACGTCCTTCCACCCCCGACGAGGACGAATTGCTTTCCGTTTTGCCCTAGACGGTTGGCCGAAAAGGATAATCTTCGTCAATCTGTCATCCTTCATCCGTACAGCGTGCCCTAGCCATCTCAACCTTTCGTTCGTTATAGCCCTAGAAAGTGGGATTGAACCACATTTTTTGTACAGCCTACTGTTTGAAATACGGTCAGTCAGCCGGGCACCCAGAACAATCCGTAGGCAATTTCTCTGGAAAACATCTAGTACATCTTCATCCGCTTTTCGGAGCGTCCATGCTTCAGAGCCATATTTGACCACTGTCATCACTGCAGCTTCTAATATTCCAATCTTGCTTTGCAGACTTATCTTCCTTCTTTCAAACTTTTATTAAGTGTGAAAAAACAACACCCTGAGCCTTGGCTATTCTACTTTTAACATCTTCACTGCTCCCACTACCCTTACTAATAATACTAACAAGGTAGCCTAAGCGAAGCTGCCCACCTGATCAATCTTTTCGTTACCCAGTGTCACCTTTTTATCTTCACTTATTCCTAGCATTAGTGACTTAGTCTTCTTAACATTAATTTTCAAACCTGTTCTAGCACCTTGAACTCGCAAAACCTCTAAGAGTTCATTCATTTTGCTCACACTTTCATCTAGGATGTTTAAGTCATCACCATATCTAAGTCCAGGAGATTTTTCCTCCCCACTTGATTCTGTGGTCTCCCATTGCCTTTCTTGTGCTCCTTAGGACAAAGTCCATCAAAATTATCCATATAAAGGGGTATAGAACACAACCCTGCTTAACTGATTTAACACAAAACCAGCTGCTAACCTCATTTCCTACCTTAGCCACAGCAGTTTATTCTCACACACAGCACTAATCAATTTAATGTATTTGTCTGGTATACCAGACAAGAATAAGACCTTTGCTAAAGCTCTTCTATCAAAAGAAATGAACGCTTGCTTATAATCTATAAAACTGAGGACTAAAGGTGTTTGACAACTCAGGCACTTCTCAATTATTAACCTAAGAGTGAAAATTTGGTCGACACATCCTATACTTTTTCTAAAACCACACTGTTCTTCTCTTAAAACTTCGTCTACAGCATCTCTCAGTCTAAAAAGTATCATATTACTAAGTAATTTGCTACCTACAGAGACCAGACTAATGCCTCGATAATTACCACACGATATCACTCTTATGACCTTTCTTATACAGAGGTTTAGTCAAGGTTCCCCTAAAATTGTTTTCCTTTGAAAGTCCAAGCTGCATTTTTTTCAACTTCACCCTCCTAATAATCTCAGGAAGTTTCTACTCAATAAAGCAGTAAACTCAGACAGAATTTATCTGGAAATCCCCTTTGTTAAGCAAAAAATAAGACACATTCCAAAATTACTGGACGTCAATCTTTAAATTTTGAACACATTTTGTAAAACTGACCAAGAATATAAAAGCCTCCTAATGTGCGAGCAGTGGCGTCAATTCCTGAAAACTTAGCAGGGCCAAATATATTTTCCAAATCTAGGAAGGGGGTATATTTGTCATTTTTTCAATGAACATACCAAAAAAAAGGTATTTTTCAATGCAAATACCCCATTTCAAGGTATTTTCAAAATCTAGGAGGAAATTACATCCCCTCAAATGAAAACATACAATATAGGATATCTTCAATTCCAAGGGGCAGGCTGCCAAAAAAGCAACCAATTTCACCTGACTTTCATGCTTCATATAATTGAGTTCTCACTGAAATTGCTCCTTCAGATCCTAATGGCTGAAGGCCATCGGCTGATTGCTGCACGATCTAAATTGAGGTTGCAACAGTAGTAGTAGTAGTAGTAGTAGTAGTAGTAGTAGTAGTAGTAACAGTAGTAGTAAAGAATAATATCAAAACTAAAAATATACATTTTAATATGCCAGAATGAATTACAAACTGAACATTTCTAACTACATTAATAAGATTACAGGCACGCAGATTCTGAAAAAAAAATACTATTTTTATCCCCCCCCCTGCAGGTCAAAAAGGGTTATGGATGTTATATAGAGAGTTGAAGGTTTATAATCTACGGAAGCAATAAATCTTTCTACAATTTTGGTTCAAGTTTGATTTTCTTTTACGATTAAATACATAATAATTGAATATATTCTTGATTAAATAAATTGATCCCTTTCCCAGGAATCCTTGTCGTTTAAATTTACTGTATTTTGTTTCATTTTGCAAGCAATTTAATTGCTCTTTTTATTTGAGTTTTTTCCTAAAAGAATTTAAAAATAAACATATTCCTACAAAAAAAAATCCTGAAATATATTCCCTGTCACCCAACCACCACTGCTATACCTTTTCTCAGTAATATTATTTGGAGATTTTTGGGGGCAAATGATGGGCGTAGGGAGGATGGTTGCTCTCAAATTGCTTTGATTCTTAAAAAGAGTACTATAACTACAAATTTCAAATCAAATTTCAAATTTCAAATTAATTTCAAAATGGCTATCTCACAATTTCAATGAAATGCGTTTGGTGAAAAGAGGGGTAGTTAGGGAGGGGGGGTGGGTAGTTGACCTCCATCACTTTTATCTGTTAAAAGGGAACTAGAACTTCCAATTTTCAACCAAAAGAGCCACCTCAAAAGTTTATGCAACCATAATTTCCAGACCCTTCAACTACTTTCAACAAAATTGCTATTTCAAAATTTTGATTTGATTTTTTTGGGGAAATAATGGGCATGAGTTGGGAGGGCGGGTTGCTCTCAAATCACTTTCTAAAAATTGAAATCGCTATCTAAAAATTTCTATTGGATGCATCTCGGGAAAACAGGGCTTGTGGGGGAGGGGGGGTAGCTGCACTCCGATTACTTTTAATTTTTAAAAGGGCACTAAAACTTCTGAATACCAATCCAATGAGCCCCCTCCGAAGTTTATACGACCACCCTTTCTATAAGAACCTTGTATGCCCCCAGGGCATAACTTACAACCCTTTCCTTGAGGGCTGTGGAGGGGGGGTTGTCACACTCCAAGACATAATTTCTAGACCTTTCAACTACACTGGACAAAATTGCTATCTCGAAATTTTGATAGGATGTGATTGGGTGAAGGATAGGCGGGGATAGGATAGGTTGCCCTCCAATTACTTTTGACTAATAAAAAGGACAATAGTCGTCTCAATTTCCAATCGAATGAGCTCTTTTTGAAGTTTCTACGATAACTTCTACTAGATGAAGTTCCCTGGTCTAAAAAAAAGAAGTAATACATTATGCAAACACCGTTCTTTACTTAGGGAGCGCTTTTGCGCTGCATATGATAGGTAGGAATAAAGAGGTCCAACTAGGGTTCCTTGAGGTATTCCTCAATAAATAAGGATAGTGCCTGAGTATACATTTTTGCATCATATCGCTTGTGACCTATTTGAGAGGAACTATATTATAGCAGTTACTAAGAAAGGATTAAGTTCAAAGTTATTTAGTAATAAGCAAATCAGGACCTGGTGGTCAACTAAGTCCAAAGCTTATTGGAAGTCAACTAAGACAAAGTTTAACCAGACGTTTGGCTTTTCTACACTATTTAATATTGTATGCATCAAGTGTAAAAGATAATGAGTGGTGGAAGTTTTTTTAAGCTACCAAATTGTTTGATGTCAATGCGTGGAGTAATTTTCACTCTGAGGAAGTTGTAAAGATACCGTCATGAAATCTTCAAGGAACTGGAGTAAGCGTAATTGGGGTGTGCGTTGGCAAATAGTAGATTGGGACAGGTGTAATAAAACCATGTTTCAAGCATCCTTGGAATTTGCCAGATCTTGTGATTTGGTTAAAAAAAATGCAAGAGATTACGTAATTTTGTCTGAAAAGGGTTAAATTGAATGAATTAGGATGTCCAAGGGGCAAATGATTGATTTTTTAAGCTTTAGGGTTTTAATTATAACATCGGAAGGAGAAAGCAGGGGAAAGGAAGCATTGGGAGAAAGAGCTGGAGCTGGAAATCTGGACATCACCCTTCCAATGAAAAGGGAGGGGGAGACTTTATACAATGAAAGCGAGATACATTTTGAAATTGTTGGTAGTCAAATTAGGGGGTTCAGTGAGGTGAAAATTAATTTCAGAAGGGATTTTCTCCGTGTACATCTTTAATTTTCGTGTGCTGTATCTTGGATTTATTAGAATATAGATCTTTCACTTTTTGCTTACAATACAGGGCAGCTGATTTTCTATTTTTTCATCGGAAACTTTTTTAGACTATTAGCCTCTGTAATACGGCCTTGCTTGAAAAGGATTTTCTTTTTTCTGAAAGCTTCATTAAAATATGTAATAACATTATCATATTCAGACCCCCCGAAAGACACAGAACCCTACCATTTAAGTCCTGATTATTGTTCAAACTGCCAGCGGGAAATTTTAAGCTAATAAAAAAAAAATGAAGAATTAAATTGCACCTGATTGGTTCATCTGTGTAAAATTTCAAGCCAGTAAAATATAACGAGATTCTTTTGAGCCATAGGATTTTTTTTTCATTTTGCATGCAATTTAATTGCTCTTATTATTTGAGTTTTTTCCTACAAGAATTTAAAAATAAACTTAATCCTACAAAAAAAATTCTGAAATATACTCCCTGTCACCCAACCACCACTGCTATACCTTTTCTCAGTAATATTATTTGGAGATTTTTGGGGGCAAATGATGGGCGTAGGGAGGATGGTTGCTCTCAAATTGCTTTGATTCTTAAAAAGGGTACTATAACTTCCAATTTCAAATCAAATTTCAAATTAATTTCAAAATGGCTATCTCACAATTTCAATGAAATGCGTTTGGTGAAAAGAGGGGTAGTTGGGGAGGGGGGGGCGAGTAGTTGACCTCCATCACTTTTATCTGTTAAAAGGGAACTAGAACTTCCAATTTTCAACCAAAAGAGCCACCTCAAAAGTTTGTGCAACCATCTCTTCCATAAAAATCTTAATTACCCCAGGGCAATAACTTACAACCCTTGCCCCCAGACTCTGGTGGTTAGTATCAACCCCAGAAGCCTTCTCATATAAACTTTAGATTATTTTGAATAAAATTGTTATCTCAAAATTTCTATTTGATGTATATCGAGAAAATACGACGAATGCGGGGGGGGGGCGGTAGCTACCCTCTGATCACTTTGATTCTTAAAAAGGGCACTAGTACTTTTAATTACCAATCTAATAAGCCCCCTTCGAAATATATACGACCACCCTTTCTATAAGAACCTTATAGCCCCAGGGTCTAACTTACAAACCTTTGTCCTGAGGGCTGTGGGGGGGGAGGAGTTGTCATCCTCTAAGACATAATTTCCAGACCCTTCAACTACTTTCAACAAAATTGCTATTTCAAAATTTTGATTTGATTTTTTTGGGGAAATAATGGGCATGAGCTGGGAGGGCGGGTTGCTCTCAAATCACTTTTGGCTCTTAAAAAGTACACTATATCTTATAATTTCAAATAAAATTAGCCCCATTCAATAAAACCTTAAAACCTCTGGGGGGTATTGTCAAACCTCAAGGTATTGTTATATGTTCTCTGGCCTATTTTGAACAAAGTGACTATCTCACAATTTCAATCCGATGCGTTTGGCGAAAAGAGGGGTAGTCAGGGGTGGGGGAATAGATGCACTCCATCACTTTTGACTCTTAAAAGGGAGCTAGATCTACCAGTGCTCAACCAAATGAGCCTGCTCTACCATCCCTTCCATTAAAACCTTGAAAGCCACCATGGCATAGCTTACAACCCTTGTCCTCAGGCTCTGGGGGTTTGTTTCACCCCCAAAATTCTTGTTATATTATCTTTGGACTATTTTTAATAAAACGGCTATCTAAAAATTTCTATTGGATGCATCTCGGGAAAACAGGGCTTGTGGGGGGGGGGTAGCTGCACTCCGATTACTTTTAATTTTTAAAAGGGCACTAAAACTTCTGAATACCAATCCAATGAGCCCCCTCCGAAGTTTATACGACCACCCTTTCTATAAGAACCTTGCATGCCCCCAGGGCATAACTTACAACCCTTTCCCTGAGGGCTGTGGCGGGGGGGTTGTCATCCTCGAAGACATAATTTCTAGACCTTTCAACTACACTGGACAAAATTGCTATCTCGAAATTTTGATAGGATGTGATTGGGTGAAGGATAGGCGGGGGGGGGGAGGGGGCTGGTTGCCCTCCAATTACTTTTGACTAATAAAAAGGACAATAGTCGTCTCAATTTCCAATCGAATGAGCTCTTTTTGAAGTTTCTACGATAACTTCTACTAGATGAAGTTCCCTGGTCTAAAAAAAGAAGTAATACATTATGCAAACACCGTTCTTTACTTAGGGAGCGCTTTTGCGCTGCATATGATAGGTAGGAATAAAGAGGTCCAACTAGGGTTCCTTGAGGTATTCCTCAATAAATAAGGATAGTGCCTGAGTATACATTTTTGCATCATATCGCTTGTGACCTATTTGAGAGGAAGTATATTATAGCATTTACTAAGAAAGGATTATGTTCAAAGTTATTTAGTAATAAGCAAATCAGGACCTGGTGGTCAACTAAGTCCAAAGCTTATTGGAAGTCAACTAAGACAAAGTTTAACCAGACGTTTGGCTTTTCTACACTATTTAATATGGTATGCATCAAGTGTAAAAGATAATGAGTGGTGGAAGTTTTTTTAAGCTACCAAATTGTTTGATGTCAATGCGTGGAGTAATTTTCACTCTGAGGAAGTTGTAAAGATACCGTCATGAAATCTTCAAGGAACTGGAGTAAGCGTAATTGGGGTGTGCGTTGGCAAATAGTAGATTGGGACAGGTGTAATAAAACCATGTTTCAAGCATCCTTGGAATTTGCCAGATCTTGTGATTTGGTTAAAAAAAATTGCAAGAGATTACGTAATTTTGTCTGAAAAGGGTTAAATTGAATGAATTAGGATGTCCAAGGGGCAAATGATTGATTTTTTAAGCTTTAGGGTTTTAATTATAACATCGGAAGGAGAAAGCAGGGGAAAGGAAGCATTGGGAGAAAGAGCTGGAGCTGGAAATCTGGACATCACCCTTCCAATGAAAAGGGAGGGGGAGACTTTATGCAATGAAAGCGAGATACATTTTGAAATTGTTGGTAGTCAAATTAGGGGGTTCAGTGAGGTGAAAATTAATTTCAGAAGGGATTTTCTCCGTGTACATCTTTAATTTTCGTGTGCTGTATCTTGGATTTATTAGAATATAGATCTTTCACTTTTTGTTTAAAATACAGGGCAGCTGATTTTCTATTTTTTCATCGGAAACTTTTTTAGACTATTAGCCTCTGTAATACGGCCTTGCTTGAAAAGGATTTTCTTTTTTCTTTTTTCTGAAAGCTTCATTAAAATATGTAATAACATTATCATATTCAGACCCCCCGAAAGACACAGAACCCTACCATTTAAGTCCTGATTATTGTTCAAACTGCCTGCGGGAAATTTTAATCTAATAAAAAAAAATGAAGAATTAAATTGCACCTGATTGGTTCATCTGTGTAAAATTTCAAGCCAGTAAAATATAACGAGATTCTTTTGAGCCATAGGATTTTACAAATAATCCATCTCTTTCGCTGGTGTGTTATCTAACATTTTTTTAAAGCATGGACTTGCGAACATTGCAAATCTTATCGATGACATAAATAACTTAGAAAAGAGAAGGACCGACAGATAATACTTACCACCTATGATATTCGAATATCCAGAAATGAACAAAAACTTTATTCACCCCTAAATACTAGGTTGACTAACATCAAAATCCAGCAAGCCCAGGTCATCTTTTAACCAAGCAAATTCTAGCACATATCTTGAAAATTTCGAGGTGGTTTATATATATGAATGCTCTTGGAAACGT
Organism: Artemia sp. Qi Xiang Cuo; assembly: GCF_049724085.1. NCBI lineage: Eukaryota > Metazoa > Arthropoda > Branchiopoda > Anostraca > Artemiidae > Artemia > Artemia sp. Qi Xiang Cuo. Next base: position 60,684,661 of record NC_142797.1, on the reverse strand, counting down.
AAAAAAGTTCAACGAAATATTGTTCCTTTTAAAATTCTATGGTCTTATACTGATAGAGACTTTATTTAAACCTGATACACATATTTCTTAAAAATTTCGAGATTGTTTATAGGCCTATGTGAATTTTTTTTTTTTTTTTGAAAAAATGAAAAATTCCAAATAAAATTTAAAATTACCAAGGGATGCCATTGAGTAGCACATTAGTAGTATAATGAGTACCCCATTAGTGGTACAATTAAAGACAAGAAGAAGAATAAAAAAAAAATCAAACAACTAAACAACACCAAAAACTACCATGCCAATCAAAATAAATGAATTAAACAAATTGAAAAGGAAAGATAGATGGGAGAAAAGAAGGGAGGAGAGAACTAACTGTCTAGGCATAAGTGGTGGTTGGTTAGCTATTTTTAAAATTGTCCATAAGAATGACATAGCTGAGTTTTAACTGGTAGGGAATTCCAGATGGAGGCACAACATAAAACTGGATTGAACTCTCGTCTTATGGTTTTGGCTTTATGAAAGGAAATATCCATGTCATTTTTTAGAGAAAAAGAAACAGAAGATTCATTGCGTAATTCAGAATTTAAAAGATATAATTGTTTGAAGAAATTAGGGAGGAGTCCATGAAAATACTTAAAAATGAAAGAAGTGGAAAGAAAGATGTATGTGGATTAACCATCCAATAAGTTAATGCTGAGCTGGTCTGTCACTTCAGATACTAATTTAATTGCTCTGTTGTATATTTTGAAAACAGGAAGGGTAAAAGAAGAGAATGTTGATAGCCATTCTGTTGGAAAGTAGTACATATTAGGTTGAATGAGAGAGTGAAAGATGATCTTTATTATTGAACCAGGGAAGCAATGACGAAGCTTCCGAAAAGCTTCTAGGTTTCTGGAGACCTTTAGTTTCACGAGAGCAGAGTGATGTTTGAAAGAAAGATTTTCGTCCTATTGGATTAAATACCCAAGAATTTAACATGTCTATCAGGGGGACGAGTTATATCACCATGAGTGGTAGAAATAGTTTGAACCAAAGGACAAGAAGTACCTGATCTGGAAAAAATAAGTAAATTAGATTTAGGGCAAGGTGATTTGCATCGAACCAAGCAAAGTTTCTTTCTAGAACAGAATACACTTTCTTGATAAGGGAAGAATCTTTCATTTCTGAACATTGTGAAATTGTGATCACAAATACTACAGCAACTTCGTGTAGTTTGTTCAGATACAGCAATAAAAAGATCATTGATGAATATAAGGAATAAAACAGGTTCTAGGATAGCCCCTTGAGGGATACCAAAATCCACACGGAATTAATCTTGAAGCTTAGGGTCAATACTTATAGACCTTTCAGATAAATAAGTTTCAAATCAATGATAACTGATTCCCTGTATCCCTATGTGTTCCATTTTGGAGAGTAGGATAGTATGTTATATGCTGTCAAACACTTTTCTGACATCAAGGAAAATTGCGGCTGGAATTCAACCCTCATCAAGTGCCTCGTGAATGAACTTCAGCAAGGTCATGCAAGCATGTTCTGTTGAGTGTTTAGGGTGAAAACCAAGCTGATTGTAATGGAAAAATAGTTTTTTTTATCAAGAAACGACAAAAGTCTAGAGTACATATATTTTTCAAAAATTTTACTGATGGCTGATGAAAGAGAAATTGGTCAATAATTAGAAGGATCATCTCTAAAACCACTCTTAGGGAAAACAACTAATCTGGCAGATTTTAGGGTACTAGGAAAAGTTTCATTCAAAAATGATAAGTTAACAAGAATGATGAGAAGAAATAGAATATAGGGTAAAATAAACTTTAAAGCCTTGGCAGGAATTTGGTCAGATCCACAAGAGTAAGATCCTATTAGTTCAGAGACGATTCTCTGGACTTCAAACTCGGAAACCGGATCCAAAGCCATCGGTTTTTGACAAAAAGGACCAACTACTTTCTAAAGTCACTGGTAGAAGAAGCACTGACCAAAATAATTTCAGAAATTGATTTTCATATGGATGCAAAGTAAGAGCAAAATTCATCCATTATGACCTTATTATTAGTTATCTCTGCCCCCTTAGAAATTAATTTATTTGGCAAGTTATTACTTTTGGAATTGGGATGACGAACTGGGTTTACAAGTTGCCAGGTTTTTCTCATATTCTTGCCAAATTTAGAGAATATCTGGGAGTAATTAATATACTCAGTCTTACGAATTAAGGAATTCAATAATTTCTATATTTTTTATACCTTTCAAGATGATGATGAGACTTAGAGGATTTGAATGCCTTCCACAAATAAGTCTTTCTTTTTGTACTTTTAAGAAGAGCTGAAGTCATCCAAGGGGCACCAGGAACTGAATTCTTGGAGCTTTTAGCAGCTGAGGTTACACAGCAAAACACAATTACACAAAACAATGGTTCAAGTTATTCTTAGCTTTGCCTTCTCAGAAACTCTAAAATATTTAACATGGACAATATAACCGTTACGGGGTTCTACTATGCCTTAAGGATTTCCTAATATCTGTCACGTCTGATTGAGAAATTACAAGTATTGTTTCTTTCTTTAACTGGATGAGATTTCCCATTGTTTCTTAAGGTACAACGGAGCAATACTTTAATCAAAAATTTTATTTAGCTTAGGAGTACCTTGAAAAAATTCTTTTGTATAGTGGAGATTTTTCTACTTTCCTCAAAGGTCTGACTCATAATTTAAAAGATAATAAAATGAGTAAGCACTGATACAATTTGTTGTTTCTTTGCAAATAAAAGAAAGCAAATACAATCTTAAAACCATAAAGCCTGTGTCCCTCTTGAGATTAGGAGACAGATAAAAAAAAGAGGAACATAACAGTACTATAGTCATTATATAATCATTTAGAGCTAAAATCAGTGTAGCTTTTGTAGATTAAGTAATTACTCAAGATTATTTCATGATTCATCAATAGGACCATAGAGAGGAATCAAAGTTATGTTATAAGCCAAAAAGATCAAGAAAACATTTTTTTTACAAAAATAAAAACACTTCTTCTCGGTACTCTTCTCGTTACTGCGTTGGTTCTGAATTTTCACCAAAAAGCTCAAGTTCGGTAATGATAGAAAAAAATCCACTTCAAATGGCTCAACTGACAAAGGTTTCCCACGAATATGGCCTAACAGAGAACGGTGCTTATAAACAGCACAAAACTCAAATTTAAATAGCTGCCCAAAGGAGAGAGTAGGAGTCTAAGTATTTGGTTGGTCCGCTAATAAACCTTGAACAAATTTGTAAAAGACCAGCCAAAGAATTTGTTAATTGATAAATAATAGCCATCATGTATTTCTATCAATATGTATAGCACAAAAAGTCATCTGCTTAGCTGCATTATCAGCTTTTGAATATTGCGGTCCAAATTCTCCAGCAATTTTCTCCAACAAACATTCAATTGTTTAAAAAGAGAGAGATTAGTAATACAAAAAAAAAAAAAATTTGGCTGTAGCCTGGGGCTATACCCAACCATTAGAAAAGGGGGCTGGGATGCAGTTATGGTAAAAAAGACGTACAAAATTCCATAAATAGGGATCTTCCAGATATAATGAATTAAGTATTATGTTATTATTGTGTTTAGTAAGAAAAGCTTGCACCAAGTTTTCCGACAGTAATAGGGCCATTGCAGTAATGGTTATAGCAGTAAACTTCCATAATTTTTATTTTTGGCAAATATGGAATATTTGCCAAAATATGCAAATATGGCAAATATTCAAATATGGAATATAATGACCAGGCAATCTTTTTTATCATCTCGGTGGGTTTACGACGATGACAATTTTAATCACACACTTTTTATGTCGATTTGACATAAAATTTTTATGTCGATGTTGAGTCACTTTTTGTTTGAGGGGACTCAGCCTACAATAAGAAAAATTTCGGTATTCAGTATTAAAATTAATGTTGTGTTGAAACTGTATTATAATTGATAATTCCGGCCTATGTCACATTGGATTTTTTTCTGTAGAGGATTTTTTGAAACCATGCGTCAAAAATTTAGGCTAAAATGGTTTGTGGTTCGCTCTTATCTAGATTGCTGCTACTGCTGCAACCATGATGGAGAAATGTAAACCTAAAGTCAAGGGTTTCCAATGATGGTCATCTCAATTATGTAATTTTATGTTTCCTAAGCTTCTCCGGTCTAGAAATGGTAAAGAAAGTGTTATGTTTTGTGCCATACTTCGCTTTACTCATTTGCTATCAAGAATCCACAAAAAGCACATAGATACAACTAGCCGTTAACCATCTGTTTACGATCTTCCACTAGCCTGCTAGCGTGAAAAAACAGCAACAAAAACACACACACGTACACAAATAACACATAAGTTTTTTTTGGTATTTGTTAAAAAAAAAACTTCCCTAAAAAGAAGTTTTTTGAAGAAAAAGAAAAGCCATATCAAACTTAATATCAGCAGAAAAAAAAATTTCTAGAATTATTCAAACTCAAAACGACCAGAAATTACTATTAAAGAATAAATAAAACCCAAAACTAGCAGAAATTAAATTAACAATCATAGCAAAGATACATAAAACAGGTACTAATATAAGTGAACAAATAAATCATAAAACGAGTGAAACTTAAATTGAATAAGCAAATCAAGCTTAAAACGCACAAAAATCACTACAAACAAGAGTTTGGCTGCTGTCCCCTTCCCTAACTGTAAAAGTTTAAGGCCTACTGCGTCATTTGTGCTTTACGGAAAAATAATTACATTACAAATACTTTCTTTTGAACTTACAAAAGTGAAAACAAAAATAGGAATTACAGTGAAATAAAATGTCGAACTGCTGGGCCTTCAGCAATTAATTTCATTATATATCAAATATTAAGTTTCGTTTTACTAGTTCTTTCCAAGGGCTGTTCGAGACACATACAGTTTTCAAATGAATTATGTTACAAATATTTTATTTTGTTCTTATTACAATATTGAAACTAAAAATAGCAATTACAGTGAAATAAAATGTTGAACTGATGAGCTTTCAGCAATTAAAATCATTCTATATCAAAGACTAAGCTTCTTTTAATTAATTTTTTTTAAGAGACTGTTCAAGACACATATAGTTTTCAGTAAAGCACCAATGACGTAGTAGGCTGTCTAGATTTACATCATTTATCTCATTCCGAGAAAAGAACATCTGGGAAAAAAGTAATAAATATTTTTTTTATTTTTTTAAAAAACTTCTTTTTGGGTATGATTTTTAAAAAGTATTTTCTGTTCCTTATTGATTGCCAAACTTTTGATTTTGGTTAATATTATGAATATTTCTCCATTTTTTCATGTCCCCACCGTAAGAATTAAAATATCTAATTCTAATTTAACAGTTTTAATTAGTGACTTTTGATTTATTTCAATCCCCCTTAACATTCCCTGAAAGTTTCGACTAAATGCCATCAGCAGCTCCTAGGACATTTCAGACACGCCCTTCTGGAACCTAGTTGCACATAGTATCTTCTGATTGAGTACTCTGACCCTTAGCCGCTCCCAAGATATTGCAGATATACTCTGTTGATAATACGAATGCACATAGTTCCTTCTTATTTAATTGGAAATCCCTTTAAGCATTCCCTAAAGATTTAAGCACTGTTCAACATACCCAGAAAGTTTCAATTTAATCCCCTTAGCTGTTACTGAGATATTACTCATGCGGCTTTTGACAATCAGCATGCACATAATGTGTTTTGATTTTGTTCAGTATCCCCTAACATTCTCTGAAAGTAGTCACAAGTAAATGCAGTACCAGCTGAAAGTAGTCGCAGTCAAATTTGCAAGTTGTCGCAGTTAGAAATAGTCACTGTTACAGTCGCAACTAGTCACGTTTGCAGCCGCAATAGTAGTAGTAGTAGTGGCCCTGAAAGTTTCAAGTTAATACCCTTACCCGTTGGTAAAATTTTGCAGATGTGGGTGTTTTATATCGTGGATGCAGATAGTATCTTTTTGTTTAGCTCACCATACCCCTCAACACTCCGCAACCTTTCACCTCAATACCTTTAGTCTTTTTAGACGCACCCGTGATCAAACAGTCTCCTCTTTCCCAATGGTAATTACTGCATGTAAAAAATGGAAAAACTCGGTAGTTTACAATCCCTGCCCCTAGGGCTGTGGGGTCATTTGATTCCCAATCAAATGAGCCTGCTCCAAAGTTTATACGACCATCCTTCTATAAAAATCATATATGCCCCGGGACATAATTTAAAACCCTCTGAGGGATTGTGTCAACCCGGGAGGCCTTGTTATATGAACGTTGGGCTATTTTGAACAAAATGGCTAGCTCTAAATTCCGACCAAATACATTTGGGAAAAAGAGTGTGAGGGGGGAGGGGATAGTTGCTCTCTGATCACTTTGCCGTCTTAAAAATAAACTAGAACTTTCAATTTCCAATCAAATGAGCCTCCTCCAAAGTTTATACGACCACCCCTTCCATAAAAACCTTACATGCCCGGGAGCATATCTTAAACACCCTTGCCCCCGTTTTTGGGGGGTTAAGTCAGCCCTGAAGGCATTGTTTTATGATCTCTGGACTATTTCAGCAAGATGGCTATCTCAAAATTTTGATTGGATCCATTTGGGGAAAAGAGGACGTGGAGGGCTAGTTGCCCTCTGATCACTTCTGTCAACCCCAGAGGCATTGTTATATGGTCTTTGAACGATTTGCCTTGTGAAAGCAAGAATGTCGTAACCGCACTTTTTAAAATTCCAAGAAAAAGGCAATTGAAAAAAAAGTTTTTGTGGAGCTGAACGTATGGTAGATCGTAAAGCGAATGAAACGCCAATTTAAAGTCACTAGTCAGGGAGACCTGTTGGTAGAATTTTGGTCCTGTTGGATGAAATTTAATAGGTCAAAAAGTCGAAAAAACGGATAAAACATTTCAGCCCGCCCTCTTTTGCTGCTAAATTAGTCAAACAGTTCGTGATAACGAACTGTAAGTAAGGAGTGACCCGGCTCAATAGTAACCGAAACTCTAAAAAACTGAATTTTGATACCAATAGATACATCAAAAGAATCAGATTTTTATGCTGATTTCAAATATATAAGTTTCATCAAGTTTAGTCTTGTCAAGTTTAGTTTTTTATCAAAACTCAAGTTTTGAGAAAATTTGCCTTATTTTTTAAAAAGGGGGAAACAACCCCTAAAAGTCATGGAACTTTAATGAACAACGCACCATCAGATTCAGCGTATCAGAGAACCCTACTAGATAAGTTTCAAGCTCCTATCTGCAAAAATTTGGAATTTTGTATTTTTTACATCAACATTTTCAGCATTGAATAGATTCAATGAGGCGGTGATTGAAGGTTGAGAATCCTTATACGGTAGGTAGGACATCTTAAGAGAAGAAATCTAGTTTCGATCTAATAATTCTCTTCCTGGGGCTTCTTCTACTGTTTACAGTACGTGTCGGCTTTTTCCTTCTTTTCTTTGACAGTGGTGATGTCTTTCGTTTCCGACCTGGGTAGAGACTGAAGAGTGATGCATTGTTTCTCGACTTTTTTAAACCTTTTCCATTCTGTTTTAATCTCTCGCCAAGGGTTCGCGCACTGGACCTAAGATTTTCCGTAGCACTTTTTTTAAAATCCTTGCCAGAGCCCCAATCGTATAGTGTAGAGGATGCAAAATCTGTTGCAGCCGGTGCAAGATATTTTCTAGCCAGAGGTAGTGAAGATCGAAACAGCTTAGCAAACCAACTGCCAAGACCATAGCCAGACATTGACGAGCGCCCTTTGTACATAGTCCATTCCATTGCTCTGTTGTCTTGGGCCAAGAGTATTAACATAGCAGTCAATATCAGGACAAATGAATACCGCTTTTCTATTATACATCTTGTTGTTGAACGATTGTTTAAAAATGGCAAGTAATCAGAGACAAATCTTTTGAAATTGCTATTGGATCACCTAATTTAATTCTTAGTGTTAACTGACGGAGTTCCAAATAGGAAGTGTTTAAGGGAATATACTGAAGATGCTTTATATTGTAGTGGTGAATGTGTTCTTAATTGCTTTTTAGTTCAACAACTCATTTGAGGGGGAATTTTGAGTTACCGACCCAGGATGTTTCAAAAAATGAAGCGTAGACAAATATAAAAATGTCCGTGGAGATGGTACGCGGGTAGTCTGCAAACATGAAATTAGTGTTTTCAGCACTTTTACCACTGATTAGACTGGGCTTAAAACCAAGAAATTCCTTTAGAATATCCTTGAGAATATCGTTTTCATTTACAAAAGGTGAACTAATTTAGATCTTGCCCTCCTCCTTGGAATATTTGAAATGAAAAGCTCCTTTTTTACGAATGGAAATTTTGTTATTACTAGAACGACGTAAATATTTAATACAGTTCAGTTCCTCGTAGGGTCATTCAATATATGTATACCCCATCCAATTGATCTTTTGAATTTGTTCTTGATCCCCTGAGGGTGGTGGCGGCCAATCATAGGGTGTAATTTTTATTTCATATTTACGATCTTTTCTCAGGATGCCGTAGGTATTTTTGAGAATACAGTCGACAAGAGCCACTTCATACTTTCCGTCGTTGAATTTGATAGTGGGGGAGAGTTTCCTCCAAAAATCATTTATTATATTCAAGTCATTATAAGGAGGATAACATAGAATGGACATGAAAGTAACAGAGAAGTTATTGGTTACTGCTATTAATTCCAACAGTGACCCTAAGATAAAAATCTATGTTGCATCCCAACTAACACACAAGCGCCTCTTTCTGGCCTCTACGAGTATGACTCTTTAATATCTTTTTAATTTGATAAATTTCACTAGTGTTTCAAACTTTTTGCAGTTTTTATTCCTAAAAACCGCCGATAATCTCATCATCTTTGGTGTCTTGCAGTCGATATGTTTTGGGTTCGGTGTCCAGGATTTTGGAAACTTTAAAAAGTTCAGTGCTCCATAAATAGTTCCCTTTTAAAAAATATTGGTGGTTCTATTAATTCAAACAGTATTACCAATATTCAATTTCTTCTTCACATTTTTTTTTCTTTTTCACCATTGGAATATTGCTTTAGAAAAGCATCAAATGTATTTTCACTGCAATGAACTTCCCAAGGGCTTGAGTTGGACAATGATCGATGGGGTCGGTGGTTGTATATCCGCATGATTTTATCTAAATCCTGAATAAAGGCATATATGTTTTCTAGTGTGCAATATCATGATTTAATAGACGAATCGTTCTTTTTATTTGTACAGGAAGTGCGGCCGTAATAAGGCTGTGACTGTGATAAAGTGCTGTGTCATGTTTCGATATAACCTTTTGCACATGAGGATTAGCAAATTCGCTACCGAGATCCGATTGAATTTTTCTATAACAATCCTGTTAAAGAATACTTTCTAAAGCCTGAGCAACTTCAACACCTCTTTGAACGTAACTAAAGGACATAGGTATAGCAACTAAGGACACTGATTGCCACAACAATATATTTTTAGGGTACATTGTGATACTATTGAATCGCGTCTAAAGTTAAAATATCTGTTCGAATTATATGCAGAGGAGAGAAGGCTTTAGTTTGTCGATATTATTTGCCACGAAGCCTGCGATTCCGAAGCAGTACGTAACTCGGTTCATTCTCTAGATACTCTTTTGCTTTTTATAATGTGCTGCCAGAGACAACTTTAGAAATGGTTTTGGGGGAACTTAAACTTCCCACTTCACCAATATTTTCACAGACATGTTTCAGAACTTAATCAACTTTGAACTCAAACACGTAGTCTAATGTCCACTTCCCCTTTTCACAATGGAGGACGAATCAATCCGTCTACGCTTTTGACTAGAAGTCACAGGTGTTATGAAATCATTGCTGCTGCTGCTGCTGCTAGTATTTTCTAATATTGAATCTTCTTCTTTTTTAAATGGTGTTGGTGCTGGTGTTGTTGGAGGACTATATTCTCTTAGTTTCTTTAGAATTTGCTTATTGCCAATAAGACTTTTGGGGAAGTTTGATACACTTAGAAAGGTGTATAGATTATTGTCAAATGATAAAAGTCCTTTATGATTCGTCACCATGTCACAAATTAAATCAACTAGATTATAACTTTTTTCCTGAATTATAATTCGTTTCTCTGTGCTGTCGACTTGAACTTGATGATCATCAGTTTCCGACATGAGATATGATAATACTCTTTTACTCTGTTCTCGATAGGTCAGTGGAAATATGTTTCCAATTTTCAATACAATTGAATTCAATTCCTTCTCCTTTGGTTGCACTGCTGCCTCTGCTGCAGAATCTTGAGGATATATTTCCTGTTTGGAGGGATCCGTGACGGCGACGGTAACAGGGGCGGGTCTCTCACGATACGGTCTATGTTTGTCCACACGTCGCAATGCATCTTGAAGTAAAAGCAGTTTTTTCTCATCGGCAATATTCTCATCATTAATGAATTTGCTTAGATTGTCTTCAAAATGTTCGACGGGCGAGAGGACAAGTTCAAATGGTGTCAATTTATAGGGTTTAGCCATTCTCTAGAGAAAACTGTTTACAAGTCCTGCAATTATTGGCAGTAAAAGTGTAAAAAAGCTACCACCCGCTAGAAGGAGACGTTTTATTTTAAAAATTTTTCCCTTGTTTTTTCAAGCCAAGGCACGTACAGTGGAACGATGTTGCTTTGTCTGTTGTCCAACACCTTCTGACAGTTGAACATTGCCCTCAGTTAAATTTAAACAAAGTTCAGATATTAGATTAATGAAATCATTGTCAACACCATGCTTGAGTAAGACCTTCCTAAGAAAAGGTCCAGATGTGTCTAAAACGGAAAATAAATGCTGTGGGTTGTGGAATTCCTTCAATGTCTTAATGACAACTAATAGTTTTTTCTACTGTTCACCTGAAGATATACGGTAACTTCTGTGTCGAAAATATCGGTGACTAGACATAGATCCTCGGGTGTGCTCTGATTAAGATCTAGCAAAATGTAGCCGTAGGGCTTATTTGTCGCCTGAGTGTACGCTGACAGCAGAAATTTAGGAGCGCCGGGGTATATTTGCTTATTGAGACTTATTAGTGAGCTAGAATCACGAAAAACTCGGTAGATAATATAGAAGGTGCAATTCAATGCAAGGGCTCGCATACATTTACTCGGATGAAACAGATTGTGTAGAACTAGGGTTATGGAAATCTTTTCATGATGGGAGCGAACAGTGAACAGTTGTAGAATTTCAAGTGAGAACTGTTCAATGGATTCAGCCAAATCATCAATAATCAGCCACGAGTTCGGTTCAATACTATTGAAAACATCAAGTCCTCGTATGAATTATATTGGTATGGTTGTGACAATAGCTTTTATTTGATCATAGGACTACTGCCAAATACTATAAAAATAATAAATTTTCTTTGGTTTTTCCAAAAACATTCTATTACAATTTTGAATTATTTTAGATAAAAGTGTTGTTTTCCCCGACATTGATGGGCCACACAGAAACGATCTGAAGGGTGTTTTAAATTGATGCATGTTGCTGCTGCTGCTGTTGACAACAGTGGGACTACAACCAACTTTTATTCATACTTTTTCAATTAATAAGTAGTAGTAGTAATACTTTTCCTATAGATCTATGTAGTACGTCGTTAACAAGAACAAAAAAAACAAAATTTCATGGTTATTTATTTGACATGAAAACTCTATTTGTTCAACATGAACAACATAAGAATGACACTTGTTCAACAAGAACAACAAAAACAATATTTCATTCATTAATTCAACATGAAAACTCTATTTGTACAACATGAACAACGATAAAAAACACTTTATATACAACATTTATTATAAAAAAAACTTCTGTTCAAACATGAACAACAACAACAACAACGACACTTATTGTCTTAAAAAAACACTTTTTGTACAAACGCACACTTTTTGTACATTAGCACCCACACACACACTATTTGTACAGCACATGAAAAAAAAAGCGGGCGGTAACCCCTACCCCCCAGGAGCCGTGCCCCCCCCGGGAGCCGGGGGCGGGCAGGGACCCCCCACCCACAGGGATCAAAACAGTACAATAGTTGACATCACTGCTGCTGCTGCTACAGGTTAGGTTCGGTTACTAGGTTGGGTTAAGGTTAGTGGTTGGGTTAGCTAATTTATGAAAGGTTAGTGGTTGGGTTAGAGTTAGTGGTTAGACTCAAACTCAAGTTAATTTATCCATACCAAGTTGATTGCGGTAGTCTAAGCATTCAACTCGGTCTGAAATACGGTAGTGGCCATGTGGTAGTACACTTACACCATTGTCGAGCACATAGACTTTGTCAGATATACACGACATTGCATTCTTTTCCACTCTTACAGCATAATTTCTATACTGTAGAGAGTGAATTGCAAGCACTTGTGCTCTTGGCACTAGGCTACTTTCTACACAATCTCTGTACACGCTCATGTTGAAATTGCTCTTTACAAAATGTGTAGACACCCCTTTACACGCCTGCTTTACATCGCCATTATGTGTTTCTACACAATAAACTTTAGGACCCGGGAACACCCCCTTGATATCAAATCACTCCCCGTCTCTGATTTTAACAGTAGTAGTTGGTCGGGTGCTTGACGTTTCACCAACTCGGGGTAGAGGGATGGGTTCCAGTTGGTGAAATCCATCCACGAGCTGATGTGTTCCCCATTTTCTAAATCCCTCAATAAATCCTCGGTTTTTATCTTTAACAGCAGAGAATCTGTATCCCCTTGGTAAACTTGAACCTCCCCCTCCCGTGGCCATTGCACCTTGCACACACTGTAAAAAAACGACAACATGAGCTTTTTGGAAATTTCAAGTACTGTACTACCTCCTGCTATATTCTTGTTCAGTACCACATTTCTCTTTTTCCTGTGTAGAAGAACCATGACAGCCTCTATGCTCTTGAACGTTGTAAAATTGGGGTCGGCAATAATTCGTGCACATTCTTGGGGGCGGGTTACGACGTCGCAGTGAAATGTGTTGCGTACGCTTTCACACATTTTGCCAAACGCTGAATTTAGAATGAGTTTGTACATTTCCTTCTCTACTTTACTGTTTGCTCGAGAGCGTTTATCAACAAATGTGTCGATAATCGTCTTCAAATAGGGTTTCTGACTGAATTGCAGGACCCTATGTATTTTGGTGATCTTGAAACCATTGTTCACCATCCAGTGCAAAAGTACATGTTGAACAACCATATTCTCCGTAGGGTCCAGATCTGCAATCAGTTTTTCCTTAGAGGGGGTCCAGTGCTTCCCCATATCCTCAACCAATGATCGATTGTAGGGGTTCAGTGAGGCCCTGCTCACTGGTCGATTGATACAGGGAAAAACAAAATCTCTGACTGAATCATGAAGCGCCAATGGAATGTGCCCGTCAATTTCAAAGAACCATCCTAGTGGCCCATTGTCATCGACAGCGTTAATGTCACAACTCACAATAGGGGACTCACAAGGATTCTCAAGCCATTGATAGTTCCCACACGGTAAAGAGTAGTGAAACATTGCCGAGGGATACAATGAGTTCCTGTCCAAGAACACTGCATTTGACTTTGCACCGGTGTTGCTGTTTTGTCCGTTTGGATCGGTTGTCAAGACGCGATCCCCATGAAAAACATACCTTCCCCTCATTGATCCTTCTACAAAAAGGTGTTGATCCACGTCGGTGATTAGACCTATTTCCTCCCAACTAATTTTTAAAATCAAGTCCATCACCAAATGTGGCGTGGAAAAATAATAGCCTATATCTAGCCCGAACTCTGAATAGATTTGGTCTGTGTTCTTGCAGACTATGTCTAACAGAGTTAAAACGTCACTGGCCAAGTACAGTCTACAATAATCCCACCCATTTTTACAATTCCCCTTAGACCACACCTTCTTGGCAAACTCATAGTCCTCGGCTGTGCATTCACTGTTGGTGAGTGAATTATAGAAAGCTTCAATTGGAGGTATTTTCACCTCGCTTAAGCGAGCGCCAGAACAGTAATAGTCGTATGCATATACACCTTTACAGGTCAATAGGTCATACATTACACTGTCTGGAAAGTGCTGTTTAAGCAAAGGAAACCTATCAAAATTGTCGCTTTTTTGTACTATAATCAATTGACTCAATGCCTTGGGAAAAAAACTAAAAGAATGTAAAAACCTGATTTTATTCCAGCACGTATGCCCATTATTTACTACCTGCCATTTCAGCTTGAGAAGCACCAACTTCTCGGCCGATTAGGGAATGATGTTATAAGTAAATGAATTATTTACCCATGGACTATCTACTCCCCCTCACTCCCTGTGCATACGTGCCAGTGCCGATAAAATAAATTTTAAATCATAATTTGAATTATGGATAAAAACTGGAATAAAAAACTGCTGGCTAACATTTAAGTTACACGATTGATGCGCTACCCCTCTAAAATTACTACCCCCTGAGGATATTTCCTGCCACAAGAGATTATGGTCTCTGACTTTCCCCTTCATCCCTGTTTTCCCTCTAGTCCTTTTCCCCTTATCCCCCTCTTCAAACTCCCCCTTGCAAACCCAACATATTTTATGATTTTTAATCGCGAGACGATCCTCTGAGGACAACACCCTAGGGTAATGCGTATTTCTCAAACGAGAAATAGCGCCATTAGCTGTGCCAATTAATTTAGTCAGTGCCTTGATCATGAACTCTCCCTCATCCAGTGTTTCAACTATTTCTAACAACTGCATAGTGTTAGAACTGTCTCTTTGCACGTGGGCGTAGGAGACTGCAATAGTTTGATGTTCCTTGATTCGGTTTGGAAATTGAGGATCGTTCACTTCCACCAGCTTCGCCTCCCAGTCCAACGAGATTTTATTGCTCTGGAGGAGGGTGTTTTGGAAATTTTTGAAACGTAAAATGGCTCTATCCCCTGAAACCATTTCCACTGACTGGTAGCCATGCCGTCTACAATGCTTCATATGATTTTGCAACTTTATATCGCTACGAAATTGTGACAGGCTTGTTGGACAGTAGAAACGTGTCCCCTTATTCTTATCCTCCCCAGAACTCTACTAATGTCTGTAATTGGGCTGAAATGGCCAATTGAATTAGCTAGGTCACTAGATGGTGCTGTGTACAACAACCAAACCCAATGTTTAACCGATTTAATCGACGGACCCCTTACTTGGAACACCACCCTCTTTTTTTTAGAACGAACCCAATCTTCAAATTCAGTTTCATACTAAACCACAGTAACGCCGATATTTAAATGAGCATTGGCCCTTTCAAAAATATCAATAGACCTGAGCGTTACTGAGTATTTTCCCTCTAAACAAGTGAAATCTACAATGGGAAAATTGGAACCCTCCTTCCCATGTACAGCCCAGTGGTCTAAATTCTTCTTGGTAGCGTCATCTGCTAGAGGCTGAAATGCTGATATGAGGAAAGCATACTTGAAACATTTTTGATCTGTTTCAAAACAGATCCGCTGGGCACCACGACAACCTACTAAATCTGGATTATATTTTAAAACTGTATCCCTATCATACCCCCCACCTGCCTCCCTCTTAAAATAAAATCTTTCTTAAATTTACAGATATTAACGCTTAAATTTTCAACATAAAGAACTACTGACCCGCTCCCGTTTACAGTATAATTCTCAAGATACGTAATAATATGACCTATCCACTCGGAAAAAACATCCTCAAAATTCTCTAAATTTGGATAGATCACTCGCATCTCGGTGTGTACATAATGATGGTAAACCTTACTTTTTCCCTCATTTAAATAAAACACCTTTAAAACTATAGAAATCTTAATTGAATCCCTCCCTCCTCCCCCCCTCCCCCAACAACTGAATTTCGTTCTCTAGCAGTGCACGAATTCTATCTACATAGTCATGAACAATTTTTACGGGGTCAAACACAAAATTACCACACAAAAGCGAATTAAATGGGTCACCAAAGGTTGCAGTGTAGACAACTATTGTATTTAAAATTGAGTTTGACTGCTGAAACTCCGGAAATGTCGTAAATTGGATATTACCCCCTCCCCCTCCTCTTGTATATTATTATTATCACCACCCCTTCCACCACATTGTTCAATAATAGAGCTATGGGAAGGCACTTCATACGATTGAAGTGTAAGTATGTTATCATTGGGGGAAGGGTTTCCCGTTAATTAACAAACATAATCGTCCAAAATTTGCATAGTATTTGGACTTAGCAATGCTAAGTCCGAATCTGAATTACCTACATTACCCTGCTCAACTGTGCAAGGTTTTACATTGAAATAATTAGTTAACAAGTCATCAATATTATCAGGAATAAATTCAAGTGAATTGACGCTGACCTGCTGAGATATTTCATTGTTGTTGTAAAGCCCCATAGGCGCGTCCTCTCCTTCTCCAACTGATGAGCAGGGGGGAGATGGCGAGTATGGAACTAGAACAACCTAGAAAAGAAAAATAGCTTATTTTCAATGTTTTTAAATCACCCTATTTTAAAAATTGGATTATTATTTACATATATGCTTGAAAACAAACTTAATAGCAGTAGCATTTGATTAATTCACTACTTAATATATTCTGAAAGTTCAAACTTAATATATGATATTTACAATCTAAAACATGACATAGTATTTTTTTTTTTTGTTCCAACAACCCCCCCCCCCAAAAATTTCATATTAATACACTTTATCTGCATTGAAAAAAAACGGTTTCTTTACTTGATTTGAGATGGATAGCCTATCCCTTTTTTCATGATACACAACTCATTCCGATAGAAAGTTGTTTTTATAATATTTGTAGAGGCAAGGTGAACCATTCGTTAATAAAGCAGTTTATATCGCAAAGGGTTTCGCTACTTATTATGAGCGGGATATAGTGCCTTTTTTTGGCTTCGCTAACCTAATTCAGTAGACTGAATGCATGCACTTGTTATGATTCAAAGAGAGAACATTATATTTTATCAGGTTGAAAAATAGCGAGAAATAAAATTTAAACTTACATCTCCAAATTTCGGCTGCACTTGAGTGCCGGCCGGTCCTGGCAATGCATGATGGAAGGTGGACGGGCCAGCCGCGATGTTACTTTCTTGTACAGATCCGACTGCGGCTTGTACAGTATAACCAGTGACGGTATGCACTTGAGCAGGCAACACTTGTTTGGGGGGCTTCGGCCAGCGACCGTATTGAATAACTGTCGCCTTCGCAGGGGTTTTATTATTACCCCTTGCTCTCTTAGATGGAGGCGCATATTCTTCATAATTTGCCTTAAAAAGAAGAGAAAAATTTAGCATTGAATTAATTTTCCTTTTTTCAGAGAATAAAAATTAGTACCCCCCTCACCTAACCTAGCCATAATTTTGTCTAGAAAGCATTTAGCACTTTGAAGTACCCCTCCCCCTTTTCAACAAAGCAAAAGGTAAAATTTACGACATTCAGTAATGCTCCTATTTTTACCATTTAGAGAAAAAATTAAATACACAACTTGTGAGAAATCAGACCCGAAAAGCATAGAAATTCTATTTTTACCATTTAGAAAATAAATTAAAAAAAAGTATTATTATTCCTTAGGGCCAGCAGCTGCATCAAATCCAAGCCAATGATTTAAAATCTAGATCTCAAAATAGCCAACCTGATAAATATGCGGATTAATAAAAGCTAACCAAACACTAAACTACAGGGTTATATATATATATATATATATATATATATATATATATATATATATATATATATATATATATATATATATATATATATATATATATATATATATATATATATATATATATATATATATATATATATATATATATATATATATATATATATATATATATATATATATATATAGGAATGACTACATTAGTTTTCTTGTCAAAGGGTGTACATGTCTGCACAATGAATTCATCCCCTTGCGGTTAACGGGGGGGAAACAGTTTGGTTTCACCTTGCAGCGAAGCTGCTAGAAGCGAGACATTGTAACCCTAAACCCCTCCCCCCATATAAACACTGAGTACTCAAAATTGAAAATGAATATTACATGAAACTGACATCCATCGCCCTCTTAACAATTCCAACCCCCTCCTCTTTTTACAGAAGAAAACCCCACTCCCTTTTGAGTAAAGCAAAAGTCAAAATTGCGATGAAGAAGCTATGATGTTAATTTGATCAAAAGTATCCTTTTTTTGTGAAACCTGTTGGTTAAGCCGCTCACGTAAGGATTATGAGGCCGGATGTACTTTAAAAGGGTGACAGTAATTATCACCTGTTTAAATCTTTTACGGAACTGATAAAAGATATGGTGACGGCTTAAATGGAATCAGCATATTAATAGCTGACAAATGTCATTTGTCACAGTATATAGAAATAGAGAAAGCAAGAATTTATCGAAAAACATAATTATTTCCAATGCAAGAATTAAAGTCGTAAACAATGGTGGGTTTACATGGTAAAAAAGAACATATTTTAAGCTTTCTAGCGAGTATAAGCAATATACAGTGAAGTTTTGTATTGTGGGGGGGGATTTACCTGAATTTACTGGAGGGACTACTATGTAAAATGATTTTATTTGAAAATAAAGAATGAAAATGTACTAAACAGAACTGACATTGTTAATCCTTGTAGATGAAGTTTCCTTGTCAATAATATTCATTGCTATATCCTTAGTGTCAAAGAACTTTCTGAATGTTAAATCACAGCGCATGTCCATTATATATAAAATCTCAAGGGCGAATTGTGATGTATGGGGGGAAACCATATGTAACCAGCCATCTTTTTGGATTATAAGTATTTGTACCCGACTCTCTGATTGGCTTAGAAGGAGGCATGTACTTCCTGTTTCCCATTCCTGAATCAAAACATTCTCCCTAGCGTACACCTGGGCAAACAACAACAACGAATCAATCGGCCTTGGGTATTTAGTTCCCCGAGTTGATTCCTGGATCAAAACATTCCCCCTAGGGTACACCTGGATGAACAACAACAACAACAAATAAATTAACCTTGAAAATATATCAAAATGAAAAAAATCCTGTTTTTTCATTCTCAGCAGTGACAAAAACCATAAAAACATACATAAATTACTGTTGACATCCAAGAAACATCGTTCAAGTGTTGTTGACATCCAAGAAACATCCATCAAAGTGATAAAAATCCTGTTTTTTCATTCTCAGTGGAAAAAAACCATAAAAACATACATAAATTGCTGTTGACATCCAAGAAACATCCTTCAATTGTTGTTGACATCCAAGAAACATCCATCAAAGTGAGACAAATCCTGTTTTTTCATTCACAGCAGTGACAAAAACCATAAGAAATGCATAAATTATAGCCCGTCAGCGTTAGACTAAATTGTAGATGGAAGCAGGGGTGAGGGGTGGGACTGATACCCCCCTCTCTACTGTTCTAGTTCCCTTTTTAAGAGTTAAAAGTGATGGAGGGCAGCTAGCCTCCCAGCTCCCTGACTAAACCTCTTCACCAAACAATACTGATTAAAATTGTGAGATAGCGATTTGCTCAATCCTAAGAACATATAAAAATGCCTCTAGGGTTGACACTGACCCCTAGTGCCCTGGGGATAAGGCTGGAAGTCCTGCCTAGGGGAAATATAATGTTTTTATTTAATGGGTGGTCGTATAAACTTCAGATGGGGCTCATTTGATTTGAAATTGGAAGTTATAGTTCCCTTTTTAAGAGTCAAAAGTGATTTCAGAGGAACCCGCCCCCCCCTCCCACGTTCATCATTTCCCCAAATACTTCCAATCAAAAGTGGGAGATAGCAAATTTGTTCAATTTTGCCGAAGGGTACGGGAATTATTTCTTTGAGAATGACACTCCCGCCCCACAGCTCGCAGGGCAAGGGTTGGAAGCTATGCTCCAGGGGAATATAACGTTCTTATAGAAAGGGTGGTCGTATATACATCGGAGGGGACTCAATGGATTGGTAATCTAAATTTCTATTGCCCTTTTAGGAGTCAAAATAATCTGAGGGCAGCTATCCCCCCCCCCCCCAACACGTCATGTTTTTCCCCAAGTACATCAAATAAAAATATTTGAGACAGTCATTTTATTAAAATAGTCCAAATATCACAAAACAAGGCTTTTGGGGTTGATACAAACTACCAGAGCCTGAGGATGAAGGTAGTAAGCTCTGCAGTAGGGCATTTAAGGTTTTTATGGAAGGGATGGTTCTTTAGCCTTAGAATAGGCTTATTTGGTTGAAAATTGGAAGTTCTTGTTCATTTTTAAGTGTCAAAAGTGATGAAGGGCATTTAGACGTCCCCCCTCCCCGACAACCCCTCTTTTCACCAAACGTAACTGATTGAAATTATGAGATAGTAATTTTGTTCAAAATAGTCCAAAGAACATATAATAATGCGTCTAGGATTGATACTACCCCCCAGCGTCCTGGGATAGGGTTGTAAGATATACCATGAGGGCATATAAAGTTTTTATCGAATGGGTGTCGTATTGACTTCAGATGGGACTCATTCGATTTGAAATTCGAAGTTATAGTGCCCTTTTAAAGAGTAAAAGTTATTTCAGAGCAACCAGCCCACCCCCCTCCACGCTCATCGTTTCCCCTATTACCTCCAATCAAAATTTGGATATAACAATTTATTTCTTCGTAGTTGAAGAGTCTGGATATTTTGTCTGTGAGGGAGTCCAACCACCCTTCCCGTACAGCTCTCAGGACTAATGTCCCTTTTGATATTCAAAAGTAACCGGATGGCGACTATAACATCCTCCCCCCTCCCAGCGTACTTCAACGTACTTGAAAGGTCTGAAAATTATGTCTTTGAGGATGATAAATCGCCCCAGCCCTCAGGGCAAGGGTTGTAAGTTATGCCATGGGGTATATAAGGTTTTCATAGAAAGCGTGGTCATATAAACTTCGGAGGCGGCTCATTGGATTGGTAATAGGAATTTCTAGTGCCCTTTTTAAGGGTTAAAGTGATCGGAGGCTAGCTAACCCCCCCCCCCCGCACACACAAGTCGTATTGTCCTGAAATGCATCTAATAGAAGTTCTAAATTTTTCTCTCATTTTTCTTTGATACAATCAGTGCTTCATTTTGGCATATATTTGTCGTCGTCTCAGATTTGGTAAAAGTGTTCTGAAGTTTTCTATTTTCTGAAAAATTTCTTATTTTCAGTATTATGTGTCTTAACCACCTCCTTATCCCATTTTTCCGGATTATCAACATTTTGAACTGGAGTATGAAACATTTTGCTATTTCGATAAGGTGGCTGAGCCTCCCCTTTTGCCTTATGGGCCGGTTCATTTCCCCGCAGAGTCAACGAAGTAGCATATTTTTTCGTCTTAGTGTAGTTTTGTGATTTTTCGACTGTTACAGAAGTCACTTTTAAGGATAGGAGATTTTCTTACCAAAACCTCAACTGTAAGAGTAGGTACTAAGCCTACTTTTATCGTATTTGTCTGGACTGTACCATCCTTCTTTGCAATATATATTATAACCCAAGTTGACGGGCATAGGTGCTCATCTCCCTAATAACATAATGGTGTAATCTTATTTTTATGGTCTATCCCCGTTCTATTAATTAGCTCAGGTCGCACATAAGTTTGGTCACTGTAATTGTTTCAAAATTATGGGCCATGGCCCAGGCTGTCGTTTTATGCGGTTTTTGATAATCTTTACTGGGCCAGTTTCTTGCAAAATGCCCTGTAGTACCACGTTTATAGCAAGTTACTTCTCTTTGCTTGTGCTGAAATGCATTTTTTCGCTCTGTGTTATAGCGCCTATTTTTCACTCTTCATATTGAATATTATTACTCATCATATTGAAATATCTCCGTGTCCTTGACTTCCTCTCTTATTTCGGTCCACTGATTCGCGAGTTCTACCATTTCTTCGCTAGTTCTCTGGTTCATTTCTTTTAAATATATTCTCAATTCTCTGTGGGTATTTTCCAAAAATTGTTCCATTACCGTTTTTTCTATTACTCCCGTCATCTTTTCTTTTATTTCCTCTGGGTCTTCTAACATTTTATAATTCTCTAGGTCCAGCCATTTTAAACACATATCTTTCAATTTGTACCCTTATTCTTTGAAGTTTCGTTGTCTCGTTTTCTTTCACTTCTAAAACTTCTCTGAAAGTGCTCGGGGGAGAGTTGAAACTTTTCAAAAATAGCTTGTTTTAATCTTTCAAAATCTCTTGAGTAATCCATTGGTAGTGGTTTAAATGCAATTTGTACTTTGTAGTTAAGGAAGGGCCGAATTACTGTCACCCAGTTTTTTCTGGCCCATCCATTTAATTCCGCCGTTTTTTCAAATCGTATAGGTATAAATGTACATCCTCATTTTCTCTCATTGACTGAAAGCTTATTGCATGCATTACATTTACTGTAGATGATCTTTGAGGCTCTTGGGAATTTCTTCCTACGATTATTTCCTTTAGTTGTTTTCGTTCCTCTCTATATTTCTCTATTTCTTTTATATCTTCCTCCTCTTTTCGTTCTCTGGCTATTCTTTCAGACTCTTCCCTTTTTTCTCTGGCTATTCTATCAGCCTCCTCTTTCTGCTCTCTATTTATTCTAATTTTCTCCTCTTTCTGCTCTCTGGCTATTCTTATTTTCTCCTCTTTCCTCTCTCTGGCTATTCTTTCAGCCTCCGTGAAGTTTAACTTACGTTGTATCATATCTACATCCCTACTTTTTAGTGACCCCCTCCTGGACATTGAGCTCCAGCTACTCCTGCTACTGGGTCTATTTTGATTTCTTCTGTCGTCATATTCTCTTAATTTGTTTACTGAGTCTGTTCGTCCTCTCTCTGTATTTTCTCTTACCCGCAACTCCCCTATCATTTTGCTTAGCATCTGAGAGGTGAGTTGGTTTTGTTTTCCTCGTCTTTTCATATAATAATTTCTCTTCGTGTATTACCGCCACTGCTTTTATTTCATGCTCTCTCATATTACCGGGTGTGCTCCTTCCCAATTGTATTCTTTGTACTCTCATATCTATTTCTTTATCTAGGTCTCCCTTATCTGGGAATAATTCTTTTTGCGTCAGTAGTATATTCTCTTCTCCCTCTATGGTTCGTTCTGGAAATTGTCCTATTCTTGATTTTGTTTTGAGGTTCTCCTTTTTGCATGGGTAAGAAGTATCTTTTGAACCACCTGAAAGATCTAAGGTTCCATCTGATGGTGGATTTCCAACAGTACTTCAAGCGGGATTCGCATATAAATGTGAATCTGAATACAATTTTTTTCTGGTTCACGGGGGTAGCTTTTTAGAATTCATATCTAATTCTTTGAAGTATTGTCCCTTTCTGACCTTGAGTGAATCTTCTGTTTATCCACAGTTATTTGAAAATTCAGCGAACATCAAAATAATTCTTCAGTCTAAATGAAAATCCTGTTTCCAATGTCACTTCTGGTCTCTCGCGTAAAATTGTTACATCTAAACTTACGGATTTCACAAGCTAATTAGTCGCATGATATAATGATTCATATTTTATTTATTATAGTCTAACTAGGCAATGCCCATTCAGATCGTCGTAATATTATTAATTAATTCCACATTTTTTGCCGCGATTATTTTATATGTAATTACAATATGCTATTTTGTAGGCTAAATTAAATTTTCTTTTCGGAAAACGCGGATTCCTTTACTATCAGTGTTACTGATAGGCCTTTAGTTCCTGCCACCAAATATTGTATTGGCACCAACGATAGCACTAAATTTTGTACTGGAAACCATGGTTGCCACCATATATTAGCGCAGAAATGGTGCTGCACCCCTTATTTGGAGGGGAAAGCCTTACTAGCGCCAAATATTGTAGTAGAATGTCTCGCGGTCTCCATTACTGTACCGTAAATATAGAGTATGTTAATATACTATTACGGTATACCCTGCTCCAGGGTATGATAACGTGATCGAACGGTCAAACGTCCATACACTAGGCCAAGGGTGCACCCAATCTAGGTCACCACTAATATCTCTGGGTATCTCCCCGGAGGGTAAAAGGACCTCCCTGTCGATAAAATATAAATGACGGTATGTCTAGCAAACTCTTTCCCTACCCTGTCTAGGTTCCTGGAAAAATAGTCTACACGGCTGTAGAAAAGAGTTTACTTGTGTTCTTCCTAAAGGGCACAAAACAAATATATCAATTTCTCAATACAGACTCCCTAAGCAAGAGTAGTAACCTATCATGAGGTCCTGAGCTAGAACTTATATTCTGACCAGAACACCGTATATTACAGATAAGGTCCTGAACTGGATCGTATATTCCGACCAGAAAACCGTATATTACGACCATGCATATCTTTACAGGCGAACCGTACACCAAATATGCGAGAGTAAAAATAGCATGTGACGCTAAATCAGTAGAAGGGGGGGGGGGTGTTACTCGTGACAGGACCACGTGGTCCTGTCAGCATTTTTAATGCTGACGGGGCTCCTAATATGGGCATAGAGTCCCTAGGGGAAATGGATTTCTGAGAAATTGATTGCGTAATCGATTGGGAATTTGGAACACCTGTGCTGTCAGTCATTAATCAAATTGTTTCCAGGAAAAGTTTAATAATGTCTGACAGGTACTGTCAACATTTCTCCAGAAATAGATCCAAGTCATTAATGTCTTTGCCTCGGAAACAACTCTTTTGGTCGAACTCCAAAGGATATTAATAACCAAACGCCATGGAAACAATTCTCCAAGCAACATCTTAGCGATGAATTGTTTTAGCGCGGGATCAGGTTTCTAATTAATTTGAAATGCATTAGCGCAGAGATGCCAAAAACAAAAGGAACACGCTGAATTACGTTTAGGGATTATTTGGGCGAAACTGTTTTAGACAGGTTATGGAATTATTTCGGCGAAACAGTTAGAGACATTTTAAAAGAAGATTTTAGGAAAGGTTTTAGAAGAGAATTTGAGGGTGAAACTCTGTGGTCGTTATAATATACAAGTTCGATTTTAACAGTGTCGTAAGGTCCTCTACCACAACCCCAAAGGGTTCCGATCCCCCTACCCTAACCCCAAAGGGTTCCAATCCCTCTACCCCAACCCCGAAGGAAGCCATCGGTCCTCAAAGGTCCACTGGGCTCCCAAAGGGCCCCCTGGTCCTCAAGGTTCCCCCAGACCCCCCCCCCCCCGGGGCCCAAAGGGCCACTCCCCCCTTTGGCCCCCCAAAGGGGCCCCTCTCCCTCCATCTCCTCCCTACTCCTCCCCTCCCCCTCCCCTCCCCTCCCCTCTCCTCCCCTCCTCCTCCTCCCTCCTCCTCCACCTCCCACATCCTCCTCCCCTCCCCTCCTCCCCTCCCCTTCCCTCCCCCATTTTTTATACTTTTTTGTGCATTGAGACACAGAACGACCCCCTCCCCCGGCCCCTCCCCCTCCAAAGGTCTGATTTTTCAAAATTCATTTTGAATTTCCTTCGTTGAAATGCAAGAGTTGGAATGTTTCAGTAGTGTTTGGTTGCGGTTTACCTTGTCACAGCTACATTTTCTTGATTTTTCAAAGTTCATTTTGAAGTTCTTTCATTGAATTGATTTAGTTGGAATATTTCAGTAGTGTTTGGTAGTTGTTTACCTTGTCACAGTTACATTTTCTTGATTATTCAAAGTTCATTTTGAATTTTTTTCATTTAAATGCAAGAGTTGGAATATTTTAGTAGTGTTTGTTTTAGCTTTTCACTGTTACTGTTTATTTATTGTTCTAAGTTGATTTTGAATTTCTTTCGTTGAAATGCAAGAGTTGGAATATTTCAGTAGTGTTTGGTTGTGGTTTACCTTGTCACAGTTACATTTTCTTGATTTTTCAAAGTTCATTCTGAATTTCCTTTGTTGAAAGGCAAGAGTTGGAATATTTCAGTAGTGTGTTGTTGTAGTTTACCTTGTCACAGTTACATTTTCTTGATTTTTCAAAGTTAATTTTGAATTTCCTTCGTTGAAATGCAAGAGTTGGAATATTTCAGTAGTGTTTGGTTGTGGTTACCTTGTCACAGTTACATTTTCTTGATTTTTCAAAGTTCATTTTGAATTTTTTTCGTTGAAATGCAAGAGTTGGAATATTTCAGTAGTGTTTGGTTGTGGTTTACCTTGTCACAGTTACATTTTCTTGATTTTTCAAAGTTAATTTTGAATTTCCTTCGTTGAAATGCAAGAGTTGGAATATTTCAGTAGTGTTTGGCTGTGGTTTACCTTGTCACAGTTACATTTTCTTGATTTTTCAAAGTTCATTTCGAATTTCTTTCATTGAAATGCAAGAGTTGGAATATTTCAGAAGTGTTTGGTTGTGGTTTACCTTGTCACAGTTACATTTTCCTGATTTTTCAAAGTTTATTTTGAATTTCTTTCGTTGAAATGCAAGAGTTGGAATATTTAAGTAGTGTTTTGTTGTTGTTTACCATGTCACAGTTACATTTTCTTGATTTTTCAAAGTTCATTTTGAATTTCCTTCGTTGAAATGCAAGAGTTGGAATATTTCAGTAGTGTTTGGTTGTGGTTTACCGTGTCACACTTACATTTTCTTGATTTTTAAAAGTTAATTTCGAATTTCTTTCGTTGAAATGCAAGAGTTGGAATATTTTAGTAGTGTTTGGTTTACCTTGTCACAGTTACATTTTCTTGATTTTTCAAAGTTCATTTTGAATTTCTTTCATTGAAATGCAAGAGTTGGAATATGTCAGTAGTGTTTGGTTGTGGTTTACCTTGTCACTGTTACATTTTCATGATTTTTCAAAGTTCATTTTTAATTTCCTTTGTTGAAAGGCAAGAGTTGGAATATTTCAGTAGTGTGTTGTTGTAGTTTACCTTGTCACAGTTACATTCTCTTGATTTTTCAATGTTCATTTTGAATTTCCTTCGTTGAAATGCAAGAGTTGGAATATTTCAGTAGTGTTTGGTTATGGTTTAACTTGTCACAGTTACATTCTCTTGATTTTTCAAAGTTCATTTTGAATTTCTTTCGTTGAAATGCAAGAGTTGGATTATTTCAGTAGTGTTTGGTTGTGGTTCACCTTGTCACAGTTACATTTTCCTGATTTTTCAAAGTTCATTTTGAATTTCTTTCGTTGAAATGCAAGAGTTGGAATATTTCAATAGTGTTTGGTTGTGGTTTACCTTGTCACAGTTACATTTGCCTGATTTTTCAAAGTTCATTTTGAATTTCTTACATTGAAATGCAAGAGTTGGAATATTTCAGTAGTGTTTGGTTGTGGTTTACCTTGTAACAGTTACATTTTCTTGATTTTTCAAAGTTCATTTTGTATTTCGTTCGTTGAAATGCAAGAGATGGTACTTTTCAGTAGTGTTTGGTTATGGTTTACCGTGTCACAGTCACATTTTCTTGATTTTTCAAAGTTCATTTCGAATTTCTTTTGTTGAAATGCAAGAGTTGGAATATTTCAGTAGTGTGCTGTTGTAGTTTACCATGTCACACTTACATTTACTTAATTTTTTAAAGTTCATTTTGAATTTCCTTCGTTGAAATGCAAGAGTTGGAATATTTTAGTAGTGTGTGGTTGTGGTTTACCTTGTCACAGTTAAAATCTATTGATTTTTCAAATTTCATTTATATTTTCTTTAGATTAAATTAAATAGTTTTAAGAGTTCAGTAGTGTTTGGTTGTTTTTTACCTTGTCAAAGTTACATCTTCTTGATTTTTCAAAAGTTCATTTCGAATTTCTTTCGTTGAAATGCAAGAGTTGGAATATTTCAGTAGTGTTTGGTTGTGGTTTACCTTGTCACAGTTACCAGTTCTTGATTTTTCAAAAGTTCATTTTGAATTTCTTTCATTGAAATGCAAGAGTTGGAATATTTCAGTAGTGTTTGGTTGTGGTTTACCTTGTCACAGTTACATTTTCTTGATTTTTCAAAGTTCATTTTGAATTTCTTTCGTTGAAATGCAAGAGTTGGAATATTTCAGCAGGGTGCTGTTATAGTTTACCATGTCACAGTTACATTCCCTTGATTTTTCAAAGTTCATTTTGAATTTCTTTCGTTGAAATGCAAGAGTTGGAATATTTCAGTTGTGTTTGGTTGTGGTTTAACTTGTCACAGTTACATTCCCTTAATTTTTCAAAGTTCATTTTGAATTTCTTTCGTTGAAATGCAAGAGTTGGAATATTTCAGTTGTGTTTCGTTGTGGTTTACCTTGTCACAGTTACATTTTCTTGATTTTTCATAGTTCATTTTGAATTTCTTTCATTGAAATGCAAGAGTTGGATATATTTTAGTGGTGTTTGGTTTACCTTGTCACAGTTACATTTTCTTGATTTTTCAAAGTTCATTTTGAATTTCTTTCGTTGAAATGCAAGAGTTGGAATATTTCAGTAGTGTTTGGTTGTGGTTTACCTTGTCACAGTTACATTTTCTTGATTTTTCAAAGTTCATTATGAATTTCCTTTGTTGAAAGGCAAGAGTTGGAATATTTCAGTAGTGTTTGGTTGTAGTTTACCTTGTCACAGTTACATTTTCTTGATTTTTCAAAGTTCATTTTGAATTTCTTTCGTTGAAATGCAAGAGTTGGAATATTTCTGTAGTGTTTGGTTGTGGTTTACCTTGTCAAAGTTACATTTTCTTGATTTTTCAAAGTTCATTTTGAGTTTCTTTCGTTGAAATCCAAGAGATGGAATATATAAGTAGTGTTTGGTTGGGGTTTACCTTGTCACAGTTACATTTTCCTGATTTTTCAAAGTTCATTTTGAATTTCCTTCTTTGAAATGCAAGAGTTGGAATATTTCAGTAGTGTTTGGTTGTGGTTTACCGTGTCACAGTTACATTTTCTTTATTTTTCAAAGTTCATTTCGAATTTATTTCGTTGAAATGCAAGAGTTGGAATATTTCAGTAGTGTTTGGTTGTGGTTTACCTTGTCACAGTTACATTTTCCTGATTTTTCAAAGTTTATTTTTAATTTCTTTCGTTGAAATGCAAGAGTTGGAATATTTCAGTAGTGTGTTGTTGTAGTTTACCCTGTCACAGTTACATCTTCTTGATTTTTAAAAGTTCATTTTGAATTTCATTCGTTGAAATGCAAGAGTTGGAATATTTCAGTAGTGTTTGGTTGTGGTTTACCGTGTCACAGTTACATTTTCTTGATTTTTCAAAGTTCATTTCGAATTTCTTTCGTTGAAATGCAAGAGTTGGAATATTTTAGTAGTGTTTGGTTTACCTTGTCACAGTTACATTTTCTGGATTTTTCAAAGTTCATTTTGAATTTCTTTAATTGAAATGCAAGAGTTGGAATATTTCAGTAGTGTTTGGTTGTGGTTTACCTTGTCACTGTTACATTTTCTTGATTTTTCAAAGTTCATTTTGAATTTCCTTTGTTGAAAGGCAAGAGTTGGAATATTTCAGTAGTGTGTTGTTGTAGTTTACCTTGTCACATTTACATTCCCTTGATTTTTCAAAGTTCATTTTGAATTTCTTTTGTTGAAATGCAAGAGTTGGAATATTTCAGTAGCGTTTCGTCATGGTTTACCTTGTCAAAGTTACATTTTCTTGATTTTTCAAAGTTCATTTTGAATTTCCTTCGTTGAAATGCAAGAGTTGGAATATTTCAGTAGTGTTTGGTTGTGGTTTACCTTGTCACAGTTACATTTTCCTGATTTTTCAAAGTTCATTTTGAATTTCTTTCGTTGAAATGCAAGAGTTGGAATATTTCAGTAGTGTTTGGTTGTGGTTTACCTTGTCACAGTTACATTTGCCTGATTTTTCAAAGTTCATTTTGAATTTCTTACATTGAAATGCAAGAGTTGGAATATTTCAGTAGTGTTTGGTTGTGGTTTACCTTGTAACATTTACATTTTCTTTATTTTTCATAGTTCATTTTGAATTTCTTTCTTTGAAATGCAAGAGTTGGAATATTTCAGTAGTGTGTGGTTGTGGTTTACCTTGTCACAGTTACATTTTCTCGATTTTTCAAAGTTCATTTAGAATTTCTTTCGTTGAAATGCAAGAGTTGGAATATTTCAGTAGTGTGCTGTTGTAGTTTACCCTGTCACAGTTACATTCCCTTAATTTTTTAAAGTTCATTTTGAATTTCCTTCGTTGAAATGCAAGAGTTGGAATATTTCAGTAGTGTTTGGTTGTGGTTTACCGTGTCACAGTTACAATTTCTTGATTTTTCAAAGTTCATTTCGAATTTCTTTCGTTGAAATGCAAGAGTTGGAATATTTCAGTAGTGTTTGGTTGTGGTTTACCTTGTCACAGTTACATATTCTTGATTTTTCAAAAGTTCATTTCGAATTTCTTTCGTTGAAATGCAAGAGTTGGAATATTTCAGTTGTGTTTGGTTGTGGTTTACCTTGTCACAGTTACCAGTTCTTGATTTTTCAAAAGTTCATTTTGAATTTCTTTCATTGAAATGCAAGAGTTGGAATATTTCAGTAGTGTTTGGTTGTGGTTTACCTTGTCACAGTTACATTTTCTTGATTTTTCAAAGTTCATTTTGAATTTTTTTCATTGAAATGCAAGAGTTGGAATATTTCAGTAGTGTTTTGTTTTAGTTTAACCTGTCACTGTTACATAACCTTAATTTTTAAAATTTCTATTTGAATTTCTTTCGTTGAAATGCAAGAGTTGGAATATTTCAGTAGTGTTTGGTTGTGGTTTACCTTGTCACAGTTACATTCCCTTAATTTTTCAAAGTTCATTTTGAATTTCTTTCGTTGAAATGCAAGAGTTGGAATATTTCAGTTGTGTTTCGTTGTGGTTTACCTTGTCACAGTTACATTTTATTGATTTTTAAAAGTTCATTTTGAAATTCTTACATTGAAATGTAAGAGTTGAAATATTTCAGTAGTGTTTGGTTGTGGTTTACCAAGTCACAGTTACATTTTCCTGATTTTTCAAAGTTCATTTTGAATTTCTTCCGTTGAAATGTAAGAGTTGGAATATTTCAGTTGTGTTTCGTTGTGGTTTACCTTGTCACAGTTACATTTTCTTGATTTTTCAAAGTTCATTTTGAATTTCTTTCGTTGAAATGCAAGAGTTGGAATATTTTAGTAGTGTTTGGTTTACCTTGTCACAGTTACATTTTCTTGATTTTTCAAAGTTCATTTTGAATTTCTTTCGTTGAAATGCAAGAGTTGAGATATTTCAGTAGTGTTTGGTTGTGGTTTACCGTGTCACAGTTACATTTTCCTGATTTTTCAAAGTTCATTTGGAATTTCTTACATTGAAATGAAAGAGTTGGAATATTTCAGTAGTGTTTGGTTGTCGCTTACCATGTCACAGTTACATTTTTCTGATTTTACAAAGTTCATTTTGAACTTCCTTCGTTGAAATGCAAGAGTTGGAATATTTCAGTAGTGTTTCGTTGTGGTTTACCTTGTCACAGTTACATTTTCTGGATTTTTCAAAGTTCATTTTGAATTTCTTTCGTTGAAATGCATGAGTTGGAATATTTCAGTAGTGTTTGGTTGTGGTTTACCTTGTCACAGTTACATTTTCTTGATTTTTCAAAGTTCATTTTGAATTTCTTTCGTTGAAATGCAAGAGTTGGAATATTTCAGGAGTGTTTGGTTGTGGTTTACCTTGTCACAGTTACATTTTCCTGATTTTTCAAAGTTCATTTCGAATTTCTTACATTGAAATGCAAGAGTTGGAATATTTCAGTAGTGTTTCAATATGGTTTACCTTGTCACAGTTACATTTTCTTGATTTTTCAAAGTTCCTTTTGAATTTCTTTCAATGAAATGCAAGAGTTGGAATATTTCAGTAGTGTTTGGTAGTGGTTTACCTTGTCACAGTT
Source organism: Artemia sp. Qi Xiang Cuo (assembly GCF_049724085.1). NCBI lineage: Eukaryota > Metazoa > Arthropoda > Branchiopoda > Anostraca > Artemiidae > Artemia > Artemia sp. Qi Xiang Cuo. The sequence goes on along the minus strand of NC_142797.1, from coordinate 60,653,024 downwards.
ACATTTTCTTGATTTTTCAAGGTTCATTTTGAATTTCTTTCGTTGAAATGCAAGAGTTGGAATATTTCAGTAGTGTTTGGTTGTGGTTTACCGTGTCACAGTTACATTTTCTTGATTTTTCAAAGTTCATTTTGAATTTCTTTCGCTGAAATGCAAGAGTTGGAATATTCTAGTAGTGTTTGGTTTACCTTGTCACAGTTACATTTTCTTGATTTTTCAAAGTTCATTCTGAATTTCTTTCGTTGAAATGCAAGAGTTGGAATATTTCAGTAGTGTTTGGTTGTGGTTTACCTTGTCACAGTTACATTTTCTTGATTTTTCAAAGTTCATCTTGAATTTTTGTCATTGAAATGCAAGAGTTGGAATATTTCAGTAGTGTTTTGTTGTGGTTTACCTTGTCACAGTTACATTTTCTTAATTTTTCAAAGTTCATTTTGAATTTTTTCGTTGAAATGCAAGAGTTGGAATATTTCAGTAGTGTTTGGTTGTGGTTTACCGAGTCACAGTTACATTTTCTGGATTTTTCAAAGTTCATTTTGAATTTATTACGTTGAAATGCAAGAGTTGGAATATTTCAGTAGTGTTTGGTTGTGGTTTACCGTGTCACAGTCACATTGTATTAATTTTTCAATGTTCATTTTGAATTTCTTTCATTGAAATGCAAGAGTTGGAATATTTCAATAGTGTTTGGTTATGGTTTACCTTGTCACAGTTACATTTTCTTGATTTTTCAATGTTCATTTTGAATTTCTTTCATTGAAATGCAAGAGTTGGAATATTTCAGTAGTGTTTCGATATGGTTTACCTTGTCACAGTTACATTTTCTTGATTTTTCGAAGTTCATTTTGAATTTCTTTCGTTGAAATGCAAGAGTTGGAATATTTCAGTAGTGTTTGGTTGTGGTTTACCCTGTCACAGTTACATCTTCTTGATTTTTCAAAGTTCATTTTGAATTTCTTTCGTTGCAATGCAAGAGTTGGAATATTTCAATATTGTTTGGTTGTTGTTTACCTTGTCACAGTTACATTTTCTTGATTTTTCAAAGTTCATTTCGAATTTCTTTCGTTGAACTGCAAGAGTTGAACTATTTCAGTAGTGTTTGCTTGTGGATTACATTGTCACAGTTACATCTTCTTGATTTTTCAAAAGTTCATTTCGAATTTCTTTCGTTGAAATGCAAGAGTTGGAATATTTCAGTAGTGTTTGGTTGTGTTTTACCTTGTCTCACTTACATCTTCTTGATTTTTCAAAAGTTCATTTTTAATTTCTTTCGTTGAAATGCAAGAGTTGGAATATTTCAGTAGTGTTTGGTTATAGTTTACCTTGTCATAGTTACATTTTCTTGATTTTTCAAAGTTCATTTTGAATTTCTTTCGTTGAAATGCAAGAGTTGGAATATTTCAGTAGTGTGTTGTTGTAGTTTAACTTGTCACAGTTACATTCCCTTAATTTTTCAAAGTTTATTTTGAATTTCTTTCGTTGCAATGCAAGAGTTGGAATATTTCAGTTGTGTTTCGTTGTGGTTTACCTTGTCACAGTTACATTTTCTTGATTTTTCAAAGTTCATTTTGTATTTCTTTCATTGAAATGCAAGTGTAGGAATATTTCAGTAGTGTTTGGTTGTGGTTTACCTTGTCACAGTTACATTTTCTTGATTTTTCAAAGTTCATTTTGAATTTCTTTCGTTGAAATGCAAGAGTTGGAATATTTCAGTTGTGTTTCATTGTGGTTTACCTTGTCACAGTTACATTTTCTTGATTTTTCCAATTTCATTTTGAATTTATTTCATTGAAATGAAAGAGTTGGAATATTTCAGTAGCGTTTGGTTTACCTTGTCACAGTTACATTTTCTTAATTTTTCAAAGTTCATTTTGAATTTCTTTAGTTGAAAGGCAAGAGTTGGAATATTTCAGTAGAGTTTGGTTGTGGTTTACCTTGTCACAGTTACAAATTCTTGATTCTTCAAAGTTCATTTTGAATTTCTTTCGTTGAAATGCAAGAGTTGGAATATTTCAGTAGTGTTTGCTTGTGGTTTACCTTGTCAGAGTTATATTTTCTTGATTTTTCAAAGTTCATCTGAATTTCTTACATTGAAATGCAAGAGTTGGAATATTTCAGTACTGTTTGGTTATGGTTTACCTTGTCACAGTTACATTTTCTTGATTTTTCAAAGTTCATTTTGAATTTCTTTCGTTGAAATGCAAGAGTTGGAATATTTCAGTAGTGTTTCGTTGTTGTTTACTTTGTCAGAGTTAAATTCTCTTGATTTTTCAAAGTTCATTATGGATTTCTTTAGTTGAAATATGTTTTGTCGTGCTTTACCTTGACACAGTTAAATTTCCTGATTTTTTTTAGATTAGGTTAGGCTAGATCAAGTTAGATTAAGGTTAAGTTAGGTTAGGTTAGGTTAGCCTACGTGCGCGCACGTACGTAGGCTAACCTAACCTAACTTAACCTTAATCTATTCCAAAATATTCCAACTGAAATATTCCAACTCTTGCATTTCAACGAAAGAAATTCAAAATGAACTTTGAAAAATCAAGAAAATGTAACTGTGACAAGGTAAACCACAACCAAACACTACTGAAATATTCCAACTCTTGCATTTCAACGAGGGAAATTCAAAATGAACTTTGAAAAATCAAGAAAATGTAACTGTGACAAGGTAAACTACAACAACATACTACTGAAATAAACCAACTCTTGCCTTTCAACAAATGAAATTCAAAATGAACTTTGAAAAATCAAGAAAATGTTACTGTGACAAGGTAAACCACAACCAAACACTACTGAAATATTCCAACTCTTGCATTTCAACGAGAGAAATTCAAAATGAACTTTGAAAAATCAAGAAAATGTAACTGTGACAAGGTGAACCACAACCAAACACTACTGAAATAATCCAACTCTTGCATTTCAATGAAAGAAATTCAAAATGAACTTTGAAAAATCAGGAAAATGTAACTGTGACAAGGTGAACCACAACCAAACACTACTGAAATATTCCAACTCTTGCATTTCAACGAAAGAAATTCAAAATGAACTTTTAAAAATCAAGAAAATGTAACTGTGACAAGGTAAACCAAAACCAAACACTACTGAAATATTCCAACTCTTGCATTTCAACGAACGAAATTCAAAATGAACTTTGAAAAATCAAGAGAATGTAACTATGACAAGGTAAACTACAACAACACACTACTGAAATATTCCAACTCTTGCCTTTCAACAAAGGAAATTCAAAATGAAGTTTGAAGAATCAAGAAAATGTAACAGTAACAAGGTAAACCACAACCAAACACTACTGAAATATTCCAACTCTTGTATTTCAACGAAAGAAATTCGAAATGAACTTTGAAAAATCAAGAAAATGTAACTGTGACACGGTAAACCACAACCAAACACTACTGAAATATTCCAACTCTTGCATTTCAACGAAAGAAATTCAAAATGAACTTTGAAAAATCAAGAAAATGTAACTGTGACAAGGTAAACCACAACCAAACACAACTGAAATATTCCAACTCTTGCATTTCAACGAAAAAATTCAAGATGAACTTTGAAAAATCAAGAAAATGTAACTGTGACAAGGTAAACCACAACCAAACACTACTGAAATATTCCAACTCTTGCATTTCAACGAAAGAAATTCAAAATGAACGTTGAAAAATCAAGAAAATGTAACTGTGACAAGGTAAACCAAACACCACTAAAATATTCCAACTCTTGCATTTCAATGAAAGAAATTCAAAATGAACTTTGAAAAATCAAGAAAATGTAACTGTGACACGGTAAACCACAACCAAACACTACTGAAATATTCCAACTCTTGCATTTCAACGAAGGAAATTCAAAATGAACTTTGAAAAATCAAGAAAATGTAACTGTGACACGGTAAACCACAATCAAACACTACTGAAATATTCCAACTCTTGCATTTCAACGAAAGAAATTCGAAATGAACTTTCAAAAATCAAGAAAATGTAACTGTGACAAGGTAAACCACAACCAAACACTACTGAAATATTCCAACTCTTGCATTTCAACGAAAGAAATTCAAAATGAACTTTGAAAAATCAAGAAGATGTAACTGTGACACGGTAAACCACAACCAAACACTACTGAAATATTCCAACTCTTGCATTTCAACGAAAGAAATTCAAAATGAACTTTGAAAAATTAAGGGAATGTAACTGTGACACGGTAAACCACAACCAAACACTACTGAAATATTCCAACTCTTGCATTTCAACGAAAGAAATTCAAAATGAACTTTGAAAAATCAAGAAAATGTAACTGTGACAAGGTAAACTACAACAACATACTACTGAAATAAACCAACTCTTGCCTTTCAACAAAGGAAATTCAAAATGAACTTTGAAAAATCATTAAAATGTAACTGTGAAAAGGTAAACCTCAACCAATCACTTCTGAAATATTCCAACTATTGCATTTCAAGGAAAGAAATTCAAAATGAACTTTGAAAAATCAAGAAAATGTAACTGTGACAAGGTGAACCACAACCAAACACTACTGAAATATTCCAACTCTTGCATTTCAACGAAAGAAACTCAAAATGAACTTTGAAAAATCAGGAAAATGTAACTGTGACAAGGTAAACCACAACCAAACACTACTAAAATATTCCAACTCTTGCATTTCAATAAAGGAAATTCAAAATGAACTTTGAAAAATCAAGAAAATGTAACTGTGACAAGGTAAACCATAACGAAACACTACTGAAATATTCCAACTCTTGCATTTCAACAAAAGAAATTCAAAATGAACTTTGAAAAATTAAGAGAATGTAACTGTGACAAGGTAAACTACAACAACACACTACAAAAATATTCCAACTCTTGCCTTTCAACAAAGGAAATTCAAAATGAACTTTGAAAAATCAAGAAAATGTAACAGTGACAAGGTAAACCACAACCAAACACTACTGAAATATTCCAACTCTTGCATTTCAACGAAAGAAATTCAAAATGAACTTTGAAAAATCAAGAAAATGTAGCTGTGACACGGTAAACCATAACCAAACACTACTGAAATATTCCAACTCTTGCATTTCAACGAAAGAAATTCAAAATGAACTTTGAACAATCAAGAAAATGTAACTGTGACAAGGTAAACCACAACCAAACACTACTGAAATATTCCAACTATTGCATTTCAACGAAAAAATTCAAGATAAACTTTGAAAAATCAAGAAAATGTAACTGTGACAAGGTAAACCACAACCAAACACTACTGAAATATTCCAACTCTTGCATTTCAACGAAAGAAATTCAAAATGAACTTTGAAAAATCAAGAAAATGTAACTGTGACAAGGTAAACCAAACACTACTAAAATATTCCAACTCGTGCATTTCAATGAAAGAAATTCGAAATGAACTTTGAAAAATCAAGAAAATGTAACTGTGACACGGTAAACCACAACCAAACACTACTGAAATATTCCAACTCTTGCTTTTCAACGAAGGAAATTCGAAATGAACTTTGAAAAATCCTGAAAATGTAACTGTGACACTGTAAACCACAACAAAACACTACTGAAATATTCCAACTCTTGCATTTCAACGAAAGAAATTCGAAATAAGCTTTCAAAAATCAAGAAAATGTAACTGTGACAAGGTCAACCACAACCAAACACTACTGAAATATTCCAACTCTTACTTTTCAACGAAAGAAATTCAAAATGAACTTTGAAAAATCAAGAAGATGTAACTGTGACAAGATAAACCACAACCAAACACTACTGAAATATTCCAACTCTTACATTTCAACGAAAGAAATTCAAAATGAACTTTGAAAAATGAAGGTACTGTAACTGTGACACGATAAACCACAACAAAACACTACTGAAATATTCCAACTCTTTCATTTCAACGAAAGAAATTAAAAATGATCTTTGAAAAATAAAGAAAATTTAACTGTGACAAGGTAAACCATATCGAAACACTACTGAAATATTCCAACTCTTGCATTTTAATGAAAAAAAATTCAAAATGAACATTGAAAAATCAGGAAAATGTAACTGTGACAAGGTGAACCACAACCAAACAATACTGAAATATTCCAACTCTTGCATTTCAACGAAAGAAATTCAAAATGAACTTTGAAAAATCAAGAAAATTTAACTGTGACAAGGTAAACCATAACCAAACACTACTGAAATATTCCAACTCTTGCATTTCAACGAAAGAAATTCAAAATGAACTTTGAAAAATCAAGGTAATGTAAATGTGACAAGGTAAACTACAACAACACACTACTGAAATATTCCAACTCTTGCCTTTCAACAAAGGAAATTCAAAATGAACTTTGAAAAATCAAGAAAATGTAACAGTGACAAGGTAAACCACATCAAACACTACTGAAATATTCCAACTCTTGCATTTCAACGAAAGAAATTCGAAATGAACTTTGAAAAATCAAGAAAATGTAACTGTGACACGATAAACCACAACCAAACACTACTGAAATATTCCAACTCTTGCATTTCAACGAAAGAAATTCAAAATGAACTTTGTAAAAATTAAGAAAATGTAACCGTGACAAGATAAACCACAACCAAACACTACTGAAATATTCCAACTCTTGCATTTCAATGAAAAAATTCAAAATGAACATTGAATAATCAAGAAAATGTAACTTTGACAAGGTAAACCCCAACCAAACACTACTGAAATATTCCAACTCTTGCATTTCAACGAAAGAAATTCAGAATGAACTTTGAAAAATCAAGAAAATGTAACTGTGACAAGGTAAACCAAACACTACTAAAATATTCCAACTCTTGCATTTCAATGAAAGAAATTCAAAATGAACTTTGAAAAATCAAGAAAATGTAACTGTGACAAGGTAAACCAAACACTACTAAAATATTCCAACTCTTGCATTTCAACGAAAGAAATTCAAAATGAACTTTGAAAAATCAAGAAAATGTAACTGTGACAAGGTAAACCACAATGAAACACAACTTAAATATTCCAACTCTTGCATTGCAACGGAAGAAATTCAAAATGAACTTTGAAAAATCAAGAAGATGTAACTGTGACAGGATAAACCACAACCAAACACTACTGAAATATTCCAACTCTTGCATTTCAACGAAAGAAATTCGAAATGAACTTTGAAAAATAAAGGGAATGTAACTGTGACACGGTAAACCACAACCAAACACTACTGAAATATTCCAACTCTTGCATTTCAACTAAAGAAATTCAAAATGAACTTTGAAAAATCAAGAAAATGTAACTGTGACAAGGTAAACCATATCGAAACACTACTGAAATATTCCAACTCTTTCATGTCAATGAAAGAAATTCAAAATGAACTTTGAAAAATCAAGAAAATGTAACTGTGACAAGGTAAACCATAACAAAACACTATTGAAATATTCCAACTCTTGCATTTCAATGAAAGAAATTCAAAATGAACTTTGAAAAATCAAGAAAATATAACTGTGACACGGTAAACCACAACCAAATACTACTGAAATATTCAAACTCTTGCATTTCAACGAAACAAATTCAAAATGAACTTTGGAAAATCAAGAAAATGTAACTGTGACACGTTAAACCACAACAAAACACTACTTAAATATTCCAACTCTTGCATATAAACTAAATAAATAAAAAATTAACTTTGAAAAATCAATAAAATGTAACTGTGACAAGGTAAACAACAACCAAAGACTAATGAAATATTCCAACTCTTGCATTTCAAAGAAAGAAATTCGAAATGAACTTTGAAAAATCAAGAAAATGTAACTGTGACACGGTAAACCACAACAACACACTACTGAAATATTCCAACTCTTGCCTTTCAACAAATGAAATTCAAAATGAACTTTGAAAAATCAAGAAAATGTAACAGTGACAAGGTAAACCACAACCAAACACTACTGAAATATTCCAACTCTTGCATTTCAACGAAAGAAATTCGAAATGAACTTTGAAAAATCAAGAAAATGTAGCTGTGACACGATAAACCACAACCAAACACTACTGAAATATTCCAACTCTTGCATTTCAACGAAAGAAATTCAAAATGAACTTTGAAAAATCAAGAAAATGTAACTGTGACAAGGTAAACCACAACCAAACACTACTGAAATATTCCAACTCTTGCATTTCAACGAAAAAATTCAAGATGAACTTTGAAAAATCAATAAAATGTAAGTGTGACTATGTAAACCACTACCAAACACTACTGAAATATTCCAACTCTTGAATTTCAACGAAAAAAATTCAAATGAACTTTGAAAAATCAAGAAAATGTAACTGTGGCAATGTAAACCAAACACTACTGAAACATTCCAACTCTTGCATTTCAACGAAGGAAATTCGAAATGAACTTTGACAAATCAAGAAAGTGTAACTGTGACAAGGTAAACCACAACCAAACACTACTGAAATATTCCAACTCTTGCATTTCAATGAAAGAAATTCAAAATGAACATTGAAAAATCACGAAAATGTAACTGCGACACGGTAAACCCAATTGAAACACTACTGAAATAGTCCAACTCTTGCATTTCAATGAAAGAAATTCGAAATGAACTTTGAAAAATCAAGAAAATGCAAGTGTTACACGGTAAACCACGACCAAACACTACGGAAATAGTCCAACTCTTGCATTTCAACGAAAGAAATTCAAAATGAACTTTGAAAAATCAAGAAGATGTAACTGTGACAGGGTAAACCACAACCAAACACTACTGAAATATTCCAACTCTTGCATTTCAACGAAAGAAATTCTAAATGAACTTTGAAAAATTAAGGGAATGTAACTGTGACACGGTAAACCACAACCAAACACTACTGAAATATTCCAACTCTTGCATTTCAACGAAAGAAATTCAAAATGAACTTTGAAAAATCAAGAAAATGTAACTGTGACAAGGTAAACCATATCGAAACACTACTGAAATATTCCAACTCTTGCATTTCAATGAAAAAAATTCAAAATGAACATTGAAAAATCAAGAAAATGTAACTGTGACAAGGTAAACCATAACAAAACACTATTGAAATATTCCAACTCTTGCATTTCAATGAAAGAAATTCAAAAAAAACTTTGAAAAATCAAGAAAATGTAACTGTGACACGGTAAACCACAACCAAACACTACTGAAATATTCCAACTCTTGCATTTCAACGAAAGAAATTCGAAATGAACTTTTAAAAATCATGAAAATGTAACTGTGACACGGTAAACCACAACCAAACACTACTGAAATATTCCAACTCTTGCATTTCAACGAAAGAAATTCAATATGAACTTTGAAAAATCAAGAAAATGTAACTGTGACAAGGTAAACCACAACCAAACACTACTGAAATATTCCAACTCTTGCATTTCAACGAAAAAATTCAAGATGAACTTTGAAAAATCAAGAAAATGTAACTGTGACAATGTAAACCACAACCAAACACTACTGAAATATTCCAACTCTTGCATTTCAACGAAAGAAATTCAAAATGAACTTTGAAAAATCAAGAAAATGTAACTGTGACAAGGTAAACCAAACACTACTAAAATATTCCAGCTCTTGCATTTCAATGAAAGAAATTCAAAATGAACTTTGAAAAATCAAGAAAATGTAACTGTGACACGGTAAACCAAAACCAAACACTACTCAAATATTCCAACTCTTGCTTTTCAACGAAGGAAATTCAAAATGAACTTTGAAAAATCAAGAAAATGTAACTGTGACACGGTAAACCACAACCAAACACTACTGAAATATTCCAACTCTTGCATTTCAACGAAAGAAATTCGAAATGAACTTTGAAAAATCAGGAAAATGTAACTGTGACAAGGTAAACCACAACCAAACACTACTGAAATATTCCAACTCTTGCATTTCAATGAAAGAAATTCAAAAGGAACTTTGAAAAATCAAGAAAATGTAACTGTGACAAGGTAAACCATATCGAAACACTACTGAAATATTCCAACTCTTGCATTTCAATGTAAGAAATTCGAAATGAACTTTGAAAAATCAGGAAAATGTAACTGTGACAAGGTAAACCACAACCAAACACTACTGAAATATTCCAACTCATGCATTTCAACGAAAGAAATTCAAAATGAACTTTGAAAAATCAAGAAAATGTAACTGTGACAAGGTAAACCACAACCAAACCCTACTGAAATAATCCAACTCTTGCATTTAAACGAAAGAAATTCAAAATAAACTTTGAAAAATCAGGAAAATGTAACTGTGACATGGTAAACCACAACCAAACACTACTGAAATATTCCAACTCTTGCATTTCAACGAAAGAAATTCAAAATGAACTTTGAAAAATCATGAAAATGTAACTGTGACAAGGTGAACCACAACCAAACACTACTGAAATATTCCAACTCTTGCATTTCAACGAAGGAAATTCAAAATGAACTTTGAAAAATCAAGAAAATGTAACTATGACAAGGTAAACCACAACCAAACACTACTGAAATATTCCAACTCTTGCATTTCAACGAAAGAAATTAAAAATGAACTTTTGAAAAATCAAGAAGATGTAAGTGAGACAAGGTAAACCACAACCAAACACTACTGAAATATTCCAACTCTTGCTTTACAATCAAGAAAAATCAGAAATAAATTTTAAAAATTCAGAGACTTTAAGTGTGGCAGGTTAAACCGAACGCTGCTGAAACATTCCAACTCTTGCATATCAACGAAGAACATACGAAATGAACTTTGAAAAATCAAGAAAATGTAATAGTGTCAAGGTAAACCACAATGAAACACAACTGAAATATTCCAACTCTTGCATTTCAACGAAAGAAATTCAAAATGAACATTGAAAAATCAAGAAAATGTAACTGTGACAAGGTAAACCAAAACCAAACAATACTGAAATATTCAAACTCTTGTATTGCAACGAAAGAAATTCAAATTTAACTTTGAAAATTCAAGAATATGTAACTGTGACAAGGTAAACCACAACCAAACACTACTGAAATATTCCAACTCTTGCATTTCAACGAAAGAAATTCAAAATGAACTTTGAAAAATTAAGGGAATGTAACTGTGACACGATAAACCACAACCAAACACTACTGAAATATTCCAACTCTTGCATTTCAACGAAAGAAATTCAAAATGAACTTTGAAAAATCAAGAAAATGTAACTGTGACAAGGTAAACCATATCGAAACACTACTGAAATATTCCAACTCTTGCATTTCAATGAAAGAAATTCAAAATGAACATTGAAAAATCAAGAAAATGTGACTGTGACAAGGTAAACCATAACAAAACACTATTGAAATATTCCAACTCTTGCATTTCAATGAAAGAAATTCAAAATGAACTTTGAAAAATCAAGAAAATGTAACTGTGACAATGTAAACCACAACCAAATACTACTGAAATATTCCAACTCTTGCATTTCAACGAAAGAAATTTTAAATGAACTTTGAAAAATCAAGAAAATGTAACTTTGACACGGTAAACCACAACCAAACACTACTGAAATATTCCAACTCTTGCATTTCAACGAAATAAATTCAAATGAACTTTGAAAAATTAGGAAAATGTAACTGTGACAAGGTAAACCACAACCAAATACTACTGAAATATTCCAACTCTTGCATTTCAACGAGAGAAATTCGAAATGAACTTTGAAATATCAAGAAATTTGTAGCTGTGACATGGTAAACCACAACCAAACACTACTGAAATATTCCAACTCTTGCAATTCAACGAAAGAACTTCAAAATGAACTTTGAAAAATCAAGAAAATGTAACTGTGACAAGGTAAACCACAACCAAACACTACTGAAATATTCCAACTCTTGCATTTCAAAGAAAAAATTCAAGATGAACTTTGAAAAATCAAGAAAATGTAACTGTGACAAGGTAAACCACAACCAAACACTACTGAAATATTCCAACTCTTGCATTTCAACGAAAGAAATTCAAAATGAACTTTGAAAAATCAAGAAAATGTAACTGTGACAAGGTAAACCAAACACTACTGAAATATTCCAGCTCTTGCATTTCAATGAAAGAAATTCAAAATGAACTTTGAAAAATCAAGAAAATGTAACTGTGACAAGGTAAACCACAACCAAACACTACTGAAATATTCCAACTCTTGCTTTTCAACGAAAGAAATTCGAAATGAACTTTGAAAACTCCAGAAAATGTAACTTTGACACTGTAAACCACAAACTAACACTACTGAAATATTCCAACTATTGCATTTCAACGAAAGAAATTCGAAATAAGCTTTGAAAAATCAAGAAAATGTAACTGTGACAAGGTAAACCACAACCAAACACTACTGAAATATTCCAACTCATGCATTTCAATGAAAGAAATTCAAAATGAACTTTGAAAAATCATGAAAATGTAACTGTGACACGGTAAACCATATCGAAACACTACTGAATTATTCCAACTCTTGCATTTCAATGTAAGAAATTCAAAATGAACTTTTAAAAATCAGGAAATGTAACTGTGACAAGGTAAACCACAACCAAACACTACTGAAATATTCCAACTCTTGCATTTCAATGAAAGAAATTCTAAATGAACTTTGAAAAATCAAGAAAATGTAGTTGTGACAAGGTAAACCAAATCCAAACACAACTGAAATATTCCAACTCATGCATTTCAACGAAAGAAATTCTAAATGAACTTTGAAAAATCAAGAAAATGTAACTGTGACAAGGTAAACCACAACCAACCACTACTGAAATATTCCAACTCTTGCATTTCAACGGAGGAAATTTACAATTAACTATTTAAAATCAGAAAAATGTAACTGTGACAAGGTAAGCCACAACAAATCACTATTGAAATATTCAAATTCTTGCATTTCAAGGAAAGAAATCCCAAACGAACTTTAAAAAATCAAGTAAATGTAACTGTGACATGGTAAACCACAACCAAACACTATTGAAATATTCCAACTCTTGCATTTCAACGAAAGAAACTCAAAATGAACTTTGAAAAATCAGGAAAATGTAACTGTGACAAGGTGAACCACAACCAAACACTACTGAAATATTCCAACTCTTGCATTTCAACGAAGGAAATTCAAAATGAACTTTGAAAAATCAAGAAAATGTAACTGTGACAAGGTAAACCACAACCAAACACTACTGAAATATTCCAACTCTTGCATTTCAACGAAAGAAATTCAAAATGAACTTTTGAAAAATCAAGAAGATGTAAGTGAGACAAGGTAAACCACAACCAAACACTACTGAAATATTCCAACTCTTGCTTTTCAACGAAATAAATTCAAAATTAACTTTGAAAAATCAAGAAAATGTAACTGTGACAAGGTAAACCAAACACTACTAAAATATTCCAACTCTTGCATTTCAACGAAAGAAATTCAAAATGAACTTTGAAAAATCAAGAAAATGTAACTGTGACAAGGTAAACCACAATGAAACACAACTGAAATATTCCAAATCTTGCATTTCAACGAAAGAAATTCAAAATGAACTTTGAAAAATCAAGGAAATGTAACTGTGACACGGTAAACCACAACCAAACAATACTGAAATATTCCAACTCTTGCATTGCAACGAAAGAAATTCAAAATGAACTTTGAAAAATCAAGAAGATGTAACTGTGACAGGATAAACCACAACCAAACACTACTGAAATATTCCAACTCTTGCATTTCAACGAAAGAAATTCGAAATGAACTTTGAAAAATTAAGGGAATGTAACTGTGACACGGTAAACCACAACCAAACACTACTGAAATATTCCAACTCTTGCATTTCAACGAAAGAAATTCAACATGAACTTTGAAAAATCAAGAAAATGTAACTGTGACAAGGTAAACCATATCCAAACACTACTGAAATATTCCAACTCTTGCAGTTCAACGAAGGAAATTCAAAATGAACTTTGAAGAATCAAGAAAATGTGACTGTGACAAGGTAAACCATAACCAAACACTATTGAAATATTCCAACTCTTGCATTTCAATGAAAGAAATTCAAAATGAACTTTGAAAAATCAAGAAAATGTAACTTTGACAAGGTAAACCACAACCAAATACTACTGAAATAATCCAACTCTTGCATTTCAACGAAAGAAATTCGAAATGAACTTTGAAAAATCAAGAAAATGTAACTGTGACACGGTAAACCACAACCAAACACTACTGAAATATTCCAACTCTTGCATTTCAACGAAAGAAATTCAAAATGAACTTTGTAAAAATCAAGAAAATGTAACTGTGACAAGGTAAACCACAACCAAACACTACTGAAATATTCCAACTCTTGCATTTCAATGACAAAAGTTCAAAATGAACATTGGATAATCGAGAAAATGTAACTGTGACACGGTAAAACACAACCAACCACTTCTGAAATATTCCAACTCTTGAATTTCAACGAAATAAATTCTAAATGAATTTTGAAAAATCAAGATAAAGTAACTGTGACAAGGTAAACCATAAACATATACACCTGAAATATTCCAACTCTTGCATTTCTATGAAATAAATTCAAAATGAACTTTGAAAAATCAAGAGAATACAACTGTGACAAGGTAAACTACAACAACACACTACTGAAATATTCCAACTCTTGCCTTTCAACAAAGGAAATTCAAAATGAACTTTGAAAAATCAAGAAAATGTAACAGTGACAAGGTAAACCACAACCAAACACTACTTAATATTCCAATTCTTGCATTTCAATGAAAGAAATTCAAAATGAACTTTGAAAAATCAAGAAAATGTAACTGTGACATGGTAAACCATAACCAGACATTACTGAAATATTCCAACTCTTGCATTTCAACGAAAGAAATTCAAAATGAACTTTGAAAAATCAAGAGAATGTAACTGTGACAAGGTAAACTACAACAACACACTACTGAAATATTCCAACTCTTGCCTTTCAACAAAAGAAATTCAAAATGAACTTTGAAAAAACAATAAAATCTAACAGTTACAAGGTAAACAACAACAAAACACTACTGAAATATTAAAACTCTTGCATTTCAACGAATGAAATTCAAAATGAACTTTGAAAAATCAAGAAAATGTAACTGTGACAAGGTAAACCACAACGAAACACAAATGAAATATTCCAACTCTTGCATTTCAACAAAAAATTCAAGATGAACTTTGAAAAATCAAGAAAATGTAACTGTGACAAGGTAAACCACAACCAAACACTACTGAAATATTCCAACTCTTTCATTTCAACGAAAGAAATTCAAAATGAACTTTGAAAAATCAAGAAAATGTAACTGTGACAAGGTAAACCACAACCAAACACTACTGAAATATTCCAACTCTTGCATTTCAACGAAAGAAATTCAAAATGAACATTGAAAAATCAAGAGAATGTAACTGTGACAAGGTAAACTACAACAACACACTACTGAAATATTTCAACTCTTGCCTTTCAACAAAGGAAATTCAAAATGAACTTTGAAAAATCAAGAAAATGTAACAGTGACAAGGTAAACCACAACCAAACACAACTGAAATATTTCAACTCTTGCATTTCAATGAAAGAAATTCAAAATGAACTTTGAAAAATCATGAAAATTCAACTGTGACAAGGTAGACCAAACACTACTAAAATATTCCAACTCTTGCATTTCAACGAAATAAATTCAAAATTAACTTTAAAAAATCAATAAAATGTAACAGTGTCAAGGTAAACCACAACCAAACACTACTGAAATATTCCAACTCTTGCATTTCAACGAATGAAATTCAAAATGAACTTTGAAAAATCAAGAAGATGTAACTGTAACAGGGTAAACTACAACAACACACTACTGAAATATTCCAACTCTTGCATTTCAACGAAAGAAATTAAAAATAAACTTTGAAAAATCATGAAAATGTAACTGTGACAAGGTAAACCACAACCAAACACTACTGAAATATTCCAACTCTTGCATTTCAACGAAAGAAATTCGAAATGAACTTTGAAAAATCAAGAAAATGTAACTGTGACAAGGTAAACCACAACCAAACACTACTGAAATATTCCAACTCTTGCATTTCAATGAAGGAAATTCAAAATGAACTTTGTAAAATCAGGAAAATGTAACTGTGACATGGTAAGCCACAACCAAACACTACTGAAATATTCCAACTCTTGCATTTCAACGAAGGAAATTCAAAATTAACTTTGAAAAATCAAGAAAATGTAACTGTGACAAGGTAAACAACAACAACACACTACTGAAATATTCCAACTCTTGCCTTTCAACAAAGGAAATTCAAAATGAACTTTGAAAAATCAAGAGAATGTAACAGTGACAAGGTAAACCACAACCCAACACTACTTAAATATTCCAACTCTTGCATTTCAACCAAAGAAATTAAAAATGAACTTTGAAAAATCAAGAAAATGTAACTGTGACAAGGTAAACCAAACACTACTGAAATATTCCAACTCTTGCATTTCAATGAAAGAAATTCATAATGAACTTTTAAAAATCAAGAAATGTAACTGTGACAAGTTGAATCACGACCAAACACTACTGAAATATTCCAACTCAAGCATTTCAACGAAAGAAATTCAAAGTGAACTTTGAAAAATGAAGAATATTTAAATGGGATAAGGTAAAACACAACGAAACACTACTGAAACATTCCAACTCTTGCATTTCAACGAAGGAAATTCAAAATGAACTTTGAAAAATCAGACCTTTGGAGGGGGAGGGGCAGGGGGAGGGGGTCGTTCTGTGTCTCAATGCACAAAAAAGTATAAAAAATGGGGGAGGGAAGGGGAGGGGAGGAGGGGAGGGGAGGAGGAGGTGGGAGGAAGAGGAGGAGGAGGAGGGGACGGGAGGAGGAGGAGGGGAGGGGAGGAGGGGAGGGGGAGGGGAGGAGGAGGGAGGAGATGGAGGGAGAGGAGCCCCTTTGGGGGGCCAAAGGGGGAGGGGCCCTTTGGGACCCCGGGAGGGGGTCTGGGGGAACCTTGAGGGCCGGGGGGGCCCTTTGGGAGCCCAGTGGACCTTTGAGGACCGATGGCTTCCTTCGGGGTTGGGGTAGAGGGATTGGAACCCTTTGGGGTTGGGGTGGGGGGATCGGAACCCTTTGGGGTTGTGGTAGAGGACCTTACGACACTGTTAAAATCGAACTTGTGTATTATAACGACCACAGAGTTTCACCCTCAAATTCTCTTCTAAAACCTTTCCTAAAATCTTCTTTTTAAATGTCTCTAACTGTTTCGCCGAAATAATTCCATAACCTGTCTAAAACAGTTTCGCCCAAATAATCCCTAAACGTAATTCAGCGTGTTCCTTTTGTTTTTGGCATCTCTGCGCTAATGCATTTCAAATTAATTAGAAACCTGATTCCCGCGCTAAAACAATTCATCGCTAAGATGTTTCTTGGAGAATTGTTTCCCTGGCGTTTGGTTATTAATATCCTTTGGAGTTCGACCAAAAGAGTTGTTTCCGAGGCAAAGACATTAATGACTTGGATCTATTTCTGGAGAAATGTTGACAGTACCTGTCAGACATTATTAAACTTTGCCTGCAAACAATTTGATTAATGACTGACAGCACAGGTGTTCCAAATTCCCAATCGATTACGCAATCAATTTCTCAGAAATCCATTTCCCCTAGGGACTCTATGCCCATATTAGGAGCCCCGTCAGCATTAAAAATGCTGACAGGACCACGTGGTCCTGTCACGAGTAACACCCCCCCCTTCTACTTAAATCTACTCATGTTACTGATGGCACATCAAACATGGGACAGTAAAAATAGCCTCGAGACATAACCTGCGTATTAGAGTCATGACCTGCATATACCATACCCATGAGGCCCTAACAGCCGCTCATAGCAACCAGAACCAAAATAATGATAGATTTTTAATGTCATTCATATTTGTAAGAGAATAGAATTTAGAGAGAGAGAGAATAGTTTGATTGTACTCGTTTATTTGACAAGATATATATTATCAATAATGATTGGTATGTTTAAACTATTAGAAGTTGATAGTGGAGATGGTAACAATAGCTATGATGCAAAGTCGAGAGCATCAAATATAGCAGTAGAAATTTTAAAAGGATCTCAAATAAGCCTTGAATGGGATGATATATATGAAAGACATGTGATATCATTGAGTAAATTAAAATTGGAAGTTTCTAAATCGAAAATGATCTTTTTTTCTTTTAGACTGTTAGTAGATTACCGAATATTCTTGAAGTAGAAAGATAACTGGTTAGTCTGAAATCACCTGTGAGAGTGTTAGGATTGAATAATGGATGGATTTGAAAAAGAGAAAAGTATGCTGAATTTTGTAGTTATGGAAAAATGTTTGATTCTAGATGATGATAAACTAGAGTTGTCTCTTCAAAGGAAAATATTTTCTCAAAGAATACTTAGCAACATAACGAGAAATGATTTTCCATCATTGGACTATTATAAGCAACTTTTACAATGTGGGTCAAACGCATTTACTCTATTTACTGATATATTAATTGAGATAAAACAAAACGATATTGTGGATTTGCTTTTGAACACACTGCCATAGAAATTTAAGACTCTATGCAAATGAGAACAATAAATAAATCGAGAACTTAGAAGATCCTGTCCAAACAGGTTTTTTGATGCCACGCGATTACTCTTCTATCTCTCTCTCTCTCTCTCTCAAACATTCTAGTTATCGATGGATCGTAGATCAGTTTCATTTTAGCTGTGAGAGATTTAACACTGGAAAAAATGTTCTATACATGTCACTATGCATGTATACACTGGACAGTTGGTAATTATGTGAAAATTGTACAATTATTGACGAGTATGATGAAAAGTGTAGATTATACAATTCATGTAAATTGCATAGAGGATATGCAGTACAAAATTAAAGATTGTGACTCCTGTCTTAAAGAGATTTGTGACTCTCACCCTAGAGGACACCTATGCTTCAATTGTCACTATGATAAATGTGATCAGTGGGAGAATACCTATCCTGTCACGATTGGTAAGAACCCTAAACGAGATTTTAGTTTATTTTTAATTGACTGGAATCATCGTGGTTTAAAATTTTTTTGGGAGGAAGAATCAGGTCTACGATTCAACTGTCGGAGTAGAAAGACAATTTGGTTTCTGGGCAAGCGTCGTGAAAACAATGGCTACTATGATTATAAACCTACTGATTTTTATTTGGCTGTTACAGAATGTGATTCACCATATGAAAGCATTGTATGTGATATTGCTTCAAATAGGCAAACATATGAATGAAAAAACTATCATTGAATACATAAAGAGATACAATGAGAGTTAAGTTACATTGTACTGTAGAAAATTTGACCCTGACTTTGCAATTCCTCATGATCAATATGCAGTGAATTCAAATAATCTACCACCATTAGTTGTAATCGACAGTTGACTATACGTAGAAAAAGAAGAAATCTAAAGAGGAAAAAAAAGTTATTTTTATGTAAATATATATATATATATATATATATATATATATATATATATATATATATATATATATATATATATATATATATATATATATATATATATATATATATATATATATATATATATATATATATATATATATATATATATATATATATATATATATATATATACATTTTTTATTAATAAACAAATTTACATACATTTTTAGAAAATTTTATTCGTGAGGCACTAAAATCAATATCTTAAAGGTATGAAAGTATATTTTACACAATGAAGTCATTCAGGCAAGGATTGTCTACGTAAATGTTGAGAAAATCGTTGTAAGTATTGCCACGACACCTGAAAATGACAAATAGTAGCGCATGAAAAGAGCAGCTTTTAGTCGTTAAATCCTACACTCTCTTATGGTCTCGAATAATAGTTTTCCCATTGCTTTCAATAAATTTGTTGATGTGCGGAGTGTAGAATTTAAATGATAGACCTAAAGGATTAAAACATTCTATATTCTTTGCTGTTTGAAAGATGCATAGCCAATGATCTGTCTTTACGCTCGATGGAATGCTATTAACAATGATAATGGTATTGTTAACACTTTGATTTTTTCAAGGAAGTCCGATGGTATACAATAAGATTTGTATTTGGACATGCATGGATCCATATTAAATACGCTTATTATTCGATTTGTGTTCATGGTGCGAGGTTTAGTAAAATACTGCCTACGGGAGTTATTTCTCAATAAACTTCAAAATTGATTTAATGAGATTAATGCAATTCTCTCATCTAATTTTTCGGTAAATGTGCACTCTAAACCTACACTCCCCGTTCGTACAATACTCATATATTGAACGCCAAACAAGTCCAATATAATGGTACCATGAGTTTTTGAAAACATTGTATCAGTTATACCATTTTCAAATAGTTGTGAATCTTGATCTAGGCATTGCGTTGTCATCTCAAACAGTGTCATATAGGATTTATCAAAGGATAAATTGTAGAGTGGAAAATCATTTACTTTAAACAAAAGAGATGAAAGTCCATACATTTCAAATTTTTGTGGACAACATCTCCACGATTCTATTGCACTAGCACTTTTTAAAAATGTCAATACCAATTTTGTTGGAATTTCACCATTGATAGATGAAGACTCGGTGAAGGTGCATTAGCCCTTGGCAATACGACGCTGATTCGTGATTGTATGAGGAACGAGTAGTTTAATATTATTTCTAGTAGCTCTCAGTTTCTAGTAGTTCACAAGCAACAAAACTCATAACCTGTTGCTTTCGGACATGAAGTATTGCCGAGGTCAGAGAGAGTGTTACATCGGGATTGATAGGAAGTTCCTTTCATAAAATGAAATTAGATGGAGCAACCGTAAATTTTATTTCCACTTTAATATTTGGTGGTAACCTTTAATACATGGTGGTAGCATTATTCATTCATCTTATATTGCAAAAATTACCTCACCATGATGGTATCAAAGAGCAATCGAAAATACTATAACTCACCAAATGCAACAGGCAACGTGTGCATCACCTTTCCTTTGACTGGGGTTGCCTCTGATTGGCCGACGGATACTGACGTTTAGTGGCATTCTCAACCTCGACAAAGTTTCCCAATGCCTTGCGCAAGCGGTAAAGGGAACCAGTCAATCTCCAGTAGCGTTAAATTACATCGATAGTAAACCCGGTCTTAATTGAATTATTTGAAACAAAATTGTAGGAGGGGGGGATTGATGGTCCACTTTTCCCTTTTGGCACTGCCACCCCTCCCAAATTGAGGCTCTAGATCCCTGCTAGTTGTGGGTATAGATAGGAGTGACTATAGTACCTGTAATGACTACAGATAGGAGCGACCGTCAGGGCGTATTATGGATACAGATAGGAACAACCACAATAGCTATTGTGTCTACAGATAGGGGGTGACCATGGTAGTTATTGTGAATACTGATAGGAGTGACGTCAGTAATTTTTACACCTATAGTGGAATAGATTGCAGCTCTAGGGGCGCCGCTTGTATTTATTATACCTATAATAGAAAAGATGACAGCAATTGGGGTGACATCAGTATTTGTTATAGGGTTACAACTGTAATGAAGTAAGAATTATGTTGATATGGTGTTCAGTTAGGAAAGGAAACATATATAAAGATTACCAAAAGTAATAGTGCCAATTCAGCAATGTTCATAGATGTAAACTCCTATTATTTTCAATTTTGGCAGAAAGGTGTAAATACAAATGACATGGCTGTCTCTTAGATCAAGGCAGTTGTTTTACAATATTAATTAAAAAAAAAAAACTTTCCGAAAAAGAAGTTTTTCAAAGAAAAGTAAAGGCCATTTTAAACTTAAGTTCAGCAAGTACAAATACCTGTTAAAATTCAAACTCAAAACGACCAGAAGTTACTATTAAAGAAAAAATGAAACCCAAAACCAACAGAAATTGAATAAAAAATCATAGCAAAAAAAAAAACAACAAGTAATAATGTAAATGAATAAATAGATCTTAAAGCGAGTAATGCTTAGATTGAATATGAAAATCAAGCTTAAAACGAAAAAAAAAATAGTTTGCTATTAAAGTATAAATGAAACTTAAAACGAACAGAAATTAAATAAAAAATCAATGCGAACAAACATACAATATATATTAATGTAAATGAATAAATAAATCTTAAAACAAGTGAAACTTAAATTGAATATGTTAATCAAGTTTGAATCGAATAAAAAAAACTACAAACAAGAGTTTGGGTATCGCCTCACTGCAGAAGGCTAAAACCTGCTGCGTCATTGGCACCTTACGGAAAACAATATGAGTCTTAAACAGTCTTGGAAAGTATAAACAAAATCAAATTGAATATTAGATATATAATGATATTAATTGTTGAAATATCCATCAGTTCAAGATTTTTGTTCACTGTGATTTTTATTTTCATTTGCAATGCTGTAAGAACTGGAAAAGAATAAATTTGTAATATACGAGTAATTCGTTTTCAGTGAAGCGCAAATGACGCAAAAGGCTTTAGGTTTTTATAGTTAAAGAAGGGGGCAGTATCCAAATTTTTTTTGTAGTGAAACTATATTTGTCTTTACCAATCTTGGAAAGAACTAATAAATTAAACTGAATATTTGATGTATAATGATATTAATTGCTGAAAGTTCATCAGTTCAAAATTATACTGTAATTTTAATATTTATTTTCAATATTGAGTACAAGAGAAAACATTTGTAATATTATTCCTTTTCAGTAAAGCGCCAATGACGCAGTAGGTTTTAGGCTTCTGCAGTAAGACGATACCCAAACTCTTGTTTGTAGTTTTTTTATTCCACTCAAACTTGATTTGCATATTCAATTTAAGTTTCACTTGTTTTAAGATTTATTTATTCATTTACATTAATATATATTGTATGTTTGTTCGCATTGATTTTTTATTATTACGAAAATCTTATTTTTCGGAAAGTTTTTTTTTAATTAATTTTTGTTTGTTTTTGATTGAAAAAAGTTTCAAGTTTTTATGGCGTGGGGGGGGGGGGAGGTTGCTTACTGTCCGATTATTATTGACTTTAAAAAACGGATTTAGAACTTTCAATTTAAATCGAATTAGGCTTTTTTCAAAGTCTATACGAATACCTCTTTGATAAAAACCTTATATATGAACAAAAGACAGCTTGTATAACTTGTGGACAGCGATTGACAACAATGAATGGATTGAAAAAAAAGCTCCAATAAGGGCGTTTTGACCATTTCACTTGCTGACACAAAGGGATCACGACTGTTTAGAATTGACCTTAACAGATTTTGTGTGCCAAAGCAATTTTGCATCCATCACAAAGTATGTATTTTAACCTTATAATTGGATAATTATAATAGATTTACTATGGGTTCTTCCCATACAAAACTTTACCTTATTAAAGCCTTTGGGGTGGGGGTGGCGTAGTTGGCATAAAGAAGAAAACTTTAGCGTAGACAGTAGGAGAGGGGGAGGGTGAGGTTGGAGACTCATCCAATACGGGGCGAAACTTCACCTATCTCCTCCGTTCCCGATTTAGGAGATTAGACAGACTCATTGGGCTGTAGAATGTTGGACCGTTTGAGTTGTGGAAGACTTTAAAATACTCAAAAATACTTTATATTTTCAGTTATTGCAGGATTGATTTCATAGAATGTGGAAGGGTGAGCACCCTGGCCCATCATTTGGGTGAGTCTCAACTGATAATATGCAATTTTGATTAACTGTTCCGTTTTATGTGCATATATTATTCTATATATGTTATTTTGAGTTATACTTTTGTCGCATTGCGTTCATTTTTAAGCCTTGAGATAAAAACTGAAACCTTAGCGAAGACAGTGGTGTGGGGGAAGTCTCCCCCCTCACATGCATAATTGAGCAGCCACAGAGAAAGTAATACAAATGAAAATAATCTGTCTTTTGAAAATGTCCTTTTTCAAAAGACACGAACAAAATTGTCTAAAGGAACCTGAAGTGCTATCTCTGACATTTCCATTGATGCTTTATTCCTGTTACTTTCAGATGCAAAATTTAGAATATTATCGAATGGGTTTAGTCATCCCCTCCCTGAATAATTCACATTTGGAAAACCCACCCCTGGGAAATTCTTCCCCCCTCAAAGAACATTTTCTTTTCCTGCTGATAAATCCCCCGCCTCAAATTCCACCCAGCAGAAATTTCCCAGCCCTGGAATATACTCCCCCAAACATATTCCCCTCAGATAATTTCGGATATTCATAAAAAGGGAAGCTGAAATTTCTACTCAACTTTTTAGGTTCAGGGCGTCAGGGCGTTGGGTTTAATGCTAAGGGGTGGGCGGGCAGGGCTGCCTGTACACAACAAAATGAGGAGTCCTTAGAAAAAGACCCAACAAAACATTAAAGCCTTATGGTCTTTTTAATCTTTTGTTTTCTATTGTCTAAAACTTAGTAACAAAAAAAATTAATTAAAAAAACTAAAATAACTTTACAAAAGAGATAACAATTAACAAGCACTATATAAGGCTATCCTCACATTTGCGCTACAAATGGGAGGATATTAGGGAGTTGGGTTTAATCTTAAAGGGTGGATGGACGGGGCTGGCTGTGCACAACCTTCCTGGTGGTGGCGCGGTTTTCACTAATCTTAGTGCACAACTAAAAAACAATAAAATATCGAAACCTTATTGCCTTTATGACCTTTAGTTTTCTATTGTCTAAAACTTAGTAACAAAAAAATTAATTTAAAAAACTAAGTTTATTTATTAATTTACATTAATATATATTTTATGTTTGTCTGAATTGATTGTTTATTTAATGATTGTTTGATTGTTTATATGCACCCAGGGCATAACTTACAACGCCTACCCCTGGGACCTGGTGGGCTTTGTCGACACCGGAGTTTTTGTTATCAGAACTTTGAACTATTTTAATAAAATTTCTGTCTCAAAATTTTTATCTGATGCATTCAGGACGTGGAGGATGGGGGGGGGGCTAGTTGCCCTCCAATCTCTTTTGACTCTTCAAAAGTGAACAAGAACTTTCAATTTCCAATCAAAAGAGCCCTCTCTAATGTTTATACGAGCATCCCTTCCATTAGAAATAATATGAAGGATTTGGAGAATCCGTAAATTACAACCCTTGCCCTGAAGGCTGCAAGGGAGTTGTCATCCTCAAAGACCTAATTTCCAGAACTTAAAACTACGTTTAATAAAATGGCTTTCACAAAAATTTTGATTGGATGTATTTGGGTAAAAGGTGGTTGTGACAGGGGGGTTAGTTACCCTCAAATCAGTTTCGACTATTATAAAAGGCACTAGCCCTTTGAATTTTCAATCAAATGAGCCTTTTTTTAATTTTTTTACGACACCGCCTTCTATAAAAACCTTATATGCCTCCAGGGTATAGCTTAAAACCCTTGCCTTGAGGGTTATGGGGGAGTTTCCTCCTCAAAAACATATTTTCTATCTAAAAATCAACTACGTTGAACAAAATGGATATCTCAAAATTTTGATTGGATGTGTTTGAAGGAATGATGGGCGTGGGGGGGGGGGGCTAGTTGCCCTCCAGTCACTTTCGACTATTAAAAAGGGCACTAGCCCTTCTAATTTCCAATCGAATGAGCCTTTTTGAAGTTTCTACGACAACGCCTTCTATAAAAACCTTATATGCCCGCAGGGCATAACTTAAAACCCTTGCCCTAAGGGCTGTGGGGGAGTGTCCTCCTCAAAAAATAATTTTCTATCTGGAAATCAACTACGCTCACAAAACGGTCTGTCGTCCAAATGGGGATGGGTTGGATTGTGGTGAAGGATGGGCGTGGGGGGGGGCTAGTTGACCTCCAATCACTTTTAACTATGACAAATGGCACTATTCCTATGAATTTTCAATCGAATGAGCTTGTTTTTAAGTTTCTACGACAACGCGTTCAATAAAAACCTTATATGCCCCAAGGGCATAACTTAAAACCCTTGCCCTGAGGGTTGTGGGGGAGTGTACTCCTCAAAAACATATTTTTTATTTTGAAATCCACTACGCTGAACAAAATGGCTATTTCAAAATTTTGTTGGGATGGCTTGGGGGACTGATGGGCGTAGGGGGGGGGGCTAGTTGTCCTCTAATCACTTTTGACTATTAAAAAGGGCACTAGCCCTTTGAGTTTCCGATCGAAAGAGTGTTATTTGAAGTTTCTACGACAACGCCTTCTATAAGAACCTTATATGCCCACAGGGCATAACTTAAAACCCTTGCCCTGAGAGTTTTGGGGGAGTGTCCTCCTCAAAAACATATTTTCTATCTGGAAATCAACTACGCTGAACGAAATGGCTATCTAAAAATTTTGATTTGATGTGTTTGGGGGAATGATTGGCGTGGGGGGGGGAGCTAGTTGCCCTCCAAACATTTTCGACTATTAAAAAGGGCACTAGAACTCTCAATTTCCAATCGAATGAGCCCCCTTTGAATACGACGACCCCTTCCATATGAAGTGCCTCTGGGAAAAAAAAATTAATAAAACATTGGAGCCGTATGGCCTTTACTATAGGCAACACTGCAGCGTTGCCTCTGAAATTCGATTTAACACCACGTTTTATTTGAGGGGGGTCAGATGAAATTTTAAGAAATTCGCTTTTCATCATGAAAGGAATTGTTCTATTGAATCTGTACGGTAATTAGTATTTTTATGTTGCATCAATTGAATATATTTTTTACTAGATAGTACTGTGGGAACCTGGGGCGAATCTCCAGCATTTTATTGGGGGGGGGGGCAAGAGGGGCTCATATCCGGATAGTCAAGGGGCATGGGCTGTACAATATTTTTCACATTATTTTGGGAGGATCTGACCTCCTTGACCGCTCCCCCCAAACGACGCCCACGGCAAAAAGTGCTTCCAAATTTCGGTTAGTCTGGGTTGCGTTTCACTCTGATCTAGATTGCTTCTACTGCTGCAACCGCGATGGGAAAATGCAAACCTAATGGCAAGATTTATCAATGATAGTTACCTTAATTATGTAAGTTTTATGTTTCTAGCCTTCTCCAGCATAGAAATGGCAAAAAATTTATTTTTGGTGCCATGCTTCACTTTCCTCATGTGATACCAAGAAAAATTCCTAAAATGCACATAGATATAAGCGCTATTTTTCATTATCTAAAGTTTTTACCCTAAAGTTTGTTTTAGTACTTTCAAAAGAGCTATTTATTCTAATAACATGGCCTTTGTGATTCAGGGGTCATTTTTAAAGAATTGGGAAACAAATTCGAACTTTATCGTAAAGAGCGAGGTATTGACGAGGGGGCGAACCCCTTCATTTGCGTAATAATTTCTGCTTGTTTTAAGTTTTAATTTTGCTCCTTATCTGTACAGTAATTAATATTTCCATGTCACATCAATTGGATATATTGTTTATATCCAATTTTATATCCACTGCAATGTGAAAATGCAAACCTAATGGCAAGTTTACCAATGATTGTTACCTCAATTATGTATTTTTATGTTTTTAGTTTTCTCCAACATAGAAATGGCAAAAAAAAAAAAAAAAAAAAATTAATTTTTTGTGACATACTTTATTTTCCTCATGTGCTATCAAGAAAAAAACCATAAAATGCACATAGATATGAGCACTATCTTTCATTATCTAAAGTTTTTCCCCTAAAGTTTTTCTTAGTACTTTCAAAAGAGCTATTTATTCTAATTAAAGGGCCTTTGTGATTCAGGGGTAGTTGTCAAAGAATTGGAAAAAATCCGAACTTTAGCTTAAAGAGCGAGGTATTGACGAGGGAACGAACACCCTCATATACGCAATAATTTCTGTTCGTTTTAAGTTTTAATATTGCTCCTTACTTTCAGTTGAAAATACTTTTTTTTTGTTTGTTTTAATAAGTACTAAGTCACTGAACACCAAACAAAAATAATTATTTATCAGGTAGCTTTCTTTCTCACCAGTTATAATACCAAAACAATTTTTTTTTTATTAACATGTATATTAAACTGACAATGCATATTCATCTGTATTTTATTCAGTAAAGTGCAAATTATGTTCTGGCCTTGAGAAGGCATAGGGGTTGTGAGCCCCTATGCCTTCTCAAGAATTGTAATTTCTTCAGAAGAAATTACATCCTTCTCATAAATTGTAATTTAAGTTCGTTTTGGGTTTCATTTATTTATTGATGCTGATTTGTGGTAGTTTTACGCTTGGTATATTATTTGATTCAGTTTTTGCTGTTTTTTGGTTAAATGGAGTTCTTTACTTTTCTTGGAGAAACTTATTTTGTGGTAAAAGCTGTTTAATTAATTACAATAAATAACTGAGTCAAACTCAAAACGAGCCAAAATTAACACGAGTAGTACTGAAAACCCCCATGCCTTCCCAAGGCCAGAACATAATTTGCACTTTACTGAAAAAAATATAAATGTTTTTACTTTTATAACTTTAATAAAACAAAAAATATTAATATTTTGATTAAAAAATATCAGTATATGCATATTAAATTGACATTGCACATTTATTTGTATTTTTTCAATGAAGTGCAAGTCTTGTTCTGGCCCTGAGAAGGCTTTCGCGCTTTGTGCCCTACCTATATGTTAAATTCTGCTCGTTTTGAGTTCTACTCGGTTAGTTATTGTAATTTCTGTTCGTTTTGGGTTTTATTTATTTATCGATGCTGATTTGTGGTAGTTTCACGCCTGGTAGATTACTTGATTTAATTTTTGCTCTTTTTTTGTTTAATGAAGCTCTTTATTTTTCCCTGAAAAATTTATTCTATGGAAAAGGTCTCCTTAATTAATTTCTGTTCGTTTTATATTAACACAGTCTTTTCAGGGAAAAACAAAATAATACTTTAAATCTTTTCGTTTTTTTAAAAATTTATAGTTCAGCCTGCTATTTGTACGCTGGAGAAAAATTTTCAGCAATTCTTAACAACATAAACCGTCATAAAAATTCTGATATAAATAGTAGTGTTTAACTTAGTTTCATTCCTCTTCTAGTTGACCTGAAATGGAAAACTTGATACCATTCGCAAAAATATCTGTTTACTTTCTTTGATAGCTTGGATACACTTACGCTATTTTGATTTGGCTAAATTTTAAGAACAGAAGAAGCCCCGAAAGTTTGAACATAATACCCTCAGTCGTTCATGGGATACTGCTGAGATGCCTTATTGGGAATTAGCATTATCGCTGTGCATTTTGATTTTATCTTTAGGGAATATTTAGTTTTTAAACATAATGGGCAAATGGGAGGGTGGGAGTGGATTGGGGACTAGTTGCCCTCCAATCACTTTTGACTACTAAAAAGGGCATCAGCCCTTTTTATTTTCAATTGAATGAGCCATTTTCGAAGTTCCCATGAAAACTGCCCTGGTCTAAACAAAAACAACAAAAACAAATAATACATTATACCCACATCGATCTTTACTATAAAAATGTCAAGCCTTCCAATCACTTTCGAATATTAAAAAAGGCACTAGGCCTTTCGATTTTCAACCGAATGAGTACTTTTGGAAACGACAACGCTTTCTATAAACATCTGATATGCCCCCAGGGCATAAATTAAAACCCTTACCCAAAGGTCATTCTCAAAGACCTAATTTCCAGAACTTTCTACTACGTTGAACAAAATGACTATCTGAAAATTTTGATTGGATGTGTTTGGAGGAATGGTCGGTGTGAGAGGGAGGTTAGTTACGCTCCAATTACTTTCGACTATTACAAAGGGCAAATACCTATTGACGAAGTTTTGTATCGTCATCAGCTATTCCAACTTAATAAATGAAAAAAATCACTATTTTACGATTTTCTCGAAAACTTGAAAAATGTAGATACTTGGTTGTGGCAGAGGACTGCCGTGCTACTACAATTATTGCTACTACACAGGCTAAGAGTATTAAGGTAAAGCTTTCAAGGAATATTTAGGCAGGTGTTGAACTAAATCAAAACAAACTATGATCATGTAGATTGTCAAAAGGGTGACATAGAAACATCTCAATAACGGCTTGAATTATTAAGATAAACCCTTCAGGGAAAGTTGTGGTAGATTCTGAACTAGACAGAAGGAACTACGTTAATACTATAAATACTACTTCTACGGTTACTGTAACTAATGACAGTAAGGGGATTAAATTGAAACTTTTAGGGAACATTTAGGGGAAGTTTCAATTAAACGAAAAAACTATATGCATGCAGGTATTAAAAAGGCATATAATTAACATCGTAGGCAGCACTGCTGTATCATAGCTATCATATATATATATATATATAGCTATCATAGAGCTATCATATATAAATATATATATATATAGCTATAATCTCGATGGTGGAATGCTAAGCATAGCTTGTACATGAAAATGCAGTTTTTTTTTGTAAAAAGTGATACTAGTTGTCATCCAATTTTTTGGTCACTTAAAAAGGGCACTAAAACTTTTAATTACACAAAAAAAGGCAAAAATCCTAAAATGCTGAATGACCCCTCTCGCGACATTCTAGGACCCTCTTTCTTCTGGAAAAAAATAAAAAAATTCCACATTTTTGCAGATAGGAACTTGAAATTACTGGTTATCTGAGGTTATCTGATACGCTGAATCTGATGGTGTGATTTTCATTAAGATTTTAAGACTTTTGGGGAGTGTTTCTCCCTTTTTTTGAAAAATAATTTAAAAAATATTTTCCACAAAATAAGTTTTTCAAAGAAAGTAAAGAACCCCATTAAACCAAAAATGAGAAAAAACAAAATCAAATAATCTACCAAGCGTGAAACTACCACAAATCAGCATCGATAAATAAATGAAACCCAAAGCGAACAGAAATCACAATAAATAACCGAGTCAAACTCAAGACGAGCAGAAATTAACATAAGTTGGGCTCAAAACCTCCTATGCTTTCCCAAGGCCAGAACATAATTTGCACTTTACTGAAAAAAATATAAATGTTTTAACTTTTATAACTTTAATAAATCAAATAATATTAAGATTTTGATTACTAAATATCAATATATCTATATTAAACTGACAATGCACATTCATTTGTATTTTTTTGGTTAAACGCTATTTTGATTTGGTTAAATCTTAAGAGCAGAAGCAGCCCCAAAAGTTTGAACATAAAACCCTCAGTCGTTCTTGGGATACTGCTGAGATGCCTTATTGGGAATTAGCATTAACACAGTGCATTTTGATTTAATCTTATGGCAACATATAGTTTTTAAACAAAAAGTCAAATGGGAGGGTGGGTGTGGGAGGGGGATTAGTTTTCCCCTAATCACTTTTGACTATTAAAAAGGACATCAGCCCTTTCTATTTTCAATCGAAAGAGCCCTTTTCGCAGTTCATACGACAACTCCTTCGATACAAAGTGCCCAGGTCTAAATAACAACAACAACACAAAATAATACATTATACCCACATCGATCTTTACTACAATTAATTAAAAAAACTGTTTCCACAAAATAAATTTTTTCAAAGAAAAGTAAAGAACTCCATTAAACAAAAAATGAGCAAAAATAAAATCAAATAATCTACCAAGCTCGAAACTACCACAAATCAGCATCGATAATTAAATGAAACCCAAAACGAACAGAAATTAAGATAAATAACCAAGTCAAACTCAAAACGAGCAGAAATTAACATAAGTTGGGTGCAAAACCCCTATGCCTTCCCAAGGCCAAAACAAAATTTGTACAAATGAATCTGCATTGTCAGTTTAATTTTTATGTACTGCTATTTAGTAATCAAAATGTTAAAATCATTTGATTTATCTAAGTTATAAAAGTAAAAATATGTAAATTGTTTTCAGTAAAGTGCAAATTTTGTTCTGGCCTTGGGAAGGTATAAGGGTTTTGCGCCCAACTTATGCTAATTTCTACTCGTTTTGAGTTTGAATCAATAATTTATTGTAATTTATGCTCGTTTTGTGTTTCATTTATTTATCAATACTGATTTATGGTATCTTCAAGCTTGGCAGGTTATTTGACTTTATTTTTGCTCATTTTTTGTTTAATGGAGTTCCTTACTTTTCTTTGAAAGGCTTATTTCTTGGAAATTTTTTTTAAAATTAATTTCTGTTCGTTATATATTGACATAGTCTTTTCAGGGAAAAAGAAAATAACGCTTTAAATTTGTTCGTTTTTTAAGACTTTATAGTTTGGCCTGCTATTTGTATGCTGGGGAAAAATTTTCAGCAGTTTTTAACAACATACACCATTTTAAAAATCTGGACACAAATAGTACTGTTTAACTTAGTTTCATACCTCCTATAGTTGACCTGAAATGGAAAACTTGATACCATTCGCCAAAAAATCTATTTACTTTCTTTGGCAGCTTTGATACACTTACACTATTTTGATTTGGTTAAATTTTAAGAGCAGAAGTAGCCTCGACAGTTTGAACATAATACCCTCAGTCGTTCTTGGGATACTGCTGAGATGCCTTATTGGTAACTAGCATTATCACTGTGCATTTTTATTTAATATTGTGGAAACATTTAGTTTTTAAACATAATGAGCAAGTGGGTGGTGCGGAGTGAAAAGGGGATTAATTCCACTCCATTCACTTTCGACTTTTAAACAAGGCAGCAGCCCTTTCTATTTTCAATTGAATGAGCCCCTTTTGAAGTTCCCACGACAACTCCTTCGATACGAAGTGCCCTGGTCTAAACAACAACAACAACAAAAAATATTACTAATCCCCTTCGACTATTAAAAAGGGCATTAGCCCTTTGAATTTCAAATCAAATGAGTCCTTTTCGGAAGTTTCTACGACAATATCTTCTATAAAAACCTTATATGCCCCCAGGGCATAACTTAAAACCCTTGCCCTGAGGGCTGTGGCCGATAATCCTTCTCAAAAACATTTTTTTTCTATCTGTAAATCAACTACTCTTAACAAAATGGCTATCTCAAAATTGTTATTGGATGTGTTTGGGGGAATGATGGGCGTGGGGGGGGGGGGTTAGTTGCCCTCCAAACACTTTCGACTATTAAAAAGGGTACTAGCCCTTTGAATTTCAAATCGAATGAGCCTATTTTGAAGTTTCTACGACAACGCATTCTATAAAAACCTTATATGCCCCCAGGGCATGACTTAAAACCCGTGCCCTGAGGGTAGGGGAGGAGCGTCCTCCTCAAAAAGATACTTGGTATCTGGAAATAAACTACGATGAACAAAATGACGATCTCAAAATTTTGATTGGATGTGTTTGGGGGACTGATTGCCTTAGGGGGGACTAGTTGCCCTCCAATCTCTTTCGACTATTAAAAAGGGCACTAGCCACTTCAATTTCCAATCGAATGAGCCTTTTCGAAGTTTGTACGACGACTCCTTCGATACGAAGTGCCCGGGTATGGAGAAAAAAAAAACAACAAAAAACAACACATTGTGTCCACTTCGTTCTTTACTTAGGCAGCGCTAGCGCGCTACCTATGAAATCCAAACTGTGAGGGTGAAATGAGGTTTCTTTCGAGTAGTTGCCCTCCAATGACTTTCAACTATTAAAAAGGGCACTAGCCCTTTGAATTTCCAGTCGAATGAGCTTATATTGAAGTTTCTACGACATCGCCTTCTTTAAAAACCTTATATACCCCCAGGGCATAACTTAAACCCCTTGCCCTCAGGGAAATGGGGGAGTGTCCTCCTCAAAAAAATATTTTCTATCCGGAAATCAACTACGCTGAACAAAATGGCTATATAAAAATTTAGATTGGATGTGTTTGGGGGAATGAAGGGCATGAGGGGGGGGGGGCTAGTTGCACTCAAATCACTTTCGACTTTTAAAAAGGGCACTAGCCCTTTGAATTTCAAATCGAATGAGCCTGTTTTGAAGTTTCTACGACAACACCTTCTATATAAACCTTATATGCCCCCAGGGCATAACTTAAAACCCTTGCCTTGAGGGTTGTGGGGGAGTGTCCTCCTCAAAATGATATTTTCTATCTGGAAATCATCTACGCTGAACAAAATTGCTATCTCAAAATTTTGATTGGACATATTTGGGGGAATGATGGGCGTGGGGGGGATAGTTGCCCTTCAATCACTTTCGACTTTTAACAAGGGCACTAGCCACTCCAGTTTCCAATCAAATGAGCCCTTTTCGAAGTTTCTGCGACGACTCCTTCGATACGAAGTGCCCGGGTATAGAGAA
Source organism: Artemia sp. Qi Xiang Cuo (assembly GCF_049724085.1). Taxonomy (NCBI): domain Eukaryota; kingdom Metazoa; phylum Arthropoda; class Branchiopoda; order Anostraca; family Artemiidae; genus Artemia; species Artemia sp. Qi Xiang Cuo. The sequence continues at coordinate 60,618,995 of NC_142797.1, read as the reverse complement.
AAAACCAAAAAAAAACAAACAAAAAAACAACACATTGTGCTCACATCGGTCTTTACTTAGGCAGTGCTATCACGCTGCCTATAAAAATGTCAAGCCTTCCAATCACTTTTGACTATTAAAAAGGGCACTAGCCCTTTCGATTTCAAATCGAATGAGCCCTTTTTGAATTTCTACGACAGCACTTCCTATAAACACCTTATATGCCCCCAGGGCAAAAATTACAACTCTTACCCTAAGGGTTGTGAGGGTGGTTGTCATCCTCTAAGACCTAATTTCCAGAAGTTTCAACTACGTTAAACAAAATGGCCAGCTCAAAATTTTGATTGGATGTGTCTGGGAAAGTGGTGGGCGTGAGAGGGGCGTTATTCTTTCTCCAATCACTCTCAACTATTAAAAAAGGGACTAGCCCTTTCAATTTCCAATCAAATGAGCCCTTTTGAAGTTTCTACAACAACACTTTCAATAAAAACCTTATATGCTACCAGGGGATAACTTACAACCCTCGCCCTGAGGGCTGGGGGGTGTCATCCTCACAAACCTAATTCCCAGAAGTTTCTACTACGTTGAACAAAATGGCTATCTGAAAATTTTGATTGGATGTGTTTGGGGGAATGGTGGGTGTGAGAGAGGGGTTATTTACTGTCCAATCACTTTCAACTATTAAAAAAGACACTAGCCTTCTCAATTTCCAACTGAATGAGCCCCTTTTGAAGTTTTTACAACAACTCTATAATTAAAAAACCTTATATGCTCCCAGGGCATAACTTACAACCTTTGCCCTGGGGACTCTGGGGGGGGGGGGGGTTTGTCAACCTTAAATACATAATTTCCAGAACTTTCAACTAAGTTGAACAAAATGGCTATCATTAAACTTTGATTGAATGTGTTTGGGGCGTAAGACTCTCCACTCACTTTCGACTATTAAAAAGGGCAATTTCAATTTTCAATCAAATGAGCCCCTTTTGAAATTTCTACAACAAATTTCTATATAAACCTTATATGCCCCCATGCCATAACTTACAACCCTTGCCCTGAGGCTTGTGGGGGGGATGGGTTGTCATCCTTAAAGACCTAATTTCCAGAACTCTCAAATACGTTGAACAAAATAGATATCTCAAAATTTTGATTGGATGTGTTTGGGGATAAGGTGGGCGTAAGAGGGGGATTAGTTGCCCTTCAATCACTTTCAACTATTAAAAAGGGCAATAGCCCTTTCAATTTTCAATTGAATGTGCCCTTTTGGATGTTTTTACAACATCAATTTCAATAAAAACCTTACATGCTCCCAGGGCATAACTTAAAACCCTTGCCCTGAGGGATGTGGGGGGGATGGGTTGTCATCCTTAAAGACCTAATTTCCAAAACTTTCAACTGTGTTTAATAAAATGGCTATCTAAAAATTTGGATTGGATGTGTTTTGAGAAAAGGTGGGCGTGAGATGGGGGCTAGTTTCCCTCAAATAACTTTCGATTATTAAAAATGCCACTAGCCCTTTGAATTTCTAATCGAATCAGCCTTTTTTCAAGTTTCTACCACAAATATTTCAAAAAAACCTCATATGCCCCCAGGGCATAGCTTATAACCCTTGTCCTGAAGACTTTGGGGGAGTGTCCTGCTCAAACGTATAATTTCCTGAAATTTAAACTGCTTGGAACAAAATGACTATCTAAAAATTTTGATTGGATATGTTTGGGGAAATGGTGGGCGTGGAAGGGGTGTTGGTTGCCTTCCAATCACTTTCCACTATCAAAATGGGCACTAGCCATTTCAATTTCCAATCGAATGAGCCCTTTTTGAAGTTTCTACGACGACGCGTTCAGTAAAAACCTTATATGCCCCAAGGGCATAACTAACCACCCGTGCCCTGAGGGCTTCCTCGAAAACATAATTTCTATCTTGAAATTCACAACACTGAACAAACTGGCTATCTAAAAATTTTGATTGGATGTGTTTGAGGAAAAGTTGGGCGAGAGAGGGGGGCTAGTTGCCCTCAAATCACTTTCGACTATTAAAAAGGGCACTATACCTTTGAATTTCAAATCGAAAGAGCCCTTTTTCAAGTTTCTACGACAAAGATTTCAATAAAAACTTATATGCCCCCAGGGCATAACTTATAACCCTTGCTCTGAAGACAGTGAGCGGAGTGTCCTGCTGAAAGGTATAATTTCCTGAACTTTAACTGCGTGGAACAAAATGGCTATTTCAAAATTTTGATTGGATGTGTTTGGGGAAAGGGTGGGATTGGAAGGGGTGTTAGTTGCCTTCCAATTACTTATGACTATTAAAAAAGGCACAAGCCATTTCAATTTCTAATCGAATGAACCCTTTTTGAAGTTTCTACGAAAACACTTTTAGTGAACACCTTATATGCCCCCATGGCATAACTTACCACCCTTGTCTTGAGGTCTGTGAGGGCTCAAGGACCTAATTTCCAGAACGTTCAATTACTTTGAAAAAAATTGCTACCTCGCAATTTTGATTGGATGTGTTTGGGGAAAAGGTGGGCGTGAGAGCTATTATATTATTTCAACTATTAAAAAGGGCACTAGCCCTTTGAATTTCCAATCCAATGAGCCTTTTTTGAAGTTTCTATGACAACACCTTCTATAAAAACCTTATTTACCCCCAGGGTATAACTTAAAACCCTTGCCCCGAGGGTTGTTGAGGAGTGTCCTCCTCAAAAAGATGTTTTCTATCCGGAAATCAACTACGCTGAACAAAATGGTTATCTCAAAATTTTGATTCGATGTGTTTGGGGGAATGATGAGTGTGGGGAGGGGGAGGGGGCTATTGTCCCTCCAATCACTTTCGACTATTAAAAAGGGCACTAGCTCTTTGAAGTTCCAATCGAATGAGCCTTTTTTAAGTTTTTACGACAACGCCTTTCATAAAAACCTTATATGTCCCCAGGGCATAACTTAAAACCCTTGCCCCGAGGGTTGTGGGGGAGTGTCCTCCTAAAAAAAAATATTTCGTATGTGGAAATCAACTACGCTGAACAAAATGGCTATCTCAAAATTTTGATTCGATGTGTTTGGGGGAATGATGGGCGTTGGGGGGGGGGGGGGGGCTAGTTGCCCTCCAATCACTTTCGACTGTTAAAAAGGGCACTAGCCACTCCAATTTGCAATCGAATTAGCTGTTTTCTAACTTTCTACGACAAATCCTTCGATACGAAGTGCCCGGGAGTGGAAAAAAAAAACACAATGTGCCCACATCGTTCTTTACTTAGGCAGCGCTAGCGCGCTGCGTATGATAAGGCAAATTTTCTGAGCCTCTTTACTTTTGATGGGTACGACTAAACTTGATAAGACTTATATATTTAAAATCAGCATTAAAATCCGATTCTTTTGATCTATCTATTGGTATTAAAATTCCGCGTTTTAGGGTTTCGGTTACTATTGAAACGTATCGCTCTTGCTATACAGTTCATTATCACGAACTGTTTGAAATGTGGAATTTTGTACTTTTGGCCAGAAAGAAGATCATGGATGTGTGTATACTTATTTTTTTCCCCAGGGGCGATCGCATCGAACCAATGGTCGTAGAAAATCGCGAGAGTGCTAATTCGAATGAAGATTAAAAGTTCTAGTGCCCTTATAGGGAAGTATACCACCATTTTTCAGGGGCGGGAGATTTTATGGGTCTAGATTTTCTATGGGGGGAATTACACATTGAGAGGGAAGTTTCCGGGGATGAGCTCTGTAGAGGATATTTTAAGAGGGAGGAATTTTCCAGAATGCGTATACGACATTCGTTCTATTTGTCTTACTTTAGTAGTAATCAAGGTACTACTTTGCCGCCTTTATGTTCCATCCTGTTTTATTTGCGGCCTACAGGTCATCACACTCTTTGCCAAGAGGAATGACACAGTTTCAAAGTTCACTGCCTTTTTGGTGATAAGCTCAAAAAAATTCTAAAAAAACTTGTCATGCTACAATGTACTTAATTTAAAAAAAAAGTCGATATAATTGTGATGCTATAAGACTGGTTTCGCTTCATGGGTTCATTAATAGAAGGACTAATGTTTATGAAAAGGGTAATTACTTCTTTAGTTTACGAGATTTGCGAATTTTTTTGCGAAAAGATATTTGCGTAGACGCTTACAAGGGGCATTGCTAGAAAGTATTCAATAGCTTAATTGAAAAGTAACGATAGAATGACATTGTGACTTGACCTAGCTTTACCTCGCCGATGTGGTCTGTATAATAAGTAATTAACGTTTTAAAAATATTTTCAATTTAAAAAGATATGGATTAAAAGTTATTTGAGGGGGTTGGGTTGCATAGAGGGGTGAGTTGCACGAGGTTTAAGTTAAAGCGGATACAGGGGCACGGAGGGTTTCGGTTAGACACGGGTTCAGTCACACGGGGGGTTCAGTTGCACGGGGGGTATCCCCTTTTTTTTTTTTTTTCGTAAATCGGGCTCCCTGTTTTCAAAATCCCTTTTTCTTCTGTTGCGTGGCGCATTTGGTGACGAGATATTAAACGTAATTAAATTTATCACGGCGGTTCAGTTGTACAGGGATTTCAGTTATACAGGGGTTCAGTTACATGGGGGTTCTTTGTGTTAAATAAGTAGTTTTTGTATCTTTTAAAAGAACTTTACGGGGATTGAGAGACTGAGTTGCCTAATTACGTATTATTTTTATTTACTTTATGCTCTTTAAATTATAAATTTTTGTGTTAAATAAGTAGTTTTTGTATCTTTTAAAAGAGCTTTACGGGGATTGAGAGACTCAGTTGCCTAATTCCGTGTGATTTTTTTTTACTTGATGGTCATTAAAAACGAAATTTTTGTGTTAATTTAGTAGTTTTTGTATCTTTTAAAAGAGCTTTACGGGGGTTGAGAGACTCAGTTGCCTAATTCCGTGTGATTTTTCTTTACTAGATGGTCATTAAAAACGAAATTTTTGTGTTAAATAAGTAGTTTTTCTATCTTTTAAAAGACCTGTACAGGGATTGAGAGGCTCAGTTGCCTTATTCCGTGTTATTGGTGAATTCCTTATCCTCTATAAATCCTAAATTTTTTTGTTTAATATGGTGTTACTGTATATTATACTAGAACTTGATGATGGTTTATAGACCCTGTAGACGAAGTCCGTGGGATTTTTCGTTAAGGGAGTAACATTAAAAAATAAATTTGCGTGTTAATAAAGTAGTTTTTAAATCTTTTAAATGATATTATCGGTGACCTTGTGAACGTGATTCATCTTAATGTGGGATGGTATATCAATTTTGAGTCATTAAAAACTTAAATTTCGTGTTATATAAGTAGATATAGTAAATTTTAAAATAAATTTAAGCGGATTGAGTCTAAATTTTTCTTATGTACTTTACAGAAATATCTCGTTTTTTAGACTATAATTGAAAAATACGTCTCCTTTAAATACAAAGAATATCGTTAATATATTTGGAGTGGGCGTTGGGGAGGTGGGAGGAGTGCAATCCCCACCATTAATATTCTGAATAAATAATAGATGAAATAAATAAACAAAACTGTATTTTTTTTCAGGTATCATATTTAAAAAATGTGTTTTATGGCATTCCATACAGGTATAGGCTATTTAGTTCTAAATTTTTCTTATGTACTTTACATAAATATCTCTTTTTTAAGACTATAATTGAACAACACGTCTACTTTAAATACAAATAATATCTTTAATGTATTTGGAGAGGGATTTGTGGTGGTGGTACGGGAGCAATCCCCACCAGTCATAATCTGAAAAAATAATAGATTAAATAAATAAAAAAAACTGTATTTTTTTTTAATTTATAGTATTTAAAAATGTTTTTTATGTCATTCCATATAGGTATAGGATATTTTGCCATATATTATTCTTATTTACTGGACATAAATATCTCTTTTTTAATACTATAATTGAACAATACGTCTCCTTTAAATACAAAGAATATCTTTAATATATTTGGAGTGGGGTTTGGGGTGGTTGGAAGGGTGCAATCCCCCCCCCCCCCTCCAAAATTAAATTTATTTTATTAAAAAATTTTCTAAAAAATAAGAAAATAAAAAATATTATTTCACGTAAAAAAAAAAAAAATATATAAAAAGTTACTTTAATTTATAAAAAATTTAAAGTTATCAAAAACAATGTCCGTTAAATAGCGAAACAAGACATGCTGGTTTTATAATACAGGTTTAATTAATTACGTAAATCTCTTGACAAAGAAAGAAATCGCTTGAGTCCTCTCGCAATAGCAAACCAAACCAGATTATACCCACTTAACCAGCCTATACCTGTATGGAATGCCATAAGACACATTTTTAAATACGATATGCATTTACACTATTGGAGATTAATGATGGAACCGACAGCAGCAGCAGCACCTTTCCTTGGCACCTTTCCAAACGAACAGGGATTCCCCACTGGTTCCTACACATTGCAAAAAAGTGAGCAGTACGAAAACTCCACGTTTTCAACCAGACTGGTTTTTTAGTTGCACGGGGGGTTTTGGTTATACACGGGTTCAGTTACAAGGGGGGGTTCAGTTGCACGGGGGGTATCCCTATTTTCGTAAATCGGGCTCCCTGTTTTCAAAATCCCTTTTTCTTCTGAGGCTTGGAGCATTTGGTGGCTAGCTATTAAACGATACCTTAAATGCATTCAGATATTTTCTTTATAAAACATAGTCGTGACTAAATCAGATTTTTTTGTTATGCAGTGAGCTTTTACTAGTAGCAGCACTTTCGTGTTTTTTGCAAGCCATTCATAATAAAAATTAAATTAATTAATATATTTTATTTATCAAAAATAGCCGTGACAACATCATATGGTTTTTTTGTGCTTTGATTTGTTAATATTATTAGTATTTTCGTTTTTTTTTTTTCAAGCCATTAAAACAATACCATAAATTCAATAAGATATTTTATTGATAAAACATAGCCGTGACTACATCAGATGGTTTTTTTTTTCAGTGAGTTGTTACTAGTAGTAGAACTTTAGTGTTTTTTTTTTTGCAGGCCATTCATACTATACCTTAAATGCATTCAGATATTTTCTTGATAAAACATAGCCGTGACTACATCAGATGGTTTTGTAGTGCAGTGAGTTGTTACTAGTAGTAGTAGTATTTTCGTGTTTTACCAAGCCATTCATACTTTACCTTAAATGCATTCAAATATTTTCTTGATCAAATATAGTCGTGATCACATCAGATGGTTTTGTAGTACAGTGAGTTGTTACTAGTAGTAGTATTTTCGTTTTTTTTTTTTTCAATCCATTAATAATATAACATAAATTAATTCAGATATTTTATTAATAAAGCATATTTTTGATCACAGTAAAACCAGCCTATACCTGTATGGAATGCCATAAGACACATTTTTAAATACGATATGCATTTACACTATTGGAGATTAATGATGGAACCGACAGCAGCAGCAGCACCTTTCCTTGGCACCTTTCCAAACGAACAGGGAGTCCCCACTGGTTCCTACACATTGCAAAAAAGTGAGCAGTACGAAAACTCCACGTTTTCAACCAGACTGGTTTTTTAGTTGCACGGGGGGTTTTGGTTATACACGGGTTCAGTTACAAGGGGGGGTTCAGTTGCACGGGGGGTATCCCTATTTTCGTAAATCGGGCTCCCTGTTTTCAAAATCCCTTTTTCTTCTGAGGCTTGGAGCATTTGGTGGCTAGATATTAAACGATACCTTAAATGCATTCAGATATTTTCTTGATAAAACATAGTCGTGACTACATCAGATGGTTTTATGATGCAGTGAGTTGTTACTAGTAGTAGCACTTTCGTGTTTTTTTTTTTCAAGCCATTAATAATATACCATAAATTCATTCAGATATTTTATTTATAAAAAATAGCCGTGACTAAATCAGATGGTTTTGTTGTGAAGTGAGTTGTTACTAGTAGTAGTAGTATTTTTTTTTGAAAGCAAATCTTACTAAAAATTAATATAAATATGATATTTTATTTATCAACAATATTCATTAATACATCATATTGTTTTTTTTTTCATTTAGTTGTTAATATTAGTTGCACTTTCGTGTTTTTTTTTTGCAACCCATTAAAAAAAAAACATAAGTTAATTATTAAATTTTAATTATAAAACATAGCCGTTAAAAAAAAATATTGTTTTGTATTTAAGTTAGTTTTTAAGATTAGTAGTATTATTTTTGTGTTTTTCCAAGCAATTCATACTTTACCTTAAATGCATTCAAATATTTTCTTGATCAAACATAGTCGTGATCACATCAGATGGTTTTGTAGTACAGTGAGTTGTTACTAGTAGTAGTATTTTCGTTTTTTTTTTTTGCAAGCTAATCATACAATACCTTAAATGCATTCAAATATTTTCTTAATCAAGCATAGTTGTGATCACAGTAAAACCAGCCTAAACATGTATGGAATGCTATAATACACATTTTTAAATAAGATACGCATTTACACTATTGGAGATTAATGATGGAACCGACAGCAGCAGCAGCACCTTTCCTTGGCACCTTTCCAAACGAACAGGGATTCCCCACTGGTTCCTACACATTGCAAAAAAGTGAGCAGTACGAAAACTCCACGTTTTCAACCAGACTGGTTTTTTAGTTGCACGGGGGGTTTTGGTTATACACGGGTTCAGTTACAAGGGGGGGTTCAGTTGCACGGGGGGGATCCCTATTTTCGTAAATCGGGCTCCCTGTTTTCAAAATCCCTTTTTCTTCTGAGGCTTGGAGCATTTGGTGGCTAGCTATTAAACGATACCTTAAATGCATTCAGATATTTTCTTGATAAAACATAGTCGTGACTACATCAGATGGTTTTATGATGCAGTGAGTTGTTACTAGTAGTAGCACTTTCGTGTTTTTTTTTTCAGGCCATTAATAAAATACCTTAAATTCATTAAGATATTTTATTTATAAAAAATATCCCTGACTAAAACAGATGGTTTTTTAGTGAAGTGAGTTGTTAATAGTAGTAGTATTTTCGTGTTTTTTTTGCAAGCCATTCATACTATACCTTAAATGCATTCAGATATTTTATTGATCAAACATAGCCGTGACTACATCAGATGGTTTTATGATTCAGTGAGTTGTTAATAGTAGTAGCTCTTTCGTTTTTTTTTTTTGCAAGCAATTCAAACTATACCTTAAATGCATTCAGATATTTTCTTGATAAAACATAGCCATGACTACATCAGATGGTTTTGTAGTGCAGTGAGTTGTTACTAGTAGTAGTAGTATTTTCGTGTTTTTCCAAGCCATTCATACTTTACCTTAAATTCATTCAAATATTTTTTTGATCAAACATAGTCGTGATCACATCAGATGTTTTTGTAGTACAGTGAGTTGTTACTATTATTATTATTTTCATTTTTTTTTTTTGCAATCCAATAATAATAACACATAAATTCATTAAGATATTTTATTAATAAATCATATTTTTTATAACATTAAAAAAAAAAAAAGAGTTTGTTACTTACTTAAAATTTTGTCATAATTTCTTGAACGAAATGTCTTTGTTTATCCAGCAGATGAATTCGAGAAAGAATTTGCTACTTACTTACAATTTTTTCATAATTTCTTTAATGAAAATTTCTGTATTGTGTATCCCAGAGGTGACTTCAAGAAAGAATTTATTACTTACTTACAATTTTTTCATAATTTATTTAATGAAAATTTCTGTATTGTGTATCCACGAGGTGACTTCAGTAAAGAGTTTTTCTCTTGCTTAAAATAGAAATATTATAAATAACAAGGACGGTTTAATATTAAATATATTTATTGCTTAAATGTATTAACAGATTTTTTTTTTGAGAAAAAAACAACAACAACAAATTTTTACATAAAAATAGTACTTAGAGTTCACTCTTAAACATTCCACAAACGATGGTCCCATGATATAGGATAGTTTTTAACATGTCTTATGGATTTATCACGATCAGGCATGTTCTTAGGTATCCACTGTGCGAAGAACCTAGCCTCGTCTTCAGGACGATGATAACCCCCTTCAAATTTAGGACACTTAAACTCTTCTAGATTGAAAAATGGAATCCTAGGGTCACACTTTTGAATTAAAACTTTATCTGTAGGTACATTGCCCTTTACATAGAGCGCTTCAACTCCGAAAAAGCTGCAAATTTCACCGACTTCCTCCTGGACATTTCTCAGTTCCTGACCAGTATTATTAAGTGGTGTAATCGCTCTATCATAGAATCCCAGTCTATTTATATAACGTAATGTAGTACTCCACAAGCTTTTATCATACTCAAACAGATTATAGTTCACTAACCAATGATAACAGTCAATTTCTTTGAGATCCATAGACAATAATAAAAAAGCACATTCGAATATAACACCGTAAGATGATTTTTTTAAACTGATAAATTCGGTATCAAACAGTCCTATCATCTTGGAACTGAATGTATATCATCCCATTCTTAAGGTATTTTATACCTTATATCTTGGAAATTAAGTCTCTCTCTTCTTATCAGATTCAAACGCTTAATACCCACAAGCATATGCGAGTCAAATTTCATCTTAAAGTGCCAACATATCTGATAGAATAATTTAAGTCTTATGATCAATTTCATAAAACCTATAATTTTCACCTTTTTCTCCATTAAGCATCAATTACTTCAAGAAATTAATTCCACATTTTTTGTAGATAGGAGCTTGAAACTTCCGAAGTAGGGTTAATGGTTTTTAGAGTTTCGGTAACTATTGAGCCGTGTCGCTCCTTACTTACAGTTCGTTAGCACAAACACAAAAAATGTTATCACTCTTAACATTTAAATCTTGGCAAATCCAAAAACACCTGTGCAGTGATTTTTGCAAGTGCGTTTAGGTGTTAAATTCCAATTAATAGGCACGTAACGTATCTAAAAAAGAAAAGTGTGTTTTGACTATATTTTATATAATTTAGTCTGAAAAATAGGAATTCACACTTAAAAAGTTCTATTAAGAGCTTTTTTTTTTCCGCTTTTATTTCAGCCAATTTTGTTTAACAAAAAAAAAATAATGGAATTATTTAATGATCTTCAGAAAAAATACTTTTCGGACAATCAACTTCAGACTAACTTTTTTTTTTTAACTGAAGTGGAAAATTTTGATATTATTTTGGGAAAATATAATTGATCAATAACTTATTTCATTTTCATTAAGAAAATTCAGAATCAAAGTTGAACTTTTCTTCTTCCAGGAAAATATTTGGAACAGAACTTTAAATTTTTCATCCCTTTGATAAAAATTTTAATTGTAGTTGAAATTTTTATATTATCTTATTACAAGATGAGGTATAAGTTACTTTGTAAAATTTAATATCTACCATTCGGTAACGCCTACTTACTTTTTTAGACGTTGCGTGTTTATTATTCACCGGGAGTTCTCTAAAATAACTATATCACTATCTTAATTAAGATATTAACTTACATCTACACCAATACTCGCTAGAAGGATGTTAAGTTACGACCTTGTTGATTTTGACTATGTTAATACACTGTTTGCTATCCAGTTCTCCAGTGAGAGGAAGCGAGCAAGCTATTAAAGCTGATAGAACATTACCAATTCTAAAATTCGCGCTCGACTTATGTTAATTTCTGCTCGTTTTGAGTCTGACTCGGTTAAACCACTGTTTGCAATCCATTTCTCAGTTGAGAGGACCTGTTTGACTATTTGCTTTACAAGTTTTTTTGATAACTTGATAGGTGATTAGGATTTGAATAAGAACTTCAGGAAAGAGTTTGTTACTTGCTTACAATAGAAATATTCTAAGGAACAATGACGTTTTAATACTTAAGAAATTTAGTGATTAAATTTATTAACATAGATAAATATAAACAAAAACAACTCTCACCCTTGTGACATTTACAAAACTACACTACGATCAATAAAAGAAACCAATACTTAAAAGACATTTTTTTTTGAAGGGGGAGGGAGGGTTTTTTCCGTGGAGATGGATATTTCATTTTTTAAGGTTCATTTAGACGAGGTTACGCCAAGACTAGAAAGAAAAGTTCATAGGTATGGGGCTGCCCCCCCCCCATCCAAAACTCAAAATTTATAGGAACATATTTTCAACATATTTAAATATTTACCTACGTAGGCATCACTTAGGTTAGATTAGATTAGGTTAGAGACAGAGAAAAAGTTAGGTTAGGTTAATTTAGGTTAGACTAGGTTAGGCTACGTACGCGCGCGGACGTAGGATAACCTAGTCTAACCTAAATTAACCTAACCTAACATTTTCGCTGTCTCTAACCTAATCTAATCTAACCGAAGTGATGCCTACGTAGGTAAATATTTAAATATGTTGAAAATATGTTCCTATAAATTTTGAGTTTTGGATGGGGGGGGGGGCACCCCCAAACCAAATAAATTTTATTTATAGTCTTGGCGTAACCTCGTCTAAATGAACCTTAAAAAATGAAATACCCATCTCCACGGAAAAATCCCTCCCCCTTCAAAAAAAAAAAAATGTATGTTCATTTTGGGTTTTATTTATTTATCGATGCGGTTTTGTGACAGTTTAACGATTGGTCGTTTAATTGATGTTATTTTTGCTATATGTTAATACATTTAAGCACTAAATATATTTAATATTAAACCGTCCTTTTTCTTTAGAATAGTTCTATTGTAAGCAAGTAACAAACTCTTTCCTGAAGTCATTATTAAAATCCTACTACCCTCTCAATTTATCAAAAACTATTACATTCCAGCCTACCAAAATAACTCTAAATGTATAAATTTATATCAAAAAGTTTTTTAAAAAATTAATACTCAAACCGGTAGGAAAGAACAAATATAATATCGCGACGTTGAGACGTTGTAAGTTTCTATCTTAATTAATAGATAGATCTCTTGCTGTCAACGGAGAAATGGATTGCAAACAGTGGTTTAACCGAGTCAGACTCAAAACGAGCAGAAATTAACATAAGTCGAGTATGAATTTTAGAATTGGTAATGTTCTATCAGCTTTAATAGCTTGCTCTCTTGCTGTTAGAAAACTCCTGGTTAATACAAAAATCGCGAAGACTAAAAAGTTCAACTTCGATTCTGAATGTTCTCAATGAAAATGAAATAAGTTATTGATCAATTCTATTTTCCTAAAATAATATAAAATTTTCCACTTCAATTCAGATTTTTCTCAAAGAGATGAAAAAATTTAAAGTTCTGTTCCAAATATTGTCTTTGAAGAATAAAAGTTCAATTTTGACTCTGAATTTTCTTAATGAAAATGAAATAATTTATTGATCAATTATATTTTCCCAAAATGATATCAAAATTTTCAACTTCAGTTAAAAAAAAAAAGTTAGTCGGACGTTGATTGTCTGAAAAGTATTTTTTCTGAAGATCAGTAAATAATTCCATTATTTTTTTTTGTTAAACACAATTGGCTGAAATAAAAGCGGAAAAAAAAAAGCTATTAATATAACTTTTTAAGTGTGAAGTCCTATTTTTCAGACTAAATTATAGAAAATATAGTCAAAACACACTTTTCTGTTTTAGATACGTTACGTGCCTATTAATTGGAATTTAACACCTAAACGCACTTGCAAAAATCACTGCACAGGTGTTTTGGATTTGCCAAGATTTAAATGTTAAGAGTTATAACATTTTTTGTGTTTGTGCTAACGAACTGTAAGTAAGGAGCGACACGACTCAATAGTTACCGAAACTCTAAAAACCATTAACCCTACTTCGGAAGTTTCAAGCTCCTATCTACAAAAAATGTGGAATTAATTTCTTGAAGTAATTGATGCTTAATGGAGAAAAAGGTGAAAATTATAGGTTTTATGAAATTGATCATAAGACTTAAATTATTCTATCGGATACGTTTGCACTTTGAGATGAAATTTGACTCGTATATGCTTGTGGGTATTAATCCTTTGAATCTGATAAGAAGAGAGAGAGACTTAATTTCCAAGATATAAGGTATAAATTACCTTAAGAATGGGATGATATACATTCAGTTCCAAGATGATAGGACTGTTTGACACCGAATTTATCAGTTTGAAAAATCATCTTGCGGTGTTATATTCGAATGTGCTTTTTTATTATTGTCTATGGATCTCAAAGAAATCGACTGTTATCAATTGTTAGTGAACTATAATCTGTTTGAGTATGATAAAAGCTTGTGGAGTACTACATTACATTATATAAACAGATTGGGATTCTATGATAGAGTGATTACACAACTTAATAATACTGGTCAGGAACTGAGGGATGTCCAGGAGGAAGTCGGTGGAATTTGCAGCTTTTTCGGAGTTGAAGCACTTTATGTAAAGGGCAATGTAACTACAGATAATGTTTTAATTCAAAAGTGTGACCCTAGGATTCCACTTTTCAATCTAGAAGAGTTTAAGTGTCCTAAATTTGAGGGGGGTTATCACCGTCCTGAAGACGAGGTTAGGTTCTTCGCACAGTGGATACCTAAGAACATACCTGATCGTGATAAATCCATAAGACATGTTAAAAACTATTCTATATCATGGGACCATCGTTTTTGGCTGTTTAAGAGTGAACTCTAAGTGCTATTTTTTATGTAAATATTTGTTGTTGTTTTTTTTTTTCTCAAAAAAAAAATCTTTTAAATAAATTAATAAAAAAAAAAAATTAATATTAAACCCACCTTTGTTATTTATAATATTTATATTTTAATAAAGTAAAAAACTATTTAATGAAGTCACCTCTTGGATAAACAATACAGAAATTTTCATTAAAGAAATTATGAAAAAATTGTAAGTAAGTAATAAATTCTTTCTTGAAGTCACCTCTGGGATACACAATACAGAAATTTTCATTAAAGAAATTATGAAAAAATTGTAAGTAAGTAGCAAATTCTTTCTTGAATTCATCTGCTGGATAAACAAAGACATTTCGTTCAAGAAATTATGACAAAATTCTAAGTAAGTAAAAAACTATTTTTTGTTTGTTACTTTTATCAAAAATTTGCTTTATTAATAAAATATCTGAATGAATTTATGGTTTATTATTATTGGCTTGAAAAAAAAAAAAAAACGAAAATACTACTACTAGTAACAACACACTGTACTAAAAAAACATCTGATGTGATCACGACTATGTTTGATCAAGAAAATATTTTAATGCATTTAAGGTAAAGTATGAATGGCTTGGTAAAACACAAAAATAATACTACTACTAGTAACAACTCACTGCAATAAAAAACCATTTGATGTTGTCACGGCTATTTTTTATAAAGAAAATATCTGAATGCATTTATGGTATAGTATTAATGGCATGCAAAAAAAAAAAAAACATTATAGTGCTACTACTAGTAACAACTCACTGCATAACAAAACCATCTGATGTAGTCACGGCTGTGTTTGATCAAGAAAACATCTGAATGCAATTAAGTTATAGTATGAATTGCTTGCAAAAAAAAACAAGAAAGTTCTACTAATATTAAAAACTAACTTAACTAAAAAACCATCTGATTTTGTCAGGGCTTTTTTTTATAAATAAATTATCTTATTGCATTTAAGTTTTAGTATGATTGGCTTGCAAAAAAAAAACGAAACTGCTACTACTAGTAACAACTCACTGCATCACAAAACCATCTGATGTAGTCACGACTATGTTTTATCAAGAAAATATCTGAATGCATTTAAGGTATCGTTTAATAGCTAGCCACCAAATGCTCCAAGCCTCAGAAGAAAAAGGGATTTTGAAAACAGGGAGCCCGATTTACGAAAATAGGGATACCCCCCGTGCCACTGAACCCCCCCTGGTAACTGAACCCGTGTATAACCAAAACCCCCCGTGCAACTAAAAAACCAGTCTGGTTGAAAACGTGGAGTTTTCGTACTGCTCACTTTTTTGCAATGTGTAGGAACCAGTGGGGAATCCCTGTTCGTTTGGAAAGGTGCCAAGGAAAGGTGCTGCTGCTGCTGTCGGTTCCATCATTAATCTCCAATAGTGTAAATGCATATCGTATTTAAAAATGTGTCTTATGGCATTCCATACAGGTATAGGCTGTTTTTACTGTTATCAAAACTTTGATTTATTAATAAAATATCTTATTTAATTTATGTTATTTTATTAATGGCTTGAAAAAAAAAAAAAAACGAAAATACTAATACTAGTAAAAACTAACTGTACTAAAAAAACATCTGATGTGATAACGACTATGTTTTATCAAGAAAATATTTGAATGCATTTAAGGTAAAGTATGAATGGCTTGGAAAAACGCGAAAAAAAAAATAATAATATTAAAAAATAAATGAAATAAAAAACCTTATTTTTTTTTAATGCCTTTTTTTTTTAATTAAAAATTATTATTTAATTTATTTTTTTTTTTTATTTTGCTGCAAAAAAAAAAAAACACGAAATTGCTAAAACGATAAAAAAAAAAAAGAAAAACAAAAAAAACGGATTTATTCACGAATATTTTTGATCAATAACATATATGAATGCATTTAAGTTTGGTTATTATTGTCGTGCAAAAAAAAAACCGATACTCATAAAAAAATTAAAAGTAAAAAGAAAAAAAAATACTACGTTGGTTTTAACCGAATTTTTTTAAAAATAAATAATAATAACTAAAGATTTTTTGTTTTTTATGGTACAGCAAAAAAAAACGACATTGAAAAAAATATTAAAAAATAACATCATAACAAAAAAATCTGATTTATTAACTAAAATTTTTTCTAAATAAAAAATATTAATGACTTTAAGGTATAGTTTAATAGCTAGCCACCAAATGCTCCAAGCCTCAGAAGAGAAAGGGATTTTGAAAACAGGGAGCCCGATTTACGAAAATAGGGATACCCCCCGTGCAACTGAACCCCCCCTTGTAACTGAACCCGTGTATAACCAAAACCCCCCGTATAACTAAAAAACCAGTCTGGTTGAAAACGTGGAGTTTTCGTACTGCTCACTTTTTTGCAATGTGTAGGAACCAGTGGGGAATCCCTGTTCGTTTGGAAAGGTGCCAAGGAAAGGTGCTGCTGCTGCTGTCGGTTCCATCATTAATCTCCAATAGTGTAAATGCGTATCGTATTTAAAAATGTGTCTTATGGCAGTCCATACAGGTATAGGCTAGTTAAGTGGGTATAATCTGGTTTGGTTTGCTATTGCGAGAGGACTCAAGCGATTTCTTTCTTTGTCAAGAGATTTACGTAATTAAACATTTTTTATAAAACAAGCGTTTCTTTTTTATATCTTTAACGGGAAATTTTATTTATAACTTTAACTTTTTGATCAATGACATTAACTTTTGATAGATTTTTTTTTTTTTAAGTTAAATAATATATTTTATTTTCTTATTTTTTAAAAAATTTTGGAAGAAACTAAATTTCAGTTGGGGGGGTGCCGGGTTGGCTACTCAGACCTCCCCACAGCCCTCTCCAAATGCATTAACGTTATTGACATGAATTAATGGATACTTATTTTAATTAATTTTAAAAAAAATAGAGTAATTAATTTAAATTAAATACTAAAAATATATGGAAAAATAATAGACTATAAAAGTAAGTTCATAAAAAGGAACCATTTTTAAATACGATACATGAAAAAAAAAATACAGTTTTTTTTTTATTTATTTATTATATTATTTATTATTAATTGGAAAGGGGGGGAGTGCACCCCTACCAAAAACCCACAGCCCTCAACAAAGAACTTATATAAAATCATTTTAATTAAAGGAGACGTGTTGTTCATATATAGTAATAACCTATATATAAAAATTTCAAGTAAAAAATACACTATTAGAGACAAATAATAGCATAGAACTTTATGTACTTAAAAAAGACAAAATTTTTAAATACTATACATGAAAAAAAAAATTATTTGGTTTTTTTTTAAGAAATATCTTATAAATTAATACGATAAATTTTTTTGGTTTCACTACAACCAAATCAACCCATCCTTCAACAAATACAGTAAATATATTGTTTTTATTTAAATGAGACATGTTTTTCAATTATAGTCTTAAAAACGAGATATTTATGTAAATTACATAAGAAAAATTTAGACTCAATCCACTTAAAGCTATTTTAAAAGTTACAATAACTACTTATTTAACACGAAACTTTCTTTTTTAATGAACATCAAGTAAAGAAAAATCACACGGAATTAGGCAACTGAGTCTCTCCATCCCCGTAAAGCTCTTTTAAAAGATACAAAAACTACTTATTTAACATATTATTTTAGTTTTTTTTGACTTACAATTAATTAAAAATCACACGGAATTAGGCAACTGAGTCTCTCAATCCCAGTAAAGCTCTATTAAAAGTTACAAAAACTACTTATTTAACACAAACATTTCGATTTTAATGACCCGCAAGTAAAGACAAATCACACGGAAGTAGGCCACTGAGGCTCTCAATCCCATTACATCTCTATTAAAATATACAAAAACTACTTATTTAACAGATACATTTAGTTTTTAATGACCATCAAGTAAAGAAAAATCACACGGAATTAGGCAACTGAGTCTCTCAATCCCCTTCAAGATCTTTTAAAAGATAAAAAAACTACTTATTTAAAAAACAAATTTATATTTTATTGAAAAACAAGTAAAAAAAAAATAACTAGGAATTATTCAACTGAGTCTCTCAATACCAGTAAAGATCTTTTAAAAGATAAAAAAACAACATATTTAAAAAAAACATTTAGTATTTAATTAGCATCAAGTAAATAAAAATCATACGTACTAAGGAAACTCAGTCTCTCAATCCCCGTAAAGCTCTTTTAAAAGATACAAAAACTACTTATTTAACACAAAGAACCCCCATGTAACTGAACCCCTTTATAACTGAAACCCCTGTAAAACTGAACATCCGTGATTAATTTCATTAATTTTAATATCTAGTCACAAAATGCACAACGCCTCATAATAACAATGGGTTTTGAAAACAGGGGGCCCGTTTTACGAAAAAAAAAAAAAAGGGATAGCCCTCAGGCAACTGACTCCCCCGTGGAACTGAACCCGTTTATAACCGACACCCTCCGGGCAACTGTATCCCCGTTAACAGAACCCTCGTGCAACTAACTCCTCTCAGCACCCCCCCCCCATCATAACACTTGTCAGCCCGTTATTTTTAAATTGACAATATTTTTCAAACTTTACTTACGTATTATACAGACCACATCGGCGAGTTAAAGCTAGGTCAAGTCACAATGTCATTCTATCGTTACTTTTCAATTAAGCTATTGAATACTTTCTAGCAATTTCCCTTGTAAGCGTCTACGCAAATATCTTTTCGCAAAAAATTCGCAAATCTCGTAAACTAAAGAAGTAATTACCCTTTTCATAAACATTAGTCCTTCTATTAATGAACCCATGAAGCGAAACCAGTCTTATAGCATCACAATTATATCGACCTTTTTTTTAAATTAAGTACATTGTAGTATGACAAGTTTTTTTTATAAACTTGTGAAACAAGACGTGCTGGTTTTTTTTTTGAGCTTATCACAAAAAAGGCAGTGAACTTTGAAACTGCTTAATTCATCTTGGAACAGAGTGTGATGACCTGTAGGCCGCCAATAAAACAGGATGGAACATAAAGGCGGCAAAGTAGTACCTTGATTACTACTTACTTTGTCGTTGGTGATCCCGTTTTACATGTGGAAATACTTCGAGGGAATTGTTTGGGGGAAAGTTTCAGTGGAGTTGGAATTTTACGTTGGAAGGAGATTCCTACGGAAAAATCCTCCTTGGGGGAATTATCACCTAGAAAAATTTTCCATGGGACAATTTTCTGTGGGAAAACTTTCCATTGGGGGGGGGGGGGTAATTTACCGGAACCCAGGTCCACACCGAGCGGGCTTTTACATTTACCTTGAAAAAGATCATAAATTAAATACAAAATTGTTTTTTAAATGAAAGTATACGAAGGATTATTTTTGAGGCGGAATCATAAGCAAGACATTTTCTTAGGGGAATTTGCAGCGAGGATGGAATTGCACAGGGGTAATTTCTCTGTAGAAGAATGTTGCATGGGAGGAATTGTCTATGGAGAATTTATCGTGGGGCATATTTTCCACGAAGGGAGTAGGGTATTGTGGAATTTGTGGAATTTAAATACCAGCCCTTGCCAATAATGAATTTCTTGATCCTCTAAGATAAATCGTACCTGGCTTTCTAATTTTTTAGACTACAAAAGACTTGAAGTTAAGCATTAATAAACCTTAGCGTAAAGAGCGAGGACTTTGAAAGGTTGGTAGTTCCCCACATATACAAGATAATTTTGTTCGGTCTGCGATTAGAAAAGGTTCAGAATTGGAAAAAACAGGGAGCTATTGATTTCAGGGACTGATAAAAAAAAGATAGGCTTCAAGTTATTAGGCAAGTATAAGTAACAATGGATAAGATTATGGGTATCGACCAGATCAAGGACCTCTTGGGTAGCAGAAAGTCATGTTCACATGCTCTTAAGATCAATAGCTTGAGCTTCTGGCTTCAAAATAAGTGGCAATGCGCTTTCTCATGTGACTTTTGGGTCCTGGCAATTATCCCTGGCTTCAAATAGTAGGAACTGGGGCATATAGTCGATATTGTATTTTGTTTACGGAAACCAAGAATTATTACATGGTTCCTTTGGTTTCGTACGGATTACTATCCCTTTGTCAGGATGCATCTTGGTCACCCTTAGTAAAAAAAAAATACGCGAATTTCTCAAATGGTAGCCCCTAAAGCATGTCACATATTGGGATTCCACCTAGAAATCAAGCAAATTTACTGCAGCAAATCAAGGGATCCGTGATTCCAAGTCTTTATTTCTGCATTTTACTCCAATCCACATCAAACTTAAATCCAACGATGAATAAATAGTTAAAAACAAAATGCACACAAGTCCAGGGGCACCAATTTTTGAAAACACTGAAAAGGACGAGAACTCTTTGTTTGATAAATAAAATTAAGATAACCGCAGACTTTTTTTCAAAGATTTAAGAAAATATTTGGTAACTGTGTGATAGAGCCCATAAAAATCAATTTTTTAATCCATTAACTCATTTTAGACCCGATTTTTTTAATTATTTTATTTAATCTTTGTTTGAGACAATACAAAGAGAAGGGAAAGAATAGATTGGAAATATATAATATGGGCTATATATTGTCACATTGGGGGGGGTAAAGTATTTAGACAGTGTAAAGTTAAAAAAAAACAATTCTTACTTCATAATATGCATAATCATTGTACCTAGTACATTTGGCATGCAGACCTGCGCTAATTTACCGTCCATCCCCCCCTACTTGTCACAAATATGTCCGCAGATCTTTTAAAAAATTATTTATCTTTATATTACTTAGGTATATTTAAACAATATAGATCATTGGAGAAACCGGTTCTAATTAGATGAAGAATATTGGGTTGGGTCTGCATTATGAAAGTACCGATTTTTTTTCCTTTTTGCCCAGTAAAAATAATAAACAATAGCAGTTTAAAATCAAGGACGGGAAATACCCCCAAAATGGCCCACAAGCACAAGGTTTAAATTTTTCTTAACCTCTTTAATTTTTTTTTGTGTGGGGGGGGGGGGTTAATGTAAACGTCGTTGGGGCAGGAATGGGAAACAAAAATATTTTTCTGTAAAATTTAAAATTCGTATTTACATATGTTTTATTAAAATATCTTCGTATTTCTTCAGAAAATAATACACATTGACTATCCAACGAGCATTTTTCAAGATTCCATATGTTAAATTGCGGCCAGCTGTTATTGTTTTTAGTCTCGGTGGTTCTGTAATGGTTTACTCTTGCACAGATACTTCCTCCAAGTCCAGCAAATACTTTGGAAGTCTGTTTATCCAAGTTTAGTGGTATCATGCGCAAAACACAACTATACACAACGCCTGTTAATTTAAACACTGACCTGAAAATTAAAAAACCCATGTTCAAGTTGAGGGTTCCGTAAATTCAAATCGAATGCAGCTAAAAAAAAACAAAGTGAAAAAATGGTCTTTAAATGAGTAAAATAAACATGAAATGTCCCAACAAATATTTAGTCTTAAAAAAATTTAAAATCTAGTATTAATTTTATTAAAGTTTTTAATATATTTTTATTGAAAAAATAAAAGATAAATATGTATAAAAAAAAAACATTTAAAAAATATAGAGGGAATAAGAAAAAAAAGTGAATCTAACTAAATATTAGACATTAGTCTCCAGAATAAGGTGAACCACAATTTTGTTTGCTGCTTTAAACAAACAAAATGTCTTTATCATAGAAGAGATGGCCAAGTGACTTGGACAGCTTTTGCCCCTTAAGATGAAAAGGGCGTCAACAGGGG